>NC_087251.1:30120000-30443333 GCF_037042905.1 Lytechinus pictus
AAATCTGATCAAAATCGGACAAGGAATGACAAAGTTATGACATTTTAAAGATTTGCATTATTCCGATGAAACAGTTATAGGCATGTCTTCGTGAATATTCAATGAGCAACTTGATGATGTCATATCCCCACTTGTTCTTTTTTATTTTATTGTATGAATTGGGTTTATTAAAAAAAATCTACCAAGAACTGAAAAAATTGGATTGACAACTGATTTAGGGCATTAGATATTCTTTGCTGCAACTTATTTCATTAAAAAGGAAACACATTATTCACACGTGTATGATGAAATGAAAAAATTATGATTTCATATAATAACGGAAGATAAAGGAAAATGGAAATTTGACATTATTAGCCCACCTAAAGAATATTCATGATGACGTGCATAAACTAATTTCACAAAATATTGCCAAATTATAAAATTCAATAACTTCATTATTTGTTATCCAATTTAAATGAAATTTTCAGCACTTTGCTTTGTGAATTTTACTCTATTTATTTAGATATAGAGGTTTTCAGCCCAGAGTACCCCTTTAATTATGCAGAAATTGATTTCACGTTGGCATTGTTCGGGGGGAAATTAGGCCTGTAAAAGGAAGGCATTTTTTTAAATAAACGTTTGAAAGAAATGAAATAAGGGAAATGAAAAGTCTTTAGTTCTTAAAAAAATATGATACCACTACTATCAATGTATTTTTTAAGACATTTGTTATTTTGGGCATGACCGTCAGCGCAGAAGATTATCTGTTGCGTTGGGGGCGCAACTATAGATGTCCCCAGCCCCCCGAAACATAAATGATAATCCTTTGCGCTGACGGCCGTGATTTCGGGGTGGATAGATTGTACATGTTGTAAGAGGCAACCAACTGACACCGAAGGCGTCTACACGACAGCTCCTGGTGCTGCTGCCCCCTTCGTTCGTTTTGGGAAACCTTGCCTGAATTCAGATATTCGTCACCAAATTGTTCGACGTCACATGGACTTTCTTAGCTGGAGTTCTACTAACAGACAAACGAAAGTAATTGGCGCGTACAATCTGGAGAGATCGAATAGCGCCTTCATATCTAAAAACGACAAACAACAATATTTGACTTGGAAATGCTTTTCGATAAAGGTTTTTGCTAAACTATTTCATTGATATAATGCCCCATGAAAAAAAATGAAAAGGATATAGAATTTATTGTGGGAAGTTTATATTGAAATAATGATAGTGTATTCCTGCAGTTAAATCATTTTCGAAAATAAAAAAAGCAAAAAACACTAATAAAGATACCTATATGCCATTCGATATGCACCAAAATAGTTATCTCTAAACAGACAACCTTAGCCCCTAAAATGAAAGATGTTATTGAATTAAGTAATTAACTTTTTTCATGGATACAATGGATGGGAAGAGGTTATTCTCCATGGACATGGGAAGTGGGGGTGCTGAAGCACCCCCCAAAATTTTCCTGGGGGTGCTGCGTGTATTATTTTTCATAGGCAGCACCCCCCTCGAAATCAGGTTCCTCCATGTATTTTTTAAAATATGTTATAATGGACATAATTATCACATCCGACAATTGCAAATCATTTACATAGTCTTTCACATATTCCAATAACATCCCTCCTGGATCCTAAAACGCGACTCAATCGAGCTCCGGCACTCCGATACAGACGTGGTCGCGCGCGATACGTGATAACCACTACTCGATAGCAGGGAGGGACATATGGGATATGGCAGTGGTTGTACTTGAAACTTCCAGGTTTTATGTCGAATCAAGACTAGTGTACGCGCGCCCGACCGCCCGTGTTTTGTACAAACAAGTTCAAGTCAGACAATAGAAATCAAATTTCACAGTCTTTTTCGCTCTGCCCCATGGCCCTGGGAAGCGGGGGTGCTGGGGATGAAGCACCCCCCCCCCCCCAATTTGGGGGTGCTGCATGTGTTATTTTCCATAGGCAGCACCTCCTGGAAAGCTAGTGGTAGGTATGATAAATGACAGACATGTAATGAAAATTACAAAACGATATTTTGTAGACCCCCCCCCCTTCAGAATTTTCCGACACAGTACTTAAAATAGTGTTTAAATTAACCCTTTTTCAGATCGGAATATCAAATATTTTCTGCTCGCGCTTCGCTCTCGCATTATTGATTTTTATAATTAAAAAATGTATTTAGAATGCCCAGATATACCGTGTTTACACTTAATCGGCTTTTGAATCGGCTCGCGGTTCTGAACCGCGAGCCGATGTAGCATCGGCTTTTTCATAGCGTATAAACGCGATTAACTTGCATCGGCTCGCGGTTCAGAACCGGCAATTTGCACCACCAAAGTAGAAGGTTCTAAACCGCGAGCCGATGCAGAATCGGCTTTTTTACTACTTGTAAACAAAGCCGATTCTGCACCGGCAAAGCGCACTGATCCAGCGTTGTCTACGTACAGTATATTGTTGGTGTGCGTATCATTTCAGGTTTTTGCATCGGCTCGCGGTTCTGAACCGCGAGCTGTAACAACGTGTAAACGCAAACCAAAAGCCACTGATCCAGCGTTGTCTACGTACAGTATATTGTTGGTGTGCGTATCATTTCAGGTTTTTGCATCGGCTCGCGGTTCTGAACCGCGAGCTGTAACAACGTGTAAACGCAAACCAAAAGCCACTGATCCAGCGTTGTCTACGTACAGTATATTGTTGGTGTGCGTATCATTTCAGGTTTTTGCATCGGCTTTTGGTTCTGAACCAAAAGCCGATCAAGTGTAAACACGGTAGGTCTAACTGTAAACACGCGGACGCATGTTTATTCAGATACGCAGCTTGTTTTGGGGGGTACTTCGGGCTGAAAATATTTATATCAAATATATTTTATCAAAATAAATAAATTTTATGAAAATCTGATAACAAATAGTTATTTAATTCTAAAGTTTAGCAATATTTTATGAAAATGGTGATATGCATGTCGTCATGAATATTTAATAGGTGGGTTGACATGGGAGGAAATCTGTCCCCAAAGGTAGGGAGACCAGGGCCTGGAAAATTTGACAAGCAAAAAAAAGGTTCTCACCCTAAATGTAAGGTCATTTTAACCCTAACAAAATTTGACAAGCCCCCCCCCCAAAAAAAAAAAAAAAAAAAAAAAAAAGGTTTTCAGCCAAAATGTAAAGTCATAGTCCAAAATACATGTATTATTTCGGTTGTGAAGTGATGTATTTTTCTCCATCATGAAAGGCCAAAAATAGTTTGATTTGATACATTTGATATTGTGTCCCCCTACTATTTTTGGTAGGGGGGACACGTCCTCCTGTCCCCTCTGGTATTTCCACCCATGTGGGTTGAAGATGTCACATCCCCACTATCCTGTTTCTATTTTTTTTCATTTTTATCATACCAGTGTGAATGATATGTCTCCCTTATAATGAAATAAGTTGCAGCAAAGAATATCTAATGGATGGACTAAATCAGTTGTCAATTCAACTGTTTTTGGTTCTTTAAGGGAAAATATTGAATAAACCTAATTCTATATAATAAAATACAAGAGAACAAGTGGGGATATGACATCATTAGTTTGCTCATTGAATATTAATGAAGACATGCTTAAAACTTTCACCGGAATAATGCTAATCTTTAAAATGCAATAACTTTGATATTCCTTGGCGGATTTTGATCAAATCTTTATTCTTATGTTCGTCTGATTTTTTATTTATCTGTTCAAACCATATTACATTCAGTGCGGAGTTCCAGATCAGAATATCAAAAAAATCTGCTCGCGCTTCGCGCTCACATTATTAATCTAAGAATATATCCAATTACCCATCATTTTCTTGATTTACAAAACATGAATAGAATGTCCCGTTTATAGGTCTGAAATTTCAATTTTGTTTCCGCTCGCATCAATTATATAGTTATATACCTATCCTGTTCATGATTACAAAAAGTGCTTAGAATGTCCAGTATTTAGGTCGGAATGTCAAATTTTCAGTTCGCGCTTCGCGCTCGCATTATTTGATTGTTGATATATGTATCGTCTTAATGGGTAACTGCAAACAGTCCTTATAACACGTCCCTTTCGATGAGGCCAGAGCGTATATAAAAAATATCTGCTCGCGCTGATCACGTTCGCAGTTATTATTTGTTACATGCGCATCTTGTTCAGGACCATGCACAAACATTGTTCAAAATGTCAAATTTTCAGGACAAAATACATGAAATCCCCCCCCCCCCAAAAAAAAAAAAAAATAGCTCGCGCTTCGCGCTCGAGTTGTCTAATTATATATCTATGTTCTTTTATAACAAGAAAGCTAAGAAGTGACTGTCATATATATATGTATATATATAGTGTGAAAGAAATGGATGAAGAGAACAATGGTAGGCGTAGCTTAAACCAAGGTTCCCCGGAGCTATATCTACCCTTTGGAAAAATTGGTGATGCCAAAAAATGTCTCTGCCGGGAATCGAACCCAGGCCCCCAGCTTTGAACGCCGGTGCCTTAACCACTAGACCACAGAGACGGGTTAGTGGCTAGGGCGACCCCGATCCGATTGACCGACAGATAATAAGATTTTCGACACTATACCAATTATAATTTCCTTTGTCGGGTGAAGGTGGGTTTTGAACAATTACAAGCCGCCATATATATATATATATATATATATATAAATATATATATATATATATATATATATGTGTGTGTGTGTGTTTGGGTGTGTGAGGGTGTGTGTGTCTAATTATGGAAAACTCAATTGTGCCCCCCAACCTTTGAGGAGAGAATTCAGCACCCCCACTGAAAAAATCGTTCCCAGGTCCCTGTTATTCTCTCCGTTTCAGGTGTCAAAGCAGTTCATTCAAATGAAACGGTTCATATAGAATTTACTATGAATAGTGATCCAAAGGATATCAAATTATTCGTGCTTGGACACGCCATGTTATTGATAAATTTGTCGTTTGGAACTGAAATCTGAAAGTAAATAAGCCAAAATCAAAATGAAACTAATAAAATCAAGATTTTTTTTTCTTTTTTGGACGGGACACAAAAAGTTGTTTACGAAATCCTGACAGCCGCTTTCAGCATGTTCAATGGCATTCCTCTTGCAGGAAATATTAATGTATTGTGTATAAAAAAGCTTAAATCTAACGAATCTTTATCACTTATAATTTTTCACACCAAGACTCAATAATAATATATAGTGAAACTTAAACTGAAATCAAAATGAAAATTATTATATTTCAGAAATGATTTTTGAAGGGGAGTAACCTAATAGTCTCTTCTGAAATCCTGACGAGCGACTGAAACAACATTTATTTTGTATGCATTTTCTTTTCTATATTGCGTGAAAATAAGTTAATTCTATGTAGACATTGCATATACGTTAAAGGGTTTTTAACTGTAAATCTTATTTCCGAAACTCTTCCTAGATTTTAGTTTTGTTAGTCGAAAAAAAAATAATTGAAAATGTATAACGTTAATAAGGCACGCTTATTGGTTTCTTCGTTTTACTTATTAAAAAAAAACTATTTCAAAATGAAAATAGAACAGTGTCGAGTATTAAAAAAAATCAAATCTGTTAAAACAATTAGGGGAAGGTGTGGCATAATGGAATAATTGATTTCAAACTTGAATTTATGACGTCATCAACGACACAATACATGTACAATGACACTGACAATTTTAGATGAATACTGTTTGTACTTTTATATATCTAGGACATTTCATGAATTTCCAGTTGTAAATTTCAGTGAAACTCGAATTATTTTTTCTAAAAGAAAAATCTATTTTGCCCCAACACTTTGGCGGCAATCTTCATTGCCTCTTTATCCCATATCTGTCTTGTCGTTTTCCGCTTGCAGTTCTTTATAATCTTTATGTGGAGCGTTGTGGATTAGTCTCCGGACTTTGAAACAGAGGGTCGTGGGTACGAATTCCAGCCATGGCGTAATTTCCTTCGGCAAGAAATTTATCCACATTGTGCTGCAATCGACCCAGGTGAGGTGAATGGGTACCCGGTAGGATTTTTCCTTGAACGCTTTAGCACCTATTAATATGGCGGCTCAGCTACAGCCGGGATAATAATATGACACCAAGTATCAAAGCGCAGTTGAGTATATGCACATAGTAACTGCGTTATAAAAAATTGACATGTTATTTATGACGACCTGCAAACAATACACCTGAACCATATAATTGAGGTTACTCATTTACCACAAACAATGTAACTGATCTTAAAGCACGTTTAATTGCTACAGCAACTATAATCATCCCCTTTTCCTAGATCATGAGGGTGCACATTAAAAGACTTTATTTGGATGTGCTCAGATGTTGCTGGATGAAAGTTTATGGTTTAGACTCCAGTTTTTGAAGCCATCTTGGATTTTTGGACATACCGGACCACTGAAATTCCTTTAAACTCGTCCTAATGTATTATTTGACCCTTGAGACCATATAGACACCAAAATGTTATCTGCCAGGCAAAATGATATCAAATGAACTATGTCCACTTGTAGGTAATAGCATCCATTTTAGACACCTTTTTTTGGAAGTCAGCTTGGATTTTTGGACATACTTGACTACTGGCTGTCCTTGTAGCTTGTCACAATGTAATACTTGACCCTTAAAATCATTGAATAGAAACCAAAATCAAAGATATTAAAGAAAGTAATAGATGTAATTTGGATTTTTAGGCTTTGGCAGCCATTTTGGACGCCATCTTGGATCTTTAGGTACCCTGGTCTGCCTATGTTCACTCTAACATGTATCATTAGAAAATTATACCCCTTTAACCCATGCAATATTCACAGCAATTGATGTCTAATGTGGATAATGAGTGAGTTATGTCCATTTTCTGTGAATGGCGACCATTCTGCACGCCATCTTGGATAGCAAAAATCCTCAAGGAGGATATAAATGAGGACTTTTAGTTTGTTATTCTAGACAGATTCTTGGACGTATCCTGAAAAGAACCCAGCTTTTTACCTGAAATTTCCTTTCTTAAGCCTATTTTGGCCTAATGCTCTTGGCCTTTATGTCTTTATACTATAATAGGAGCTTTATCCCGTCAAGGTTTTCTTTCTGTTTATTGTATTTCATATCTTGTGATATTCTTGACGAATAAAATCAATCAATCAACCAACATAAAACTTTTTTTGAAACGCAGTTCCAACAATGCATGTAGAACGCGATGCTGGAAGAGCACCTTTACATATATTAGGGGTTTTGTAAACAACCTCTATGTACAATTGTTAGAAAGAATACCCCCAACCTTGAATAATTTTGTTTCGATTTTAGGTCCAAACGTGTTCTGATGCTATTCGTGGTATGCACAGACAAATGAAATATTTTTCTTTAGATCAGTGATATGGAAAGAAAAAATCTTTCATATTGAAAATGAAATTAACCATATTAGAGGAAGGTGGGACATAACGTTCATAGAGGGAAAAAATAATTTTTTGAAATTGTCATAAGTGAATAAAGTACGCCCCCTTTTACAAAGTCTTTGAAGCAGTCGACATGGCGGCATAATATCAACCATGAACTTTCATCCAGTAACATCTGAGCACATGCAAATAAAGTCTTTTTTTTTAAGTGCACCCTTTTTCCTTTCCTTTTCCTCCTTTCTTTTTCCCCTTTCCTTCCCCTTTCCCTTTCTTTCTCCCTCCCTTTTCCCTTTTCCCCCAGTGAAATCCGCCAGGGGGGCACCTTGCTCCCCTGCCCCCCCCCGCCTGTTACGCGACTGTCAAAAACAACAAACAACAATATTCGACTTGGAAATGTTTTTCGATAATAAGAAATTTTCTCTTAAAGGTTTTTGCTAAACTATTTCATTGATATAATGCCTCATGGAAAAAGTGTGGGAAAATTTATTTTGAAATAATGACGATCGTGTATTCCTGCAGTTAAATCATTTTCGAGAATAAGAAAAGCAAAAAAACTCTAATAAAGATACCAATATGCCATTCGATATGCACCAAAAATCTCTAAACAGACAACCTTAGCCCCAAAAATGAAAGGTGTTATTATTGAATTAACTTTGTTCATGGATACAATGGGAAGAGGTTATTTTCTCCGTTTCAGGTGTCAAAGCAGTTCATTCAAATGAAACGGTTCATTTAGAATTTACTATGAATAGTGATCCAAAGGATATCAAATTATTCGTGCTTGCGCACGCCATGTTATTGATAAATTAGTCGTTTGGAACTTAAATCTGAAAGTAAATAAGCCAAAATCAAAATGAAACTAATAAAATTCAGATTTTATTTTTCCTTTTTCGACGGGGCACAAAAGTTGTTCACGAAACCCTGACGGACGCTTTCATCATGCTCAATGGCAATTCTATTGCAGAAGATATTTATGGATTGTGTAAAAGAAGTTTATATCTAACGAATCTATATTATTTATGAATTTGCACACCAATAATAATAAAAACAGGTCAAGAAATTATCTAAAGTGAAACTAACATTGAAAAAAAAAACGATTCCTATTTTAAAAATTATTTTTAGAAGGGGCTTAATAGATATTTACAAAATCCTGACGGGCACTTGAAACGGCACTTCTTGTGTAGGCTTTTTTGGTTTCTATATTGCGTAAAAAAGAGTTAATTCTGACTATGTGAATACTGTATATACGTTAATAATGTTTTGACTGTAATCCTCATTTTTTACACTCTTCCTCGATCTTTCCTTATCAGTCGAAAAATGGGAAAATTTGATTGCAAATGTATAACGGTGTACAAGACACGCATATTTGTTTCTACGTTTTATTTTATTAAAACAAAAGGGCCCGAATTCACAAAGGTGGTTTTGAAAACCCCCGGTTGAGTCCATGGTTTATGCAGATTTCCTGTATAAATTACGCTTATTTTACCGCGTATATTAAAAAATGTCCAATGCTGATGCGCGCTTTTGTTACAGTGTGCCAAATTGACGCCTGTTGCCGTGGTTATCCACGCTATTTTATTCATGAGTCCACTGTTTTTATGCATGAGTACGAGTCCACTCTTCAAACAGTGGACTCATGAATGAAATAGCGTATCTAACCATGGTAACAGGCGTCAATTTGGCGCACTGTGACAAAAGCGCGCATCAGCATTGGACATGTTTAATACACGCGCCCGATGCGCGCTAAATTAAGCGTAATTTATACAGGAAATCTGCATAAACCATTGACTCAACCGGTGTTTGACAGGTTCTTCTCCCCCATTATCAGTGTAATTTAAAATTACGTCCATAATTTTAAAAAGGGAATTGAATAGACGTTTGCCATTTAAGAGTATACAAAAAAGTACGAGATGCATTGTTGCAAAAAAAACAGTGCTGTTCTTGGGTGTAGCCATAGAAAGCCCAGATCGGATTATTAAAATGACCACACCTGATAACATATGAAGTATATTCATGATGAAAAAATGATAAATCCATATTTTATTGTTCGAAATAGACATTAAATGAAATACTCCAAAAATTTGCTTTGCCCAATTGATCGTGGGCCCGGCAGCCGCTGTGCAGCGCCAGATCGACGAGGCTCTATCTATCCCTTTAATCGTTGAACGCCAAACAGGGTAGCAGCCAATGAACGTAGAGGGCAGCAACACAACTCTGACAAGGCCCTATATATATTATACAAATATTCAATGTTGATGAGTGCGATCGTTCCGAATATGGCATGAGTTTGCAAGTTGAAACAGTCAATTCAACGACGCGAAGCGGAGTTGAATAGACTGTCTCAACTTGCAACGAATGTAATATTCGGAACGTCGCACGAATACAAAATTGAATATTTGTTTTATACAACACCGATAGCTTACAGTTTAGACTAGATCTAGATAGGCTAGATCTATAGGTCTAGTCTATGACTAACGCGCGTTAGGTCTTATTTTGCATACAATGTTGTCTTTTGTGCGTCAGTAGATTTACTTCAGTAATCCCAGGAGAGTCAAGTATACTTTCAACATAGATCCATAAAGTTATAGATCCATGAAGTCCAATTTGTGAACGAATTCCATAAAATCCAGAAGGAAATCCATAAGGTACGCAGCCGTACCCTGGGAATAATTTGCTTAGCAACGTACGTACGCGCATTGTGTTCAGCTTAGCAACGTGTATGCGCAGTGCTACGTACATCGGTCAGAGCATGCATGGTCAGAGATACGAAAACGTGATTACGTATATGCGCGTATACCGCTAATTCACTTAACGTGTACGGGGCATGTCCATGGGTTCAGTGTGCCCAGGGATCTTGTGCAGTGCTGGCTCATTTACTTCAGCGTGCTATAGTCGACTATAGCACGAGCGTGCAATAGTCGACTATAGCACGGCTAGCATATCTTAGCGTGCTATAGCAGATTCCTCTGAATGTCATGTGAAACGCTTTCATCCAATCAGCTGTCAAGGATCTATCCATGTGTTGTATAAATGTTTATATAGGGCCTTGAACTCTGACGGCAGTGTTGCTTTTAGGAAGGTCCACTTCGCTCAGATTTTGTGACCATTTTCTCCCAGAGCACTTTTTTGGAAGATTGTAGAGTTGATTTTTTTTTCGTTTGTTCAATTTTACTATTTTTTATTGATAATAAAACCTCCAAGAAAATATGTTAAATAATATTAATTTAGCATATTTGTATTTTTTTAAAATTGTAAGACAAAAGGTAATCATGATTCTTGTAGTTTACATAGCAATAAAAATACATAGACTGATGATATTTGTGTTACCGTTCTTCTGCTTAATTTTGCTGCCCCTACCAAATCTACACAAGCTAACGCCAGAGCCAAGACCAACGAACGTAGAGGGCAGCAACACACAAACGTGTTGCTATAAGGAAGGTCAACTCGATACGCGCATGCAGCTGAGCTGCGCGCGTATTTTATTGTTCATGCCAACGAAATCAAATGCCGATCCAATACAACAACAAATTAGTAGCGATCAAAAAACGAATATGTAAGAATATGACTACAACAATATCAAAGATAACTTAAAAAATATGTTGAGGAATATACATACATATAAAAACATACTTTGATATTTAAAACTTTACAAATATAAGTTTCAGGAAACTAAAATCATTACCAAATCGGTGATTGTTGTTATCAGCGATTTCACCAGACGGCTGTATTAGGTGATTTGCGTCGAGACGATTTTGTGACCACTCGCAAAACATTTCGGGATTGAATATAACCACCTTATTTTCTCTGAGCTCTTCGCTGAACCCATCATCACAGTGCAGCTGCAGCGCAGCGCGCAGCCAATGCGCATGCAATGCATCCGATGCATGGGTTGTTTTTTCGCCGTCCATGCTATGGTCTCGGACTCAGAGTTGAAATTTAGACCCGGATTTTGGGGATACAGCGCCTTTATTTCAGATTTATAGACTTAAAAGTCAAATGACATTTAAAATTTGAAATCTAACCTTGAACAATCATCGTTGATAAACATCAGCCCTGAAGCCATTACACTTCAAATCAGGCCAGGCAAATTAGACGTCATTGTCTAAGTTGCTAGATCTATGACGAGTCGCCTGAAGCCCCAGCGCATCATCAACGTCACTAGCTAGCTGCGCGACCGGCCCAGACTCGGCGCACCCAGGCCAGAAAAATGACCTCGATTATTACGGTGGTTGTCTATGCATTTATTAGTGGTGCAGCGAAATTCAGCAGAAGAAAATAAGAGATATGAGGTATCCTCGTCACTGGCTTAATATTCCAAAATGAGGAAAAATGTCAAAATCATGATTATTTAAGCTAAATATTTTCTTTAAAAATAAAAGTAATATTTTTAATATTTATACCCAGAATAACCGATCTAATAATTGTTCATTAAAAAATATTTGAAATTAACAAATGAAAAAAAATCAACTCGACAAATTTCCCAAAACCCCACCTTATTTTTTAAAGTGGTCACAAAATTTGAGCGGAGTTGACCTTCCTTAGAGCAACACGCTTGTGTGTTGCTGCCCTCTACGTTCGTTGGCCAAGACCTGGCCGCGCCGAAACTTCCCCGGTCACCTGTACCCATAGAGATGTATACTAACTACTAGTATACATCTCTATGCCTGTACCTCGGTGCGCGTACTGCGCTGCGTGAATGATAATGCTGACTGCACTGCACTGGCAGGATAATCTCGACGCGACTCGACTTAGCTAGATATGCACTTGAAAGATATAGACTTGGTCTGTCACAACGAACGTTGAGGGCAGCAACACACAAGCGTGTTGCTCTAAGGAAGGTCAACTCGATACGCGCATGCAGCTGAGGTACGCGCATATTTTATCATTTATGCCAACGAAATCATACGCCGATCCAATACAACAACAAATTAGTAGCGATCACGAAAACAATATGAAAGAATATGACTACAACGATATCAAAGATAACATAAAAAAATTATGTTGGAGAATATACATACATTTAAAAACATACGTTGATATTTAAAACTTTACAAATATAAGTTTTAGAAACTAAATCATTACCAAATCGGTGATTGTTGTTATCAGCGATTTCACCAGACGGCTGTATTAGGTGATTTGCGTCGAGACGATTTTGTGACCACTCGCAAAGCATTTCGGGATTGAATATGACCACCTTATTTTCTCTGAGCTCTTCGCTGAACCCATCATCACAGTGCAGCTGCAGCGCAGCGCGCAGCCAATGCAATGCATCCGATGCATGGGTTTTTTTCGCCGTCCATAGTCTCGGACTTGAAGTTGAAATTTAGCGCCTTTATTTCAGATTTATAGATTTAAAAGTCGAATGAAATTAAAAATTTGAAATCTAACCTTGAACAATCATCGTTGATAAACATCAGCCCTGAAGCAATTGCACTTCAAATCAGACAAGGCAAATTGGACGTCATTGTCTATGTTGCTAGAAGGTCTATGACGAGTCGCCTGAAGCCCCAGCGCATCATCAACGTCACTAGCTAGCTGCGCGACCGGCCCAGACTCGGCGCACCCAGGCCAGAAAAATGACCTCGATTATTACGGTGGTTGTCTATGCATTTATTAGTGGTGCAGCGAAATTCAGCAGAAGAAAATAAGAGATATGAGGTATCCTCGTCATAGACTTAATATTCCAAAATGAGGAAAAATGTCAAAATCATGATTATTTAAGCTATTAATATTTTCTTTAAAAATAAAAGTAATATCTTTAATATTTATACCCAGAATAACCGATCTAATAATTGTTCATTAAAAATTATTTGCAATTAACAAATGGAAAAAAATCAACTCGACAAATTTCCCAAAACCCCACCTTTTTTTTTAGAGTGGTCACAAAATTCGAGCGGAGTTGACCCACTGAACTAGAGATACGTGGAATACGTGTCCCTATTCCCAACGTACACAAAGCCGTGCGGCAACGAAGAGCATCGGACTTCACGCTCGACTGAGCGCGCCGCCATTTTGCTAGGTCAATACTGGCTAGTCGACAAATGCTGCGTGAAGGCAGATGGGAGAAAGGAACGCAAAGAAAGTGTTCCTTGTGCTGTTTAAAGTTTTAGTTTGCTTTGTTACATCATGAACTATATGTTATTGAATACTTTCATAACTGAAAATGTTGATTTAGTCACATTTTTGTATTAAAGGGGAGTAAACATACAGACATGAAATCATAAAAACTCGACCTTTTTCACGCGCACACTATATGACAAAGAAAGGCCCAACAACAAATTTGCTTTCTGAGTAGGCCTACAATTTGTCTGAACAATAAAGGCCTACAAGCTGGTTGCATTAAAAAAAAAATCTTTTAACGATTAGAAATCATGTCCCTTTTCTCTAGCTTTGTTTTAAAACCTCCCTTCTCATTCAACTATTCATCTCATCTCATTTTCTCTGATTTTCCTCTTCTGTCCATCTCTCTTATCCTCCCTTTTCTCCATCCCCTTCTATTTCTTCAATTTCTACTTTCATGCCCCTCTCTCTCTTATTTCTCCCCTTTATATCATCTCGATCTCCCTCTTTATTATTTTTCCTTTCTCTTTGGCTTCTTTCTCTCTGATTTTCCTCTTCTTTCTCATCTCTCTCTCTCTTACCTTCCCTTTCTATATATCCCCCTTATATCTCTCTTTTATTTCCCCATCTCCCTTATATCAAGCCCTCTTATCTCCCTCTCGTCTCGCCTTTCTCTCCTCACCTTTTTCTCATTCCTCGTCTTTTCCCCCTTTCTCTCCCTCTCTCTCTCTCTCTCTTTGATCTTCCTCTTCTTTCCATCTCTTCTCATTGATCGTCTGTTTCTTTTTTTCTCTCCGGCTGCATCTTTACCATTTTGCCTTTCTCATTTCAACTTTCTCTATATAAATTTTGAGTAAATATTCCCTTCCCTCCCTCTCATACTGTTCAATCACACATTCAGGGTGAAAAATTGGATAGAAGTTTGAGGACAAGAAGGTTGTTACTTTTAATGAGCCTTCAAAGTTGGACCTTCGTGTGCTCAGCCATGAAATATCTACTAAGTACAGTGTATATAAAAATGGGCACAATATAATTTGAATTCTTATGAAATTTAATTTGGAAGAGCATGGATGTTGCACGACATGTGCTTATACATCAATGCACCTTTACATAAAGGAAGGTGTGATGGATAAACAAATTCAACTCTAACAAGTTTACTGATTAGAGCACAGATCAGAAAAGCATAGCAATGGTAATTCCATTTAAAAAGTTGTGGCATTAAATTTCGCTTATTTTAACATTCCAGATAATTATATGCATATCCTGGTCAGTATATATGAAATATTCCACATGTCAAAAATTTTATTCATTTCTAAACCACTTAGTTTTTCAAAATTTTAAAGATATATATCTAAAAAACACCAAATATATCATTTCTGTTAGATGATTGGATTGCTTTTGTTTAAAGTTTGAACTTTTTCCTCTTTCATTTTTATTCTTCATCCTTCTATCCTTCCTGCTTGCTTTTTTTGTTCCATCTATCTTTTAATATTTCCTACCTTTCTTTCCTGATCCAGTCTGTGTGTTAATTTTCTTTCTTTCCTTCTTTCTCTTATCTGCCCTTTTTATTTACTTCCTTCTCCCTTCCTCACCTTTAATTTCTTTTCGTTTTTTCTCTCCTTCCATTATTTTTTTTTTCATTCTCTCCTCCCTCCAATCTTTCCTCCCTCTCTTTCATTCTTTCTTTCATTCTTTATTCTATTTTTCCTTCTAATTCTTTCTTTCCCTCCCTCCCTTCCTTCCTTCCCCCTTCCTGTTTTCTTCTTTCTTCGTTTCTTTCTTTCAAAGAATGAAAACATTTTTCTTTCCTTCATTCTTTGTTTCCCTTCTTTTTCTTACTTTTTCTTTCTCACTTTATTCTGTCTGTCACACATCTTCCCTTTCTTTCTTTTTCTTAATTTCTTTCTATATTCGATGAATTCAAAGAATGACGGAAACCTTTTTTTCTCTTTTATTCTTTCTTTCATCGTCTTTTTAATTATTCTTACTTTCTTTCATTTTCCCCCCTTCATTTTCCCCTTCGTTTTTTTCTTTCTTCTTTCTTATTTCATTTCTTTTCTTTCTCTCCTTCATTCTTTCGTTCACCCTCCCTTCCAATTCTTTATATTTTTTCACAAGTATAATACTGCGTAGCCTTCTTTGATAATCTTTTTTTATCGATTGTCCCGTATTTCATTTTTTGAAATCTGGTCACCCTGATTTAAACCCTTTTTTTAAACTACATGAATTACCAGGTCCCAGTACATTGTGCATATAGAAATATGTTTGTACATGATTGGCTTACTGACATTAAAATACACTTTGCCACACTAAGTACATCAGTATTAATTTTATATTTATAGAGAAAACATATTGCATCTTGCACATACTTTCAATTGCCTTCTACGGCGCGTTCTCGAACAATTGACCTAGCAAAATGGCGGCGGTCACGTGACTTATCGAGTTCGCCGGCGATGTTTTGCTTGGGTGAACACGACTTCCACGTATTTCTAGTTCAGTGAGTTGACCTTCCTTAGAGCAACACGCTTGTGTGTTGCTGCCCTCTACGTTCGTTGGCTACGCACCACTCATCGCGCATGCAGTTTTTATGGCAAATGCGCACTCTGTGTGTGGAATTGTGTGACTGCAGAGTGACGAACGATTCCTATTCAATTTTTTCAAGAGGCTGCAGTAAATCTCTAAATGCAGAGAAAACCAACAACTGTTTGGAATTTTGGAGTTATATTCGCTTAAATTTCATTTTATGCTATAATAATATGAATATATTCTAGAAATTGAGGCACAGGATATACTATTTTTTTGCATGATAAATCGAGTGCGTAGCTTTAGGACCCCTTCTATATCGGGTGGCGAAATCAAGAGGTGTTCGGAAAACACGGCGGGATTTTCGTATAAGTGAGTTTTGCGATATTTTCTTCTTGGTTAATGATCTTTAGAATGTTTGCCACAAATTAGTGAAAGATATTTGTTGAAATATTAAAATTGGGATAGTTTTTATTGTTTGAAAACAAAGTGCGTAGCTTTAGGTCCCCCCATCATATACCATAAATAAGACATTCCTAGCATATCGATAGTAGTTTTAATTTTTTTAATCCATGAAGATTTATATACGTTCTCATGACTACCAAATTGTTCGCGCACTTTATTTGTATGCGCGTATCGAGTGGACTTTTCTAATAGCAACACGCTTGTGTGTTGCTTCCCTCTAGCTCTACGTTCGTTGGTAGCAGCAAACCCCATCTTTTAACGTCTTTTGGTCTGACGCGGCCGGGGTTTGAACTCCCGACCTCCCGGTTGAGAGACGGACGCTCTACCAACTGAGCCAGCACACCGGTGCATACATGTACACCGGTATGAGAACTATATCAATAGAAACTTAATTAGTAAAATTGTAAGAGCTATACCTAGATAGTGATAAACAAGTAATTTGAATCTATATATTTAAAACCCTGCCACATGCATGAAAAGCAATGCAGTAAAGACAAAATTGAGGTACAAAAAGATTTAAATTTTTTGACTTGACATATGTGTCACGCCATCGACAACCAACAATCTGTCAGGGAATGTTCTCTGGAAATAGCCCCAGAAGTCTTCAAATGAATGAATGTTTCATCTTTTCCATATACTCCCAGAATTCGAACTTATAGGTCAAGTCCACCCAAGAAATATGTTGATTTGAATCAACAGGAAAAAATCTAACAAGCATAACGTTGAAAAATTCATGAAAATTGGAAAGTTTCGCTTATTTTCCACAAAACGGTTATATGTACAACTGAGGGAAATGCAAGTGAGAGAGTCAATGATGTCCCTCACTCATTTTTTTCTTTTGTTTTTTTTAATTGTTTGGATTAAACAATATTTCAGTTTTTACAGATTTGACAATAATGACCAACTTGACTGAACCACAAAATTATAAAACAATAATTCCACATGTTCAGGCCTCAGGTAGAAATAAAACTTTGATTTTACAGGACAATGAGTAAAAAATTAGAATCATTCTTTTTTCATACAATAAAAATCAAAAGAAGCAGTGATTGGATGATGTCGATCATCAGTCCTTTCATTTGCATACCGACTAGAATGTGAATAATACTGTTTTCAGAAAATTAGCCAAACTTAAAAATGTCATAACTTTTTTTTATTTTACAACCGATTTTGATGAAATTTTCAGTGTTATATGCTTGTTTGATTTGTTCATGCAAGTCTTTTTTTGTTGGGGTGGACTTGTCCTTTAAAAATTGAATTACTTTTTCCCTACTGTTTCCGAATGGAGTTTGAGCAAGACGTACATAATTCAGATCTCATTGTTGAGAAAACCCCAATCTTTAAACCTTGTTTTTCGGCTTGTATTCCGTCGAGGGGCAATGCTTATTCTCCCTCCCCTTTCCTATCTCATTGGGGTTTTTTTTTCTCTCTCTCTCTTTCGCTCTCTCTCTCTTTCGCTCTCTATGGGTGCAAACTTGTTTGACATAGGGGTCTATACTTTTTTGTGCAACTACACATAATGAATATCATCATGATCATCGTGATTCTAGCAATATGCGTGAACGAAAGTCGAAGTCACCCAGTATGAATGTTTTTTTTAAATCTAGAGTCTATAGAATAAAGTGTAAACCGCAAACGTGCATTCACGTCAAATAGATACCGTTCTACTGGTCCAGCCCCCAAAACAGATTTGTCCAATCATGTACTTCCTACGGGTCTCATGCATATTCATATAGAAGAGACAAAATTTTGTCATATATAACAAGCTTCCAATCCATACCTATACCAGTTCCGACTAGCATTCAAACAGTTCGTCAACAGATTACTCGTCATCACTTCTTTGCCCATTCCGGTAAGTATTTCTTGTTAGTTCATACATGCCTCGAGTTTTTGCAAGCTCACATCATTTGTTTAATGAAATACCTGTATGTCCTAGGTATATAACCTGTTCACGATTATAATGTATGCTTATATGCATCCTTTTCAGATCAGTTAATGAAAACAAAATCATCCGTGTTTTTTCGAGCTCGAATTATTTCTTTATACCTCAGTCACATTTGCTCTACGGTGGGCGTACGGCGGCAGTGAATACCTTAATTCGAGAGATGTCTGCGGCGGCCGCAGGGTCGATCGGCGGATTCCCTATATTTTAACAGGCCATAGGGGTGGCCTCAGAATTATAGTATTTTCATTTCTAAGCTCGCCGTAAAAAATAGACTAGCCGTAGCCATGGCAGAAGCGGTCGTACGTCGAGCGTACGTTGGTCGTGCGGCGGCCCTGTGGTCGAATGGTGTTCTTCTTCCCTCCTTTCCCCTTCTCCTTTGGTTTTCTCGGTGGAAATCTGTCCCCAAAGGTAGGGGGAACCAAGGGCTAGAAAATTTGACAAGCAAGCAACAACAAAAAAGTAAAAGTAAAAATGCAAGGTCATTTAGTCCAAAATACATGTATTATCTCCATTGTGAGTTATGTATTTTTCTCCTTCATATTAAGAGACCCAAAATAGTAGGGGGACATTTTATATTGTGTCCCCCTCCCCCTACTTTTTTCGATAATAAATTACGGTTTGTTCTTTGCAATTATTGCATGCATGTCAAATAACATTAAATCTCCCTTTAGAAAATAAAAATGCAGAAAAATACACTCTTTTGGATCCTTATTATATTATGTTCTCTTTAAATTTTAGTTTATGGGTGGGGACCTAGTTCACCCATGCACGTCCCGACCAGTTCACCCCATTCTCTCCGGAAAAAAGGGAGTTTTCGCAATTGCAACAGCGCGGCTTCAGTAACTCAGTAAATTTAGTGAAAATTAGTAGCTTGGAGGACAACATATTGCAATAAGTCGTTTGTCCATAGTCTAGGAAGAAAATGTTTTTTATTCACCAATCTTGGCCCCGCCCTAACTTGATATGCAATGAGAAGTTCAGGTGATTAATTATCTTCGTTGTTCTCATTCTTGCCTAGATTACAACGAAAGACATGGCTGTTTCCCGGAACGAAGATAACACAAAAAAGGGCCTTCAAATCTTGGAAGAAAGCCTCTCTGAGATGCCCTTGAACATGCGGCTTTTCTCACTCTCGATGCGTTCTTTGTATGCTGACAAAGCAGTTGGAGGGGGCAGCCAAGCTGCTGTAGACTTCCGAAAGCTCCGTGACAACACACGGGACGACGCAATGGTCTATCTAAAAGGAGTGCTTCCGGTAGCCACCAAGTTCGTTTCCAACATCAGTGAGTTCTTCGAGTTTTACACTGCTCTTTCGTACGAAGAATGGTGCGACATGTTGAAAGATATTCAACAGGAAATAACCTGCTATAAGGGACTTGCTGAGGTCCTTGTCCAAATGCACGAAGATATATTGGTACCGCTGAAGAAAAGAGAAGACGAAGCCACAGTGATTGTCAAGTCACTCCAAAACCTACAAGAGGAGTACGACAAGAAAAGAAAAGAACTCGAAAGTACCGCCGGAACGAAGAAAGGGTGGGCAATTGGGCTGTCATTTGTTCCCTTTATAGGAGCTATAGCAAGCCCACTGTTAGCTGCGTCCGCAAGCACTGACCTCGCAGAAGCAGTCGCTAAAGGAGAAGAGTGCCTCATCCAAGAAAGAGCCGCCATTGCGATCAAGGAATGTCTCGTCCCTGCCCTCAAAAACTTCATCGGTGGTCTTGAGGCTGCAGCCGGTTTCTTTTCTGTCATGGAGAGTGAGCTGGCGAAGTTTGAGGGCAAAGCCAACAAAGCCTTAGAAAATAAACTGATGCTTCATTACAAAGTGATGAAGAAAGAAGCCGAAAAGATGGATGGGCTGTGCATGAAATTCCACGCTGTTCTACCGGCCGTGCGTACTGATTTTCACGCGATCCCTACGACTGGAACCGACAAGTCCTACGTCGATAAGTGGCTTGAAGAGCAGAAGAAGGTCATCAAAAGCAAGCTAAAAGATAAGGCTGTGGGTGTCTTGAAAGCCATCAAAGATTATGACCCTCCTTCTGAAAAGTAAATTTGACGAAGTAGAACGGAATATCACGCGCTGATATAAAATCATCAACACGGCCTATATTACTTCTGAACACTATGTCAAACTCTATCAGGAATTCATATTTTTGTACTAAAAATGTCAAGGGTTTCTAGTTTGAAACTGTTTAGAAAATTTTGCCCCATATTGGCACATCTGGCATCCTCGAAATTTTTGGCCTATCACATTTTGGTTTAACGGACCATTTCCACTCCAGTTGATTCCTTTGGGAAATAATTTTTGTTTATAGCATGTTTTAATCAGGACTTGCCTTAATGGGGGTGGAGCCATTTGACCCCCCCCCCCCGCCAAAAATGAATAAATAAATAGATAAAATAAATAAACAAACAGATGGGGGCAAATGGAGAGTAAAAAATGCGAAAGATATTCTTCCACAAATATGTCAAAATAGATTGAAAATAATTTTAAAAGGCAAAATTGGTTCTAAAGATGGTTCAACTTCTTTTTTCTTTATCTCTTATCCAGACAGCATTTTATTTTTGAATGTGGTATTGTGAGCAAGGTACATGAATAGGACATGATTTTCTGGTCTTACTGGTGGCGAATTGCGCCTTCTTTCGGCTGAGCAAATACATTTAGCTACAATTGGCACCCACTCTGCTAATTAAAGGGTGGCTGTAACTCAGTGCACGTGTGATATCTCCTAGGGGAAGAATGTGGCAAAACAGAGCAGTCCGTTTTCAAATCTTGGTCTCTTTGAGCTGCATTCAAAACATACTTTTGGAGTTTCAAATATATGTATGTACTATGTCGCTTTACATCGCATCGTATTTTGTAATGATAAACTAAATCAGTTTGGTACAATACAGACCAAAAGATGCTGGTATGATAGAGTCCCCCTTCTGTACAAACGAAGTACAAACATATTATATTATTAAATGTGCTGAAGTGTCTAAGATTTGTACTGAAATAGGACACAAATTGTCTTTCTTTTTTTCCTTTTATATTTTAACATATAATCTTTTACTCGGTGATAGTGACAATATTACAGATAATGCTTTATGAGATCATGTGATAATTTTGATTAAATATATGATTTACACTAATCGTAAACTGGTGAGGGTTCCCACATGTAGGTAAATACGCAGGGAATACATTGGCACTGCACCATACTAAATTGAAAATGTTCCCCTGTCGTATAGGTAAATGTCGTAAGTCAATTATATTTTAATATTTTTTTTATTACATTTTACTCCAGCTCACTTTCCTTTTTTATTTTTTTCTTTCACTGATCTTCACCCATCAAAGTCAATTAACAAAAAAAAATCAAATATAAGGTTATCTTGTGACAAAGCTCCATTTGGATTAATGATTAATAAAAGTAGTATTTAATAGTTATAACGACGATGATAATGATGATAATAATAATAATAATAATAATAATATGAAAAAGTGATAATTATAAGAATAATAGCAAATTTGATATCAATAAATAGTAATGGTAAATTAATAATAATACAATTATGAAAAATATTGTCATTTGAAGAAAAAAAGTCATATAGCAGATAAGTTTTTAATTATTCACATCTTGTTTTTTTGTTTTTATTTTTTTATTTTTTATTTTGTGTGTTGCATATATAATTATCTATAAACTTTATATAGCTGTTCCCTTTTTTTCTAAGATTAGACGCAGAAATGTTTTTGTTTCTGTATTATAATTTCACAAACATGTGGATCTATATAGAGACATAAGTGGTATAACCTTCTCTCTACATTTCTTTCTATTACATGATTTATTTTATTACTGTTTGGTTTTGGGCATGTTTCGGTATATAGTAAAAACAAATACAGATGAAAATAAGTGGTTTCTGCATGTATTTATGGGTTAATGGGTTATGTTTTCACGAATAATTGTACGAAAAATGATGCCATGATCGAAGAACTTTATTTTTCTTCCTTTGTTATATTGATGAATACTTCTGGCTGTACTTTGTTTACTATGTATGGGAAAAATGTAATCTGAATAAAGGCAAAAAAGGATTTAAAAAATTCTCTGGAACGACAGACTTTTATGCATTCGTCTACGTGTCTTGGTTAGTAAATCATATTGTTAATTATCGTAACTCGCCACTAATTTTGGTAGATTTAAACATTTATCGTAAACCTGTAAGATATGGTCATTATTCTTGCAATATCCCTGGCTTACATAATGATGATTTTGTTGACTTATTTATCGGTTACATGTTGAAGCAAACTTGAGAAGTACATGTTCTTGTTTAAGTAAAAAGAAAAATGTGATGACTATAGGCTTACATCATAATTTTTTTAATTTGGTTATTTCCTCAACGGTGGCGTAACAAGCGGGGGGGGGGGCAGGGGCCGTCTTCCCACTCCCCCTTCCCCTCTGGCGGATTTATCGGGGGGGGGACAGCAAAAGGGGAAAGGGAGAGAGAAAGCCATTAGAAGGAAAGAAAGACAGAAAAGAAAGGAAAAAAAGATAGAATGAAAGAAAGAAAGAAAAAAAGGAAAGGGAAAGAAAGGAAGAAACAGAGGAATGAGGGGGGAAGAAAGAACATAAAGAGGAGCAGGGTAAAACGGAAGGAAAGGGGGTAAAGGAGGGAAAGAACAAATCATCCCGAAAAAACTATTAGATGAGTGAGAAAGGGGAAATAATTTAAGATTTGGCAAAATGGCAAAATTTATGACGGAAAATGAAAAGAAAACAGGCACCAAAAAACGGGATATGACGCTAGAATGGAGTGAGCTAAAATGCTATGTGAAATTTGAATTGAAAAATGAAGAAAAAGAAAAAAGGAAAAAATAAGAACATGGCCGGGCTGCCAATTAGAAATAATAAAGAACGAGAAGAAAGAATGGGATAGCGTATGTGTATGAATTAGTCTAGGCTTCCTTAATGTCATGCAATAATGGTCACAATTAGGACAAAAAATATTGAAATTCGAAAGGTTCAAGAGGTACCGTACCGCCCAAATATTGCCTATGTCCCTAGCTATAGACCTTCATCCTAGGTCCATGCCCTAGCGAAGATATAGACATGTCCATTTAATGACATAATCATAATTTCCATTTCAGAAAACCAAAAAATTTCTCGCTCGTGAAGAGGAAATATAGCTCACTAATCGAACGATATGAGGCGTATCACAAGCAGAAAGTACCGGTAGTTGATGCTAAGACGTGAAAAGTGAAGATTTAAAGATTTTAATGGCAAACAGTGCCCCTTTCTCACTAAACAGATAATACGAGCGAGAAGCGCAGACAGAAATTCTGCATAAGCCTACACTGACCCGGAAGGAAAGTTTTAAGTACTGTCTTGACTGTTTGGCAAGTTTAAAAAAGCATGAAGAGGATACGTACGACGGTAAATGAATAATGTCACCGAAAAGTTCCAGCTGATTTATATTTCAGATAAAGAATGGGCATTTTAGGCAATATTTGCAATCATGAATGAAGGCCTATTTTACTAACGTTAAATAGTTAACGCGGTCGCGAGGCATAGTATAGAATGTTTGATATAGTGACATGCAAAAGGAATATCTAAATGACTATTTCCAAGAATTCACAACTGAAATAATGCGAGCGCGAGCCGAAGTTTTTTTACATTTGGACCTGAAAAGAAACGTTTTAAGCATCGTTAGACATTTAGAAAAGTCAATATGCGGATATTTTTGTCAGTAAATAAACCAACTGAAATACAAGACCTCGAAATATTTTTGGAGGGACATGGCCAATTTTGTCCCCCACCCTTAAATTTGGGAGAAACCCCTCTCCTCATCCCCTAGTCTGACACCCATGGTGTTTTGATAGGACAACATGTAGGTAATCAAAGTTGTACCTCAGTCACATTTGCTCTACGGCACCGTACGGCGAGTCGAAAACAGCAGTTTTATTCATTTTGTAATAGCTACATATATGTGGTTTCAATAAAAATTAATAAAACGGCTTTTTTCGACTCGCCGTATGGCCGCAATAGAGCAAATGTGACTGAGGTCTTACGGGCGTTGAACTCAAAGAACATTTTGATTTCGTTCCATACTCTTATAGGGCATGGGCGGATCCAGGAATTTCCAAACGGGGGGGGGGGGCACATTATCCAAATGAAAATTTCAAAAGCAAAAAAAAAATGTTTTCACTTGCAAATCTAGAAAAAAAATAGACGGGTCAATGTACGATAAAAAATACCCCTGCCCGGAACAAATTGCAACAAATGATTTTTCACCGGTTTTTGGTACTACATGTATTTGACCTCAGGAATAACATACTAAAAATCTACCAAAATCCGCATCCGGAAAAGTGGTTATATTAAAGATGGCGCCCATGATGGCCGCCATAACTCACTCATTATCCACCCTAGAATCCTATGTCGGTTCATATTCAATGGTCCAGTGAGTAAAATAATTTGTTAATACAAGTTAGAGTGAATATTGGCACTCCAGGGTACCATGAAAATCCAAGATGGCGCCCATAATGGCTGCCATAGGCTAAAAATCCACGATCTTCATCTATCACTTAATTTATTGGCTTTTATTTGGTTTCTATTCAATGGTTTTAAGGGTGAAGTTGTACATTGGGACAAGTTAAAAGGACAGCCAGTGGTCTGATGTGTCAAAAAATCCAAGATGTCTTCCAAAAATGGAGATTAAAATGGCTGTTGAAAATTAAAATGGACATAGTTCATTTTATATCTGCCTGCGACATTATGATTTTGATGTCTAAACCATGTTTTCAATGGTCAAATGATGCATTGGGACAAGTTACAAGGACAGTTAGTGGTCCAAAATTCGAGATGGCTTCCAAAAATGGCGTCTAAAATTGCCCTTGCTACTTTTGAAAATCCCGACATAGTTTGCTCAATATCCAGAAATATGATTTTTGTTTCTACACCATGGTTGGGTCAAATAATACATTGGAACAAGTTGCAAGGAAAGTTAGTGGTCTGGTATGCAGTGTTGTAGTCAAGGCTCAAAACTCCAATGCCAAGGCCAAGGCTTTTAATACCCAAGGTCAAGACTTCAATACCCAAGGCCATGATCTGAAAAAATCAAGGCCAAAGCATTTCAAACTTACGATACACGGAACAATGAGCCAACAATTAATGCGCCTAAGCGGTAGACGTCACACAGGGAAAAATGTATGTGAGCGAGCAAAAATTTTGACCCTTGTACATGTAAAACAAAAATAATTTCATGATAGATTTATAAATAATATTAAAATGATAATAATATAGTTACTTTTGTACATTTAATACATTATTTTTCCAGGCGATTTACATTGCAATAATTATCATCACCACGGTCATCTGATCCTGGCATTCTCAACGTATGTCTTTCTCCACTCCCTGGGACAGGGGCGGCAGAACGTATTTTTGTTGGGGGGTCAAAGCCAAAAAGAGCACTTATGTCAAAATGGGCACTTTGGTGAAAACAAAGATTTTCAAAATGAGATTATCAACTGCGTGAAGTAGTTGTAAGTTTTGTAGAAATTAATTTGATCAAAGTCTTTTTTAAGTGATTTCTAATGGAAAACGTAAATATTTTGATTTGGGCTTTATTTCTCCGCGAGCAAGCGGTTTTGAAAAAATTCAATTCTGAAGTTGTAATACTCGATTTTTTGTCAACAATGGCGCTAATCACTGTTAATAGGACATCCTTGCGTGATGTTGCCAGCGCGAATCACGAGCTCAAACTTTTGGACATTTCGTGTAATAAGACAAGTCATGAAAATAAATATTCCGAGCTGTTTCTGTAATCATGAAAAAGATGTGTATCGAACTAATTAATTAACACGAGCGCCAAGCGCGAGCTGAAATTTTTAATACACTGAACAGAAAAGGAAGCTGTTAAGGATTGCATTTAGTGACACATAAATAGGATACATGACTCACCGATCGTAATGCGAGCGCAAAGCGTGAGCTAAAAGAATTGTGGTACTCCAACCTGAAAACTGGACATTCTAAGCATTTTTTGTAAACGGGAACAGAATGAGTACCTTACTTATCGATAATTGATGTGAGTGCAGTATGCGACCCAAAAATTGGTGATATTCCAACCTGAAAACTGGACATTCTAAACATTTTGTAACCATGAGCAGGATTGATACCGTACTAAACAATAATTGATGCGAGCGCTATCCAAGATTTTGTGATTTTCGAACCTAAAATGTGTTATGAAAAAAGGGCATTTTCAATTTTGGAAAGGGTCATTTTTTCCTACAGTGACTTTTTTTTTTTTTGGGGGGGGGGGGCACATTGCGCAAGTTGAAATTTTCAAATGCTGAACTGACAGTGAGTCATTTTTAGGTTACCATGACTTTGTCTCACCAGGGTCCCGTAACACAAAGGATAGCAATTAATCGTACGCTTGATTTTTACGATTAATTGTAGTTAATGGAATCAATCGTAGAAAAATGTTCTACGATCATTGCTAAGCTTTGTGTTACGGGCCCCTTTATAGCAAAGTAAGACTATAGGCGCAGCTTTTCCGACGGTAGTCTAGTTCTAGACGATTTTAAACGAATCTATTTGCACCACGATATATACGTTCTATTCCGTGCTTACGCCCAGCCGAGTGTGCGCGCAAAACCGAGAACCTGTACTTCCTCGTACAGGTTCTCGGTTTTGCGCGCACACTCGGCTGGGCGTACGCACGGAATAGAACGTATATATCGCGGTGCAAATAGATTCGTTTAAAATCGTCTAGAACTAGACTATTCCGACGGCGACGGCGGCGTCAACACCATCTTAACCGAAGGTTAAGTTTTTGAAATGACAACATAACATAGAAAGAATATGAACCTAGTTCATGAAACTTGGCCATTAGGGTGATCAAATGAAACTAAACATCCTGTCTGAGTTTCAAGTCACATGATCAAGGTCAGAGGTCATTTAGGGTCAATGAACTTAGACCATGTTGGGGGAATCAACATCAAAATCTTAACCTAAGGTTAAGTTTTTGAAATGTCATCATAACTTGGAAAATGTACCTAGTTCATGAAACCTGGCCATAAGGGTGATCAAATACTACTAAACATCTTGCCTGAGTTTCAAGTCACATGACCAATGCCAAAGGTCATTTAGGGTCAATGAACTTTTGCCAAGTTGGGCGTATCTGTTGAATTACCATCACAACTTTGAAAGTTTATAGATCTGATTCCTGAAGCCTGGACATAAGTATAATCAAGTATCACTAAACGTCCTGTGCGAGTTTCAGTTCACATGACCAAGGTCAAAGGTCACAATAAGGTCAATGAACTTTGGACATGTTATTAGGGGTATTTGTTGAATTACCATCATAACTCTGTAAGTGCATTGGTCTAGTTCATAAAGGTTAAGTTTCTTCATTACCTAGAAAATGCACCTAGTTCATGAAACCTGGCCATAAGGGTAATCAAGTATCATTGAACTTCCTGTGTGGGTTTAAGGTCACATGATCAAGGTCAAAGGACATTTAAGGTCAATGAACTTTGGCAAAGTTGGGGGCATTTGTTAATTACCCTCATAACTTTGGAAATTAATTGGTCTAGATCAAAAAACTTGGACATAGGAGTATACAAGTATCATTGAACATTTCAGGTCACAGTTTCAGGTCACATGACCAAGGTCATAGGTCAATGAACTTTGGCCATGTTGGCGTATCTGTTGAATTACCATCATAACTTTGAAAGTTTATGGATCTGATTCATGAAAGTTGGTCATAAAAGCAACTAAGTATCACTGAACATCCTGTGCGAGTTTCAGGTCACATGACCGAGGTCAAAGGTCATAATTAGGTCAATGAACTTTGGCCATGTTGGGGGTATTTGTTGAATTACCATCATAACTCTGTAAGTTTATTGGTCTGTGCGAGTTTTACGTCACATGATCAAGGTCAAAGGTCAATTAACTTTGGCCATGTTGAGGTATTTTTTGAATAACCATTATGAATCTAGTTCATAAAACTTAGACATAAGAGTAATCAAGTATCACTGAACATCTCATGCGAGTTTCAGGTCACATGCCCAAAGACAAAGGTCATTTAAGGTCAATGAATTTGGCCATTTTGGAGTTTATTATTAGATTGCTGTCATAAGTTTCAAAGTTTATAGATATAGTTTATAAAATGTGGATATATTGGTAATCAAGTATCACTCACAAGTCTTAGGTCGCATGATCAAGGTCAAATGTCATTTATTGTCATAGTAGTGTATCATTATATGAATGGTACAGCTGCCAGTTTCTGTAATGTACTAAATATTTTGGATTCATTTGCTGATTGTAGTGGGTTGAAGGTCAATATGCAAAAAACTAATGCAATTTGGATACGTGCTTCAAAAAATGAAAAAGATATACAACTAGATGGAAAACAAGTTAATTTTGTGCTTAATGATTTTTTTTCGGTACCTTGGTACAGACTTTCATGTTGTTACTGATAAAATACCCGATTATAATTACGATAGAATTTTCGACAAAATAAATCGTAAAATTATTTCATGGATTATTTATAGTTTTCTTCCATCACTCCCAGCAGACCTTTTTTAACATTAATTTATTAATATAATGATTGATCTGATTTCTTTTCGACAATTTTTCTAGGTGACCCGGCTCAACATCGTTTATAATGTTATCTCAACCCATTGCCTACTGGAACCAGGTGATCTCTGTACAAAGCCTATGGGGATCACGGAATCCAGTAGTCAACTGGTTAATTATAAATCTTATTTACTAGTACCTAGAGTGGATCCAGGTCATCAGCCCCAGTGACGATCAGACCCGGTACAACAAGCAAAGAGTTGTGATTTTTGTTTTCTTTAAATTTATTATGTCATCTGTTAAATTCCAGACTAATTTCATCCCTTTCTCTTGGTTGTGTTAGTTGCTCTTGATATTTTGAGCAAAGGGTTTGTTTCCTTTTTATAACTTGTTCTGATTTGATTTTCTGATTATTGTCATTATTATGTTCATTTGACTGGATCTTGATTTTGTTCGTTGGTCTTTTTCTTATGAGCAAAGTTTTTTTTCCTGTTAATAACTTGTTCTGATTTGATTTTCTGATTTTGTCAATATTATGTACATGTCTAAGTGGATCTTTATGTTGTTCGTTGCTCTTCTTTTGAGCAAAGGCTTTATACCGGTTTTGTAATTTGTTCTGATTTGATTTTCTGATTTTGTCATTATTATAAACATTTAACTGGATCTTGATTTTGTTCGTTGCTCTTTTCTTTTGACGGAGCAAAGGTTTTATTCCTGTTTTGTAATTTGTTCTAATTTGATTTTCTCGCTTTGATCATTTTTAAACAAACTTTTGTACATCTGCTTTTCATCTAGCTTTTATACAGGTGAATCCCGATGAAAGGAGATCAGCATTGATTGATCATCCTTATTTCCTAACTGAATATTGTAATTAAAAACGAAATTTTCATTGTCATCTATGCATTCTCCGTCGGCAGTCACCGTTCCCCACCCCCCCCCCCCCTCTGTACCCTTCGCCCCTGCATGCGCCGCCCCTGCCCGTGCTAGCGTCGTTGCTTCGCTAGCTGCTTATTGTGTGTTTTTTTTGCACATTTTTGTTTATACCTGTTTGTGCCTATATGTGCATATATGTACAGTGCAGTATATACAGTATATATGTTCCTATCTGCGTCTAATTGTATTGTATTTGTGCCTATTTATGGCTGTTTGTGAAATTTGGTACGTACTATTTATTATTTATCATTTTCATCAGTCATCCACCATCCATTATCCATGGGGCTTTCATACTAACTATATACTAAGCATTGCATAATTTGGTTTATTTCCCTTTTTAGTTATACGTGTAATTACCTTTTATTTATACTAACCCGGGGTCATGCTGCTACCTTCACGCGGTGACTCTGTTAACGTGCAAGGGCGTCACGAATTACAGATGCAGACAACGATTTTCAGTTATCCAAAAAAATTTGCCCACATGCATTTGATGAAAAAAAATGTTTCCATACGTTAATAGAATCCTTGATGAATAACCTACCAGCAGAATCTTTCCAATAGTTAAGTTGGTACACAAAATTTCGTAGCGCCCTTGCACTACTAAAGCAGCCATTATCATGATTTACTTTTATTTTACGCATCCTGTTCATGATTACAGAAAGTGCTAATTATTATTTTTTAAATGAGTAAGTGCGAGCTGAGGTTTTCTTATAATTTAGACCTAAAAACCGGTTATTTAAAACATTTTTTGTTATTATGAACATGATGCATATCTCACTAAACAAAATAATGAAAGCTCGAAATTTTCGACCTTAAATTTCGGGTCAATGTGGCCTTCAAGTTTGAAATCAATATGGTGACCCGAGTTTAAGATCAAATTGTTGCACCTAACTTCAGATTTCCTCTAATTTTAAACCAATATGGCACCCCATTATTTTTAGGTCAATTTGCCACCCTTATTTTTTTAAAACCAATTCGGATTTATTAATTTGGCGCCCCTGCATGATGTAGATGAAGATCAATTTTGGAACATGCCACAATTTTCTGAAAATTTCCCTCCTTTCTGCCTATTCTCCACTCTCTTTAATTATTTTCCTCCTTTTTTCTCTTTTCCTGTCTTTATTACAATTCTTTTGCTCCCCCTCCCCTTCTATTTTTTTTCTATTTCCCATCCTTTTCTCAATTTTCTTTTCTTTTCCCACTCCCTTTCCTTCTATTCGCTTTCTTTAATTTCCTATTCTTTTTGACACCATGGTACGCTCATGACTTCCATATTCTGAGTATATAAAAACTTTAATGTATAGGCCTTCTTTATGGTTGGTTTTAATTTTTAAGGACTGATTATTATTTTAATTAATATTCTGAAGTCGGGCTTAATATAAACTCTGGTCTAACTATGGAAAACCAACTGTGAAACAAATCTATAAGAGATGTTGAGCGTACTATCAGCTTATTTGACTCTCAAATCATTCTTAACTGTCTAGGAAGGGTAAATAAGAAGTGTATTTAACATTAAAGAATTGGGGAATAGCACAGTAAACGTAAGGAATATTAAATGTATGCACATAATTTTGACTTCTCCTGCTTCCCATGATTTTAGCACAGAGTTAGACGATGGTCTAGGTTAAACCTGACTTCAGAATACGAGCTGTAGATTCACACCGGTGAAACCTACTTCATGATCAGGTAGGTCACAGTTTTATGTCCAATTACATTAACTTGGTCGATTTGTTGGTGTGACTGCATGATAACTTTAGAAATTTCCAATTTAGAAATATTATAAAAACCCGAAATCAGATACAGAATCGACTATTTTAAATACGAATTATTTATTGCATATTTATAAAAAGCACGTTGAATAACTATGAACTTTGAACATGTGGGGGGACAAATATTGGTTTAAGTTTCACAAAGCAAGCAAAACAATCAGTGTGACATAAAAGGTACTATACACAGTCACTTAAAATGTTGGGCAACATACTGTCGGATGTCCACTGTGTTGGGTAATATAAGTTGGTAAAATTATCTGGGCAATTATTATCCAATTGTCATAAGCAAATTTATTACCCAATCATTAGTTTTATTACCCAATTTGAAAAAATTTAACCAATAGTTGTGTGGACAGTATGTTGCCCAGGGTTGGTTAAAAGTTTGACATTTTTGCCCAACTATTTTAAGAGTGTAGTAAGTAATGTGCAACTATGAAAAGTGATTTATTAAAATGATTCTCTTTATCAGAATTTAGGACATGAGGCTATATCAGCGAATTTCCTCTCATCAATGGAGTGCAGATTATGTGCTTTTCGTAAGTCTTAAACAGTCTGAACAGCAACAAGGGAGGGGGACTTCTCAATATCAATTGGAAAAATTATAACTTCTTGCAAAAGAATCAGGGTATACACCATTATGTCCGAAACAAAACAAAAAATACATTTGGTGACAAATAATTACTATTGCACATGAGCATCAACATCTAAATATGTTTTGAAAAATAAAGAAAAAGGAATGTAGAAAATAAGCATTTGAAATACAATGGAAATAACATTTTTCTTAAAAAACTACAGAACCAAGAAATAGTTAGCACCCTATAATAGTCGTTTAACAAAATGAGGGGGGGGGGTGGTATATACACAAATCACAAAATTGAAATATTCAGTCATATACTATAAGGTAACACAGTAGTCGGAAATGCAGTTTAATTTGTCCTATAGTTTAAAGAAAGGTGCTTAACAAGGCTGAAATTAAATAAGAAAGAAAGTACAGTAATCATACATTTTCTTTATCATTATTTCAATTCCATCATCCATCGACAAATCAAGACATCATAATTCATCAATACTATCACTGTTATTATCATCATCATCATCATCATCACCATCATCAGCACCATCGTCATCTTCAACATCTTCCTTCTCCTCTTCATCATCATCATCATCATAGCCATCATCATCAAAATCAGCATCATAATGATGCTAACTGCAGAATAGCTTTAAAGTGCCATCGATTTTACGAGAAATTTTATCTCGAGATTTGATTTTTATATCATCAGCGTGCACGCACCACATCCAGATGGAAACAAATCCAGGCTGGACATATAACTTAATGTCCCCGTTAATGTCATAATGTCGACTTATCAAGGTATACGTATCTCGCCATCTCGACGAGTCGATGGTACTTAAGTTTCCGTTGCTAACAACCTCTCATGGTAGAACATTTTGCTCCGGTTACCTTGAAAAACCTGTCTATACAGGACAACTCCACCCCAGCAAAAAGTTAATTTGAATAAAAAGAGAAAATCCAACAAGCATAACACTGAAAATTTCATCAAAATCGGATGTGTAAAATAAAAAAGTTTTTACATTTTGAAGTTTTGCTTAATTTCACAAAACAGTTATAATTATAATAAGGACCAACATATGCCCAAGAAAGATACATGGTGTACCGTGAAACCTACTACACTAGTTATAATTATGCACATCATGGTCTGTATGCAAATGAGCGGACTGATGACGTCACTCACTATTGCTTTTGTATTTTATTATATTATATATTCTAATGTCTTCATTGTCATGTAAAACAAAGTTTTACTCCTCCCTGAACCATTGTTTTAACATTCTGTGGTTCAGTCAAGTTGGTCCTTATAGCCAAATCTGTAAAAATTGAAATGCTGTATAATTCGAACAATAATAAAGAAAAAAAGAATTAGTGAGCGAGGGGCATCATCGACTCTCATTCGCAATTTGCATTTTCTTATTTTACATCCGATTATGATGATATGCTTGTCTGAGTTCTCTATATTAATTTTAATTGACATTTTTCTAGGATGACTTGACCTTTATATCGGCGTAAATGAAGAAAAAAAAACTTACACCATAATAATATTCAGTTGAGGTTTTTCGCATTTCAGTTTCAAACCAGCCGCTTGAAAAAAAAATATTTTGACAACCCACCAAATTCAACCACACTGGAACATTCCTATATTGTATCGGGGCGAAAAAACAAAATAAAGCGCAAAATCCACCTTGCGTAGTGCCAAAGGCGCATAGAGAAAAGTACAAATAACATAGAACAGAAATGATTTGGTTAAAAATAGAAGATAAAGATGAGTAACATAAACTTTGGTGTGGGCCCGAAGAAGAATTACATTCCTTTGGAATCATCCTCTTGGTGTCGTCGTCTTGACAAGACGTATTCTAAATAAGTGAGATAGCCATCCTGATTAAAGTCATCATCCAACATTACTTGATCAATGATACCTAGAAGGAGAGAGAGAACAAAATATTGGTATAATAATAATTATACAATAATGATAATAACAATGATAATAATAATAATAATGATAATAATAATAGGCATTTGTGAGTGCCATCTATCTAGAAATAATCTATTCCGAGTCGCACTGTTATTATTACCCCGGCTTTATCTCGAGCTGCCTTTCAGCGCTCGTGCATTCAAGGAATTAATCCTACCGGGTACCCATTCATCTCACCTGGGTCGAGTGCAGCAGTGTGGATAATTTTTTTGCTGACGGAAAACATGCCATGGATAGGATTCGAACCCACGGCCCTCTGAGAGGCGAGAGTGAGAACCACCAGACCATGATGCGACCGCAATCAATATTATCAAGGTTATCATCATCGTCGTCGTCGTCATCAATATAATTTTTATTCAGAAAAAGAAACTGACAACATAATTCTGCTAAACCGAACATAAAGAAGTTTTGATTATGTGTGAATTGAAACGAAGAGTAGCATGCCAAGGTTCAATGCAAGGGTTGTACCAGTTCCAAATATAAATTATAAATAAATATGATTATTATCTCAAACTATTATATTCGAGGATCATGATCATGTATTATAATGAAGAATGCATTCATTGTATGGAATACATCTCTTTGTCTTTCCGTAATTCGTAGGTTCAATTTCATAAGTACACTGGGAGGGTATTGATTTTTGTTAGTGAATCAGTGAAAGTCTAAAGAAAAAAGGGAAAGCCATATTCAGTTTTATTTACACCTCTAGTTCAGAAAAATGAGAGAAACCAGCATAAAATGAGCAGCAAATTATTATTACCATCCCTGGTGCATTTCAGCGCCGTATCGCTGGTGCACGGCACTGGTGCATTAAATGTTTATCAGAATCAGATAAAAAATAATGAAGATCTTTATTTTACATTCATCAATGAATTTCGCTTGTGAAGAAATAGTGAAAGCAATGAAGTTGTCACACATTAAATCGCCAGATCCTAATATTTTTCAATTTAATTGGACCATAATCTGGGTTTAAAACAGCTAGACTAATCAAATACAAAATACTTGTATTCAGTTTTATTTACACAAGTGATGAGGTAATCTCCCCAACTTTTTAATAGTTTGAATACACGTTTTCTTTATATGAGATTACAAACCCAGTTTATGGTCCAAAGAATTTGAAAAATAGTAGGATCTGCCGATTTTATGTGTGACAACTTCATTGCTGTAATTATTTCTTCACAAGCGAAATTCACTGATGAACATTAAATAAATTGAGAATAAAATAAAAGGAGATCGTAGGGAGTGGCATCATCGGATCGCTCATTGCTGATTGATGACAAAAAAAAACGTTTCAGTGAAATAATGCCAAATTTTAAGATCTTCATTATTTTTATCTGATTCTAATAAATATTTTAGCGCTTTGTTTTATTACTATCATATATTATTTTCAGCCTTGAGTAGAAAAGAATAGATCTACTTGATGTTGTTGATTTTAATTGTTTTCATTTTGTCGGAAATTGCTTAACCTTATACTTTAGAAAATGATCTATCATATTATCATTTCTCTTGAAAAAAAAAAGAAGATATATACTCACCGGCAAAATATTTTACCCTTGCATCTGCAATTTGAATTATTGACATGTCTTTTTCAGGAGGTTCAAAAGGTACCACGTGACTTATAGCTGCCATAATCTCCAGACCGTCTAGTTTAGTATTATTATCAAAATCATGTAATCTGTATAGAGAGAAAGAGAGGTTATCGAATGACAATGCATTAAAAAAATGTATTAAAAAATATAGGCCTATTCATATACGGGGGACCGTTTCATTGAAGGACTTAATTTTCAGACGTTTCATCCGACAAGTCCCATTTTATCCGACAGTTGCCACAGTAACAATGCTTCTTAGTCAATCAAAATCAGGTAAAGTTTTCAGATCTGACGACTTGCCGGACGAAAATGTTGATGAAACGCTCCTCTGATCTCCAGATAGGCAGGTATGTGTGCAAAGCATTTATATATATATATATATATTTATATATATACATAATATACATGTATGTGTGTGTGTGTGTGTGTGTATGTTAATTTACTACATGTACTATTTTCTTCACGCTATTCCGTTGATATTCATACCTACATGTACAGCCTTAGGTTTTGGCTAATCTCTTTTCATTCCTAAAAATGTATACACTTAAACCAATAAACGCATTTTGTGTGAAAGATTTACATCTGACATTTTTTTTTCAATTCCTTGGAATTTTGTTAAATGAAACATGACCTTAAAAAAATAAAACTTGAAGTAATCTCTCGAAAGATTTATTTTCGTAAAGACATTTCGTCATGTATCACTCATTCTCCTGCTTTAATCCGAACCAATTGGATGTGATCATCACACACATTTAGTGGCAACTTACTTAAAGTAGTGGAACTCAAGTTCTTCGTCCGTCATTTCCTTTTCTTCTGTATCAACTTGTCCTTCTAAATGTTCTTTGACGTGCCTTAAAAGATAAATTCAAAGTATACATCTATGAATACAATAAAAACGTGTGAAGCATTTGTTTTTCTGAGGTTGATTTAAACACTAATGAAATACTAAAAAGTATTTTTATTTTTTGTTTCTAATTTGGACCATAAACAATATCACTCATTATCTCCATGCAATACAAGAAGGAACAGGTCATTCAAAATGTTTATAAAATGTCAGAGCAAGCATGAGAACAGAGAAAGAAAAAAATATTTCGTTCAATCACGCACCTCATTCAGTGGTACTATTTGTTTAATTTTTTTCTGAGTAATCGGTATAGAAAAAGAAGAAGAAGAAAAAGAAGGAGGAAGAAAAAACGAAAATGAAAAAAGGAAAGAAAAGAATTATGTGAAAGCTATACCGCAAATAAACATCTATTCCCTCTCCCTATTACAATATCGACACAGCTTTGCCACTGTGACCCCCTGTTCATATCACATTATTAAAAATCACTTTATTCATGATAATACTGATATTAACCTACTCTTTATTTCTGACGAATTCAGGATCTCTGAATTTGTTTGACTGGTCCGAATTATCGTGATGTGGGTTGATGTTCTTGCTCTGCGCTGTATGACATGTTACCATGGAAACCATGTAGAGAAAAGCGATGAGATAAATAGTGCTTGTCCAGAAGATACTCTGCAGTGTTCGTCGGTCCATGATGTCTTCTCTATATAGGCCTACAAACGCATTACAGAAACAAGAAAAGAGATTTTCGGTATGGTTTAAATGCAATAAAGCACACCATTTCAGCGTCTGCATTTTGTAAATTTGTTTTGTACATTCATCCCACACCTACGGTGGTGCTAAAAAGTTAGTGAACCCCACCAGAAAATGCACTCCTTCATGCTGAGTGTTGAATGTAATGTTATATCACCTGACTTCACAATTAAATATCTAAAACGTGGCACAATCTGAAGACTTTTAAATACGTTCACTCATTTGGGGTTTAACAATATCTTTAGTTAGCACCACTGTATGTACCTGTATTCGCCTGAATAATGAAGGTTGTGGGTCTTATACATGTATGATTTGGTGTGAATAACATATCGAAAATTATGACAATATTCAATAAAGTTTGAACAAATTTGATAGATGATACTGAGAAACTCGAATCCTCAACTATTTTCATGTAATGAACCTTCAGGAGTAAATAACGAAATTCGGTATTATGCTTATCATTAGAAATTAAACACTTTTTAAAACTCAAGGATTTTAAATATGAGGTAGGCCTACAGATGTACTTGTATAATATAAAAACTTACCGAAATGTGTTGTGACAATAATAAAAGGTATATTATAGTATCGAAAACGAATTAATACATGAGCATGCACGTACACATAAACAACTACTAGCAAAAAATAATTAAATTCTCAAACAATAAACCAAAAATGTAATTTACGCGCATAATACACACACTTTCCCATGTTGAGGTATATAGCTTGATAGTTTCTCAGTTGCTGACAATCATTTGTCAGTCCATTGTGAATGACAGTGATATAATAATAATAACAATGATAAAAGTAATAATTACAGTAATAATACAAATAGTAATGGTATAATAAGAAGGATATTGATAATAATATTGTAAGAATTTCTATCATGGTAGTATTTTTATTATAATTAGTATAATAATATTAATAATAAAAATAATTGGTGAGCATGCGTTAGGATGATGATAATTTATGTCGTCTTAAAAAGAATGAAAAATGCTTCAAATAATAAGTTTTTGAAAGAGAATATTTTACGCCTATTTTCGCTGTCGCAGCTGTTGATGCATCTACTCCATGGGATATTATGAAGCTTGTTCATGCAGACCCACATGCGATCAGACGGAGTAATGCATAAATCAACACGTTATCTAGTGCCTTATCTCCAAATCATGAAGCCATATGGCATGCTCACAGACCGATACAATTACTTTGTTTCCGGATATTAATCCGCGAGTTATAGTGATCAACCCCAATCATTATTGCTTATGTGGTTGAAAATGATGAATATATTATGAATTCTAGTTAATCATTCTGTACACAGTTAAAAATTTATAATTTCGTAAAATTCGTAAATTAGTAATGTAATTTGACTTCATGAATATATAACTAGATGCATTACAAGACTCATAATTTCTTATTCGATGATTAATTTCTTATTTATTAATTTCATTTCATTATTTTCTTCCATTTCACAAATTTCTTTATTTGTGTAAAAAAAAAATCATACAAAATCAATTTGTCTTAAAGAATGCTTGTAGGTTTATGCGTATTAGATTTGAAAATATAAATCGAACATACAAACATGGCACTAATGTATAAATTTAGAGGACAAACGACTCATGATAAATGAATTTTTCTCCCTCTTTCGTAATAATAGATCAATGGGGAAAATATACAATTGTTTCATTAATACCATCATTATTCAGATTCAGGATCTCAAGCACTTGAGACTGGGTTTCGGAAAAGAGAAAGGATCGGGGGAGGGGGGCATATCTGGCCCGTGGCCTCACCCCGCCTTTGAAAGCCACAGTCAATATTTTTAATGTTAATATGCCATTCTTACACAAGTGGGCCCCTCCCCTACTGAACGTCACAGCATATATTTTTGGGTGAATACCAAAATTTGCCCCCTCTTTGGAAACTTTTGGATCCGTCCCTGTGTGCAGCATGGGTACCTGGCAAAGTTAGTGGATTACTTATTAATTGACTTTTCCTGTTAATGATGGTAACGTGATTAACATAGGTAAAATGACATCAAATTTTCGAGAGAGTTATCATTGACAAGGTGACAATCATTGTTCAGCAAAATATGTATTTCTACGTATGGGCTGTACCTCAGAACAGAGTATAAATGTATATCTCGATTAATTTTTTGGTATCATAATGCATTTAATTGTGTGACAAATCTGATTGCAATTGAATGATGTATAATTTGTCATTCGATATTTTTTTTATAATTAAATTTAGATATTTTTGTATATAACTTAAACTAAAAGCGTAAATGGAACGACCCCCCCCCCCACCCCATGTACACACACAGTCACAAAGCATGACGTGGACGCATTCAATCCAAATGACCTCGATTTAATTCGGCTAGTCTTATTTGTATGGGGATTGTTCCCAGTTATTTTTTTAATCCGTTCATATTAAAGCGTGGATGCATTATTAAGCGTTGTATATATAGTCTGTTATAATGACCTCAGGAACTCATTGTTCTTTCAGGCATTGATATCGTGGAAAAGTCCCGGGGAAGAGTTAATTTATGAGAGTCGTTCTAACCATCTCCATTAAACCCATTCCAAAAGGACATTATGACAGATATTCACATGTAAATTTGAGAACACGTAATGTAAAATAATCATTCTGAACAATACTCAATCTATGCCTCATCTATAGGCCTACCATTTTACAATCATATTATCGTACGTATAAACACTATACCTGGTAACATGGACATTTTGTAATGATGGCTGAAATGAACTAAGAGGGAATATATATGTATTTTCTTACACGGCACTATCGGGTATTTTACACATGTTATCACTGATAATGATGTTCACGCCATAAAATGTATTAAGGTATAACAGATATCATCAAATACGCATAGTATTATCACACCTAAATCCCATATGGTTTCAATCCGGATTGCAATGTCAATATTGTGTTTCTTGAAATGAAATAATTGTAATACTCACCCTATCCTCTCAATGCTAGTTTTTCTTAGAAGATTATTATGTTTTCTTCATCAATCCCATATGTTGGTAGAAGCCAAACGGCATCTGTTGTCTACAGTAGATAGAGACCCGGTGCTATGATAGACGCATTGTTTGCACCACTCACGTAGAGACACGATAGCATTGTGCACCGAGGCATCCCTGTATGTACCAAACTCCCGTACTGCACACGCGCATGGAAGGAAGGAAAATAAAGCTTCGCATCTCATTATTCGAAATCTGAAGAAATCCTACCATCAATCCCATGTTGTGACTTAATTGACATGTCCGCCATCTCGCGTTCAACATGCCCGTTCATGAACAGCTCACCACATTTACGACTTGACACCATTGTTATTTGTCATTGAATTGTATTCTGTTCGTCTTCAGACGTCGATCATTGCTTCCCATTGTTTTACATGATGATAACATTGTTATCAGTCGTTGTAGTAGTAGTAGTAGTATCATCAGTGGTGTAACTACGGGGGGGGGGAGCACCCAATCGGCTGGCCAAAAAAAAAAAACGGGGAAAGGGAGAAAAAGAGGGAGAAAGGAAGAGAAACGTAGCGGGAATGAAGAAATTATTGTTCATTATCACAATTATAATTATGTTATGTTATATTACAAAAGAATTTTTTTTCTTCATAACTTCATTAAACATAATTTGCTCAGGACAAATTGTCTGTTTAATGAGATATATAATCATGTTGTACTAAAACCTCCCATTTTCAAGTCAATATACACCAAATATATTTCATCGCACTTCGAGTTATTATTACTTTTATGTAGTGACAAATGCTTCTTCTTCAGGACTACTATAAAGTGATTGTCCCATTTTAAGGTCTTAATATAAAACATTTCCTGTCCGTGCTTACGTTCGCATTAGTGGATTGGTGATATATATCTGCTCTTCATGCATTCCTGAAATCAGTCCTTAAAATGTCCCTTTTTCTAATCCGAATATCAAAAAATTTCAGCTCGCGCTTCACACTCGCATCATTCGGTTAACAAAATACCTATGGTCGTAGTGAATTCCTACAAACAAGCCTTAGAATGCCCCTCTTTAGGTCTGAATTTCCTAAATTTTCAGCTCGCGCTTCGCGCTCGCAATATTGGATTGGTGAGATGCATAAGTTACAATGACTACAAGTGCTTCATGTGTTTAGATGTAATTCTAACAAAATCAGCACGCGCTTGGCACTCGCATTAGATGACAACGGTGAGATATGTATACTCTTAATGGATTCCTTTTAAAAAATGGTCTTTAGAATATCCCTGTTTGGGGTCAATATATACAAAAATTTCAGCTAGCGCTTCGCGCTCGAATAATTTGGTTAGCCAAATATGTATGGTCTTCGTGAATTCAAACAAATAAGCCTTAAAATGCCCGTCTTAATGTCTGAATTTCCTAACAGGTACGTATCATGATTACAAAAATGTGCTTATAATGTCCCTTTTTAGGTCTGAATATCAAAAAATTTCAGCTCGCGCTTCGTGATTTAATTTGATTAGTGACATACATATAAAATGAATCTATTAGGTGAGTATACCCATGGACCTATGGTATACCTAGCAACTGAGCGCGCGAAGTGACTCAAATTTTTTGCTGGTGTCCCTCCCCCAATGCCATGAACCACGGTACGCCACTGAGTATCATAGTCGTAGTAATAGTAGTAGTAGTACTACTACTATTACTACTACTACTACTTCTACTACTACTACAGTAGTAGTAGTAGTAGTAGTAGTAGTAGTAGTAGTAGTACTACTACTACTACTACTTGGTGGTGGTGGTGGTGGTGATAGTAGTAGTAGTAGGTTAGGGGGAGGGGGAGGAATAGGCGTAGTATGTAGCAGCAGCAGTAGTAGTATAGTAGCAGCGGTATAATAGAAGTAGTATAGTATGGTTGCTATATATATAAATCGACCCACATGTGAAAACATAGCGTCGAAGGTTTGCGAACGTTAATTGTTCATAGAAAAGTTGACGAATCCAAACATATATACGATCAAAAGCATTCGATTCTCTTTACCTCAGCTTGTACTTACAGAGCTCATATTTAATATTCATATTATTTTGTGAGCTTCAGTTTTAGTATTAATAAAGCTTCACATTACCTTCGAAGAAAAGTCTTGATAAATGTTTTGAAAGTTGCTGTTGAAGGGGTTACATGTTCAGGTGGGGTGATAAAGAGTTTAATGCGAAGTATTAGTGCTTACATGGTGTTAATCAATACGATTCTGTTACGTAATGGACTTAATTATAATTTTTTAAAACAGAAACTGGATGTGCATCTAACGAAACAATTAATGCGATCAATTCAATTCAATTCATTTTAATTCGTTTTCAACAGAACAAAGTAAAATGATGGAAAATAATTACAATCACATTTGAAAATGAAACTTATACAAACAATATAAATCGAGGTATGTACGTCCGACCCCAATTTTTCTCAAGTTTTACTTCACTTCAACTGACCAAGTCATGCTTATATTATATAATATATTCATAAACATAAATATTATCATAAACATTATAAAGATCTGCTGAGAAAATCGCGAGGTGCGGCGGCTGCATTCTTGATATACTGACATGAAAAGTGATGATTAGAAGAGAGAGAGAGAGAGAATAACTGAGAAAAGAAGAAAGAAAGGGGACTTCCCCACCTTAAATTGGGGGGGGGGGGGGCATCTCCCCTGTCCCCGTCCCCACGTCCGCCGCCCCCGCCCCGCTTCCACCGTCTGTATTTTTAGGCGCAAAATGAGAAGGAATCACGATCTTAACATTTTTATATTCAGACCTTTAAATCAAATATTTTAATAATTCTTTATACGCACGACTGGTGACCCCTTCTTGTGCTAAATGATACATCCCTATGCAGGGGCGTCGATCCATTTTTCAGGGTTGGGGGCAAGATCACGAATCAACGTTCCAAAGGCGCTCGATCACACAAAACAAACACACTCACCCCAAAACACACATAGGCATATAGCGCGAGCTGATTTTTTTTAGTATACTGACCTGAAAACAGGAAAAAAGTACCTGTTTAATTAGGACTGTTTGTAGTAACTCATGAGGAGAATTCATATCTCACTACACAGAAAATGCGAGTGCCGAGAGCGAGCTGAAATTTCTTTATATTCTTACCTGAAAGCTAAAAATTCTAAGCAATTTTAGTACCAATGATTAAGATGGGTAACTAAAAGAACAATAAAATTTTGATATTTAGATCTGAAAAAATTGACAGTTTAATTGACGTTTTTAATAAAGAACAAGATATATATCCAACAAAAGATTATTGCAAATCGATGCGGGAGTTCTTTTGAGGTTTAGAGCTGAAAACAGGACATTCTATTCACCTATTTAATCATGAAACGTATGATGCATGGTACTTCCCTTAACCTATTCACTCCCCCTTTCTGTCCCCTCTAAAGTCTTTTTTTTTTCTACCCTCCCCCCCCCCCCCCCTTCACATCGCCCCCTATCTGTATGTCACACCGTGTTCCATTGAAGCTGACGCCTTACAGACCATGAAGTAAAAGTTGGATAATGGTTGCTTAGAAACCAGACGCGGTCATGTTGTTAATTGAAAGAGGGGATGATAAGCGTCTTTGCTCGAGTGTAAAGTTCGTTTAAAAATAAATAGGTATAAACATTATAACTATTCAACAAAATAATGAAGCATATTTTTTAAAGTATATTTATTTTAATCATTATAGGAAAACTAACTTGACTGCGCTTAAAATGTATATATCAAATGATATTAATTTTCCAACACCTAAGAATAAATGGAATCGTCCATTTATGGTAAATCGAGTTTATAAAGTTTTACGAGAACTTCTCATCGATTTGGTGGATTACTTTTTGCTGAAAAGCCTGAAATTTGGGGAGGCGATTCCAAAGATATCTTGGCAAGTTATTGGAGGAAATATTGATTACCACAGATATCCTATCTGTACCTGATAGAATTATAAGACCGGTATAAGAGGTGAGATATTTTAGGTTGTAATTGACCGTTCATTAATATGTGACGTTCCACTCGTCCTCCAACTAAGTCGCCGGTCCTAGCGGACTGGCTTCACCCATTATCGCCGTCGATGCTGCAGTGACAGCGCTGACGCGACTGATCTTGCGATGTGCCTGGCTGTGCATCATCAACAACATCATGTTTCGCTCTTCTTATGAAAGATACAACAGTTATTTGAAATGACAGATCTATGTCTAGATCTAGCTATTCCCAACGTTAGATCCCTAGTCTAGATCTATTTATTTGTTTTGTATTTGTCTTTGGCATGGCAGTGCCAGTGCCAGTGGTAGACCAAAAGCTTCAGTCTCTGTATTTTGGTTGTTCCGCTGAACTACGTTGGCTCCACTCACCATACGTAAATGGGGATTACAGTAAAATGTCAGAAATTGTTGAATAAATCCCCAGAAACGACGGTTATTCCTGTCTATGCCAGTGGCTGCTAAAAATCAGTAAAATGTGATTGTGAAATCCGAGATGTTCACCATTCTGCATTTCAGACATCGACTCAGCTCAGAACAGCTTCAACAAATAACGTTAGAATAGCTAATAGAACTCCTATATTAGATCTAATTTAGCTAGATCTAGAATCTAGTCAAGTTCAATTCAGACATACATGTAGATCTAGCATCTAGTCTAAGGTTCAGAACAAAATATACAATTGAAAACTTAGATTTGATTTTGAATAAATTTGAACTTGTTTAATGTTTGAAAACTTTGTTATAATAATTGTCAGTGGTGATCTTTTAAATGTTTCCTTAATTCAGCGCCGTTTATACATGTAGATCTAGACTCTACATGTGTACTTGTATCGTTTATTTTGAGTTTTCCTTCCTCCGATTTTGAAGTGCAGATCGACGAAATACCGCAGTTGCTGTTGGGTATAGATTTAGGCCTAGTCTAGATCTATATAAATAATTGTGAAGCTTCAGAGATTATTAAAGGGACCATTCTAGTTGATGAAGATGGTCCCCTATCTTGGGTTTCCTTTCATAACCATATGCAACAGTCTGTGAGCTGTGCAGGCCCAGATCTACAACCTATATGTGTAGATCTATACATGTAGATCTAGACAGCTGTCAGTCTCTTTGGAGGAGTTTTTAAACATTAAAAAATAAATTAAGGAGCCAGTGGAACAACTGAGAAACAGAGACTGAATCTTTTGTCTACTCTAGTACTGGTGTAGACCTACATCACGTCCTCAGAGGATGTTTCGCGTATGCTGCACTCCCACGTCCATGAATCGTCAAGTACAGTCCCATAGTATAGGAACAGCAACTTACCACTTCATCAAATTGTGCTTAGAATAAACATAATTGATGCAAAAATAAGAAATTACCAGGCATCTATAGATTTTAAGAATATGCAGCTCGTTCATTCGTGTTCAAGGGTCTATTCAGTCTGCAAACTACATTTACATGTATGTATTTCCTCACGTTATAATTTCACTGCTGATTCCGAATAGATCTCAAAATTTTACGTATGCAATCTTGGCAGTGAATCAGACCTTACTTTCTGGACTTATTACTAGTATTACCTAAATTTGTGTGCCTTTTCATTTTTCTTGTTCTTTTACACTTAACAGGGTGATGTTCTGATTGATCTCCATAATGTGGCTGTCCTTTGTCTCTTTAAAAAAGAAGTAGATTTCAAAATCTGAATTTCAATCTGCTCTTCGGAGCGAGATGGGGTGCGGAAACTCTACTCCAACGAACAGTAAGTGTAATTCCTTGGCAACTCTGGACAGTAACTCTAGACCAGGAAGCAAAACTATACCAAGGAATAAAAGCCTCGAGAGTGTGCTGAGAGACAATGAAGAACACAGAGCGGACAGTCGTACCTCCTGCAGAGATAGTGGCATTGACAGTGCAAAGACTTCAGATGGTCGTAGGAGACAGGCTGCTAATCTTGAATCAAGCTCACAATTGAACAATAATGAGGCAAAGTCATCTATTGAATCACGTGTCTCACCCACAAAGGCTATGGCCTTCGAAGTGATGGTTGACAATACTAAAAATCAAGGAGATAGTATTATTGCAAGACACCCACCCAGGAGATTACAGGTGAGTTTTGATTGTTGTATGAATTTATCCAGTGAAGATCGAAAGAGGGGTTTAATCTACGCATTTGATGTGAACAAAAAAATGATCATTTCCGTTTCTGAAAACCTGTTATTCTGTTTCAAACTTGATATAAAATGAAAATTCTGTTTTGTCATAAAAAATGTAAACTGCAAAAACATGAATTCCATTTTACCAAGGTAAATTAAATGAATTTCCACATGAAAATTCAGGTCCAACTAAAACAGAATTTCCATTGATGTACTGGTAATGGAAATCACTGTCCTTACATTTTTTGTATTAATTATCATTCTTGAAGTAAGGATAAATCACAGCTGAGGTTGCTGAGCAATGTTTTGATATCAGTTACCAGGTACTTGGTTTTGAGTAAAATTGCATTTTAGCCCCTTCAGAACTTATGTTCTGGCTAAGATCACTTACATTTTGGATAGTGGGCCGAACAAAAGTGTTTGTTTGCAGTAACAAAGGTTAAAAAAGGGGTCAGTCAGACATTTTTTTATGTCATGTTTCTTTGTTTTGAGTTTTGTTTTAATGTTTTCCTTCCCATATCCTGGATTCATATTCTACCACACCACTAGGCAAAACAAGGAATTTTTTTTGGAGTGTCAAATTTGAATAAAAAATTAAAGGTTTACAGGTTTGACAAGGGTCAGTCAGGTAATGGCAAACAAACAAAAATTACGGCCTACCTCTACTGTTTTATTAATACTGGTGTCCTGATAACATACATTCAAGAAAACTTAAATCAGAAGATTTATGCTAGGCAAAAGCCAAGAATGAAACATCAATCATTCATGCCTACATTGTATATTGCTCAAAATGAGCATCAGAAGAGTATAATGGTTCAATAATCAATAAATGTGGTTATAGATTATTTTTTAAGTACAGATCGAGCATGCAATCTTAAACACATAGGAGTAATGCCGAAAATTTGTTTACAAATATTATTTTTCATTTATTACACTTTGATGATTATTGATCACCTGTAATCTCAGCAATCAACATCAAGAATACTACATATTCCTTTGATCTGTACTTGTCTAAGTTTCAATGTCAGATGTCTTCTTCAATAAATTGCAATAAATACATGTATGTATACGGTAATATTTGTAGCTGATGCCATTATATCTTGTCTGCAAGCTTCAATTAAACATCAATGGCCGATACTTGGTTTCGAAGGGAGTGCTTGGTTAAAGCAAACATGATGTTTGTTCATTAAAGGGTTTGTCAAACAGTGAAAGAATAGAGCAGAGACTTGTCTAGAAACTGATATCTATTTGGTCCATCTGGCTCGTGTACAATGGTCAAGTATCTTATGTGCATATACTTTACTGTGATAACCAACTTACACATGGAGGCGTGGACATGTTGCCCTTTATTACATGTAGCTTTGATAGGAGATAAAAAGAGGTTGTTTGTAGTTGTGATCTTTATTTGTAATATTTTCATTCTTCCTTCACATATTTCTTAGAAACTGGAAATCAAAAGGGAACCAACTCTTACTGCAGAAATGATTCAGGAGAAACTGATGGAGAGTGAAGAAAGAAGAAGACAGGTATATTAGACACAATTTATAAAAAGTCCATAAAACTGATGTAACACTCAGTAATTTCATGCTGAGAAAAATCAGCCACTTTGACAACATTTTTCAGCCTGCTTGCCTTGAAATGTGGAACTTCAATTTGTTTTGTGGTAATAATAAAGTACTACTGGGTTGTCTTGTGAAAAAAATTACATCCAACAAAAATATGTTGTCCATGGTTGAATTAAAGGTGAAAATGTTATGTGTCATACGGGATGCAGAGGTGTAAAAAGAATGAGATGATTGGTGAGGCAAGGCAGGGAAATGGGGATGATTTATCTTTTAACCTTGAATAAATGGTACAGCAAGTTCAACACTATTCCTAGCATTGTTGAGTTGCCACTCATAATGGTCCAGACCCTAGTCAATATGGCTGAATACACATTTTAAAATAATGGGAAGAGCAATATTTCCTATATTATTTTTAAAATGTTTGATTTTGCAATAACAAATTTGGAAATTTTCACCAAAATTAGCGATATGCCTGTCACTTTTTATCTTCAGGTCCTTGAAGAAAGAGGTAAGAGTTCAAAGACATCATCAAAAAGACGGAAACAGCTGATACTTGCAAGGGAGTTTGGCAAACTCCAAGAGAGTGCAGAAGTTAGGACGAAGGTATGGTTACGATACATAATAACTTTGTTTACATACATAGAAAAATAAAGATTATTTTGTTTCAAAATAAAATGGAAACTTTCTAACCCTATGGAAACATTCTTAGAAACTTAAAAAAATATTTTATTATTATTTAAAAACAGAAGCAAGCTTGATAGCAAGGTATATTGTACTAACCTGAAAAAGGGATTTTTCGTAGGTGCCCATTTTTAATAGGGCCCATATCTCACTAATCAAGAAGCTTGCAGCACAAGCATGTTTTTAGTGACCTGAAAATAGAATGTTTTTAGTGCCAATCCTCGAACAGGATTAATATAATATTATTAAGTCTAGTAAACGCAGGTCCCTTTAATATTATATCAAACAGAATTATATCGATTCTAACCCTAAATTTACCAGTGCTATGTGAGATAAAATAATATCTTTATTCATCTGTCTGTTAACGCTAAGACATAAAAAAAACACCAAAAGATGTGTTTATGTATGTGTACAAACACCTAATAAATTGAATAGGACTGTATGTACTATGTTAATTGCTTTTTCATTATTGTTTTGCTTTTTCTGTCGGGCGTCAGTTTATATATGCCATGTGTGACCAGTTAACCAAGTACTTGGTCTAAAAAATCAAAGAAGATATTTCATTCAGTCTATTATTTTGAAACCTGAATATAATTAATGCTTTTGATGAACATGTTCATCCTTAAAAATGGATTTCCTTTGAGGCAGGATGCAGTGTACTCTTATATATATATCATTTAATACTAGATCCAGTTTACACTGAATCACCAGCTTCCATCATTGTGTCAAGGTGCATCATTGTCAATCCTTTCTCTTTATGTCCAATGAATAGCTTGAAGAAAAGATAGATTCTGCCAGCAAGATCCGTTCCAAGGCTCAGTCTGATGTCATTGCCAAACAGAAAAAGAGAGAACTGAGAGCCAAGCAAGCAAAGGAGAGAGCTAGAAGGATGAGGGAGGAGGAGAATGAAGAGAATCACTTTGATGTAGAGAAGGATGAAACTTTCAATGCAGAAGACGGTAAGCGTGAAAGAAATCAAGTGAAAGACTGCAAGAACTGAGAACAAACCAGGGTTTTTATGTTATAGGCAGGTGGTTATATTTATGGTTCAACAGCATATTTCTTTGTTTAGATTCTTGTGAGGGAAAAATCAAAGTATGTCAAATTGAGAAAAGTTGTGTTACTGTACACCACCATGTCGATCACTGTATTTTGTATTTTTGTATTTTGTAATTTGTAAGTGTCGTTACAGACATGATCGTCAATATGGTATAACTAAACTTTTTTCATGCTAAATATGATGGAAGACCATTCTTCTATGAATGATTTTGAGGGGACGTTTCCCCCCAGAGGAAAGTCATTTGCACGCTCACAAGGATGTGCAATAACTGTTTGGTGAAATTAATTGCAACATGGAAATGTCATATCTTTGTTATTTTACATCTGACTTTGATGACATTTTCAGTTCTATGCCTCTTTGATTTTCTTTTTTTTTATCAAATTCAACCTTTTTTTTTATAGGTGGGGGGTGACATCCCCTTAAGTTTTTGTCTCACCTGCATAGCAGAGTGAGACTATAGGCGCCGCTTTTCCGACGACGGCGGCGGCGGCGTCAACACCAAATCTTAACCTGAGGTTAAGTTTTTGAAATGACAGCATAAAGTATATGGACCTAATTCATGAAACTTGGCCATAAGGTCAATCAAGTATTACTGAACATCCTGCCTGAGTTTCATGTCACATGACCAAGGTCAAAGGTCATTTAGGGTCAATGAACTTAGACCATGTTGGGGGAATCAACATCAAAATCTTAACCTAAGGTTAAGTTTTTGAAATGTCATCATAACTTAGAAAATATATGGACCTAGTTCATGAAACTTATACATAAGGTTAATCAAGTATCACTGAACATCCTGCATGAGTTTCATGTCACATGACCAAGGTCAAAGGTCATTTAGGGTCAATGAACTTTGGCCGAATTGGGGGTATCTGTTGAATTACCATCATAACTTTGAAAGTTTATGGATCTGATTCATGAAACTTGGACATAATAGTAATCATGTATTACTGAACATCCTGTGCAAGTTTCAGGTCACATGATCAAGGTCAAAGGTCATTTAGGGTCAATGAACTTTGGCCAAATTGGGGTATTTGTTGAATTACAGCCATAAATTTGAAAGTGTGTTGGTCTAGTTCATAAAACTTGGACATAATAGTAATCAAGTATCACTGAACATCCTGTGCGAGTTTCAGGTCACATGATCAAGGTCAAAGGTCATGTAAGGTCAAAGAACTTTGGCCACATTGGGGGTATTTGTTGAATTGCCATCATATCTCTATAAGTGTATTGGTCTAGTTCATAAAACGTGGAAATAAGAGTAACCAAGTATCACTGAACATCTTGTGCGAGTTATAGTAGTTTTCAAAATCAGCACTGCTGCTATATTGAATCGCGTGATGCAGGTGAGACGGCCAGAGGCATTCCACTTGTTTTACAATTGAAGGTCATGTACTTGTGATATGTATCATCAGCATAAATACATGACTTTATTGTTTGTTGTTACAGATGTGGACTCCTGGTTGGATGGGGATAACAATGCTGCCCTTGGATCTGCATCTACAACATCAGAGAGGATCTATAACGGAAGGAGTAGTCCCACTAAGAAGATACATACGGATGGACCAAGGGTTGACAAGAGCCTTGACTATGGTTCAGACTCTGATGAGAATCAAGGATGGACTAGCAAAGCATATGGCGCAGGTCAGGCTGCAGGGAAAGATGACTTCTTTGACACATAGTCTTTGACTGTATGCTGACAGCATTGAATAGACAAGAGGCTAGAAGTATATTCACTAGTTTTCAGATACCAATTTCTGTTACTCAACTTGCATTATGATTAAGCCAAGCTGTTCAGAGACTTGGCCATCTGTTTTTACCTTGGATGAAATGAGGAATATCAAAGACAAGGTTTTTTGCCATTGCACAAGAATGACTTGTCGCAGAGGAACGCTACATGATATTCAGGTTGAATAGTTAAATACAACCTTGGGACATCTTTGATGGTGCGAAGCTGCAACATTTTCTCTGGAATGGGATTATATAGCTTACTCTACTTTGATTTTTGCCTTTAATATCAGAGGTTTGAAATAGATGGTGGTTCTTCATTTATATATTTTACTCTTTATATGGACCATGACATTTATACTGTATGCAACTTGTGAAGATCACATTGCAGTGTCTGCAGTGACTACATATACTATACCTGTATTCGGCTAATATTCAATATCATTTATAAAGTACAAACTGTGTATGATAATATTGTATACTCTTCTCAGCTTCAGGTTGAATTTGCTTAAATCCAATGATGCAATTGTTAAAAGAAATGAATCATTTGAGATTAGATATGTTTTAATTTAAAAGGACCAACTAAACAAAGTATATTAATGAAATTTCACATTATCATCCCAACATTTATTGACGTTGGGCCTACATCATCCAATCATACATCACTTCAGGTTATCAAATTGATATGTATCATTCTTTTTGAGGGGATTGAGGTTGATAGTAAATTGTAGTCCATGGTTCAAGTGCTCTTCTCTGCTCTGTGAGATGAATTTTAGATTTTTTACATTGTTTCATGACATCAAAATCATTCCAAATTATATTTAGATGGAATCAAATTTATATTTTCCATCAGATTGTAGGTCACATCTTTTGTAATTCAATTCATGTCACAACAGCAGGAGCAAAATACTATATTTTGCGACTCTCCACACATGGGTATACAGGTTGAAAGCTTCATATAAAACGAGCTAGGGCAATTACTCTCGTGCTTCTCAAAATGGTCCATATAGGAGTCACAAAATACATCAGGTATTTATCATTAAAAATGTGTATGTGTGTATTATTACATTTCATGTGTGTATGCCTAATGCAGCTTTCCTAGTGCCTACCTATATTATGCTGTTTACCATTGAATGTGAATCCGTCCATTATATATGGTGCTACATGTATATTAGAATGACATACCATCCAAATGTATTGCAGTGAATCCTTACCACTGCTATATATTCTTAGTATAACAAGTAATAATTTGTGTCTCCATGTAAAAAATTACTTGGATATTCATAGGAAGAATCTTGTATTTGGTTTGAAAAGTTTGTTAGAATGCAAAGAGATAATGTTGTGGTAGTGTTTCATTAATAGTTTTGTCAGTAATTTTAATCAACATAGGTTATAAGCTACCTAGAATCATTGTCTGGGAGCAAACTAGTGAATGAAAAATCAGAGAGAAAACTCACTGAAGACTTGATGATATGCTCCCCAGGAATATTCTGTTAATGTACATCAAAAACATGATTATATCAGTCTTTTTGTTACAATCTTTCTCACTGTGTTTAAAGATTACAGATGTGTGAAATGTAGTTTGACAGAGGCTTTGTTTAGAAATATGTAAAGTATATCATTGCTGACTTAGGATGACTAAACCTACATGTATCTAATACCTCAGTCACATTTCCCTTACGGTGGCCGTACGGCGAGTCGAAAACAGCCGTTTAATTCATTTTTATTCAAACCACCTATTTGAAGCTGATACAAAAAATGTTAAAATGGCTGTTTTTTACTTGGCGTATGGCTGCCGTAGGGGAAATGTGACTGAGGTACAAGTAAAGTGAAAACACATGGAATTATGGTAGTACATGTAGGATGATGACTGTCATGAATGAAATTGCCTTTCATTTAATATAGTAAATGGTTTAAGATTTTTTGGAGATAGTAAGCTTAGGTTTGAACAGGGAATCACTTGAAAGATTGATTGAGTGACCCCCCCCCCAAAAAAAAAAAAAGAGAGATACAAAGCCATTTTAACACTCCAGATTTATTTTTCTGTATTGTCTTCTTTTTAATATAAATGTTTTATTTGACTGAATTGATAATTATAATTCAGTGTTTTATAGTATAAATTATTTTTATTTTCTCTGATCACATGCAAAAAAAAAAAATTAAGTATGGTAAGCTATTATGGATAACTTAATTATCAAAGAGGATAAATGAACACCTACATATACATTTATTAATTTTCAACTCATAAATTCATGATTCAAGCATGATTGAGAAAGGTATATGTATGCCCAAATGTTATATCTATGGAGGGAGTGGGGTAATATTTTGAAGAAGATTTTGAAAGTAAGTAATAAAATTACACTTAACTATTATTGAATGTTATTTAAATAGAATTTATTTTATGAATAATGAACCTTCGAAATGTGAATGCAAATGCACGTTTAGTAGCATGATATATTCTCATGTATTTCTTCCCATTCAGAGAACTAATATTCAATTTCGTTTTTTTTTTTGGAAGTTGTGTATACTCTCCTGCCTGCATAGTTTTTTCTCAGATATCCATCTCCCTTTTTACAAAACTATGCATTCACTTTTTTTTTTGTTATCTTAGAAATATAATGAGATTCAAGGCAAGAAGTCATATCATTTACTAATTCACTATTCATCTACACAGTAGTGCATATCTAAAGCTCATCTTCATGATTGCACCTGGCTAAGGAAATGATTTCTTTGTTGATGTGTGATATCAGAGGAGTGTATCTGCAATAAGCCTCGTACAAAGATCTATGCAAACAGCTGTAAGGGTGTCAAGGGAATGTAACCTGTAATTGCTTATTAATATTGCATACTACAGTGCTATTTGTTTTCCTGTAAGCATTTCTTTCATTTCTATATACCAGGGATCAGAGGTGGAATGGGGGGGGGGGGGGGGTTGGGGGTTGCAGGTGAGATCCCCGCCCCCCTCATAGGGAAAATGTGAACAGTTTGTGTATTCAATATGTATTCAAAGCAACCAGTTTAAAAATTGAAATCATCCATCTTTCAAATCTTTATTGTATAATCTTAGCCTCTCTATTTGGTGGAGGTAAGAAGGTGTGCCTATGTTTATATCAGTTCTATGCCATTTCATTGTGTTATTTGACTGACAATATTTTTTTTCTCCAAAATACAGTTAGGTTTACTTGAGTCAACCTGTAGGTCAATTAATCAGTTAAGCATAATTTTTTTTTTCTAACCTGAATACTAAATTTTGACTAGATCATAAATATTTATGTAGCCTCACAAAGATTCACAATGTAATAAAAAAATCACTTTATAGCACCATTGACAAAAGCAACATGTATTTGCTCACTCTAAGTAGTAGGGAGAATGTATGCTTTTGTGGTGTCATCGGATATATATCTTTCTACATCTGCATTTAAGGCAATTTTTTTTGGTCTTCAATGTTCAAAGTGCGCATTAACGCCCTCTACCTTCGACTTAACATCTAAATGTGTATTATAACGGAATAAACCCATTCATAGACTTCGCCCTTACGTAGGATGTACGCATATTACACATTTTTTTTCCTAATAATAATATTACTGCAAATGATGGTTCAACCTTTCTTGGTATGCATTGAAATATAGAGTGTTTTGTTTAGGACAGAGAAGGGAGTTTGAAATCCTATTCTTCCACTCCACCCAAAAATATTTTTATTACCTAGCTGTTGATTTATTTTATTCTATTTTGTGTATTTGTTCATACATTTATTTTTTTGTCAATTCATTTATTTACGTGTATTAATGTTTTCATTCATTTACTCATGCCTCTTTGGGAATACCCATGGGGAATATTAATGCAGAGTTTTATATATATATTTATTCTAATGTGTCTATAATCCCATGTGGGTAAAACAGTTCTCGATTAACATGTTTGATGTATGTTATATGTTGTTCCATTCACTTCAGTTCATTGTACTTTATCATAATCTTCTTTCATGTTTGGGTTACATCCAGGAGAAAAAACCCATCAATATGTCCATGAAAATAGAATAAAAAATGAATAAATGATGAATTCATGTACAGGTGCATATATTAAAATGTTTCAATCACTGCCATTATATATGTATAAAAATGCACTTTGTAAGCATGATCTGCCTAGTCACACAGTCATATTACCTAAATGCCGTATGATATCATCATATATTCCTAGCAATTTGAAATTCCTTCCACTTTCTAGCCTTGATATTTATTTTGTGTAACATGTTTTAAATGAGACTTTAAAAAATTACTGAACTCATGATTATATTTTGTATGTTATGAACAATAATTGATCTGAGGTTGTTATATTGATGCATGTATGTGCTGTATTATACAGACTGGTGTGAGTGACTCTTCCATTTGTGATCAATAAAATATATAGATGTATTAAGACTTAAAGTGTGCGTAAATCGTGTGATAATTGATTTTTCGTAAAGCTAGCTTTTCAATAAAAGGGGATAGGTGATATGTTAATATAAGAGTTAGGAATATCTCAATAATTTCATATGATAAGATTGTACTTTTAAGATAACCTATAAGGCAGGTGCAGCAGTAGGATATTGCGATGACCTGCGACATTTTTTTTTTCTCTATTAAATATTTGGGGTATTATACAATTTCACAGCAAGGCCTCTCACTCGTCATCAATATTACCTTTTCCTTAATCTTTCTTCCTTTTTCTCCCCCCCCCCCTCTTTTTCCACTTTATTTCAGCTAGTTGAAAAATCATTGGGAGAGGGCGGGGCAGGGGTGCCCTTGCAACCATGCACTGATTGATAGCTCGGTAGGCATAATAAACATAGCCAACTTTATGACAGTATTTTTAAAAAAGGTCATAGGCCTTCCCAGGACCAAAATCCAATTGAAACCAGTTGGATTTCTAACTGGTTTCAATTGGTTTTTAACTGGAATGTAACAATTTCCAATTGAAACCAATTGGAACCAGTTGGGCAACTGGAAATCCTAACTGGAACCAGTTGAGTAACTGGAAATGTCTTCCAACTGGAAATGACTTCTAACTGGAACCAGTGGGTAACTGGAAATGACTTCTAACTGGAACCAGTTGGGTAACTAGAAATGACTTCCAGCTGGAAATGACATCTAATTGGAACCAGTTGGATAACTGGAAATCCTAACTGAAACCAGTTGGGTAACTGGAAATCCTTACTGGATCCAGTTGGGTAACTGGAAATGACTTCTAATTGGAACCAGTTGGATAACTGGAAATCCTAACTGAAACCAGTTGGGTAACTGGAAATCCTTACTGGATCCAGTTGGGTAACTGGAAATGACTTCCAATTGGTTTCCAATTGGACATTTTTTCAGTTACCCAACTGGATCCAATTGAAACCAGTTGATTTGCATATTATCTTCCAATGTGTACAGATTAATGTTTTTTGTGATTCATCATCATTTACAATGTATCTATTCATTTCTTTTCATTCTCAAGTGCCTCACTTGTTTAAGATAAATGTCTAGAATAGTTAGAAGTGAAAACAATGTTCATAAATATTATAGATTAATAATTTTAACAGATTAAAAGATAATTAGTACACCACTAACTGTTACATACAAATACATATATTCGAAGCTCCTTATAAATATATATGTATGAGAGTCTAAATTTTATCAATGCCCTTTACATTGGTATTAATAGACATATAACCATGCTTCTGTGTTGGCATGAGCAATAGTTAGTACAAATGCTAATTAATTTGTAACTAATTAAGTTCATTCCAACTGGAAGTTCCAATTGGTTCCAGTTGAAACCAATTGCCTCCAATTGGTTTCAACTGGAACGAATTGAAACCAGTTGCCTCCAATTGGATTCAACTGGTTTTAATAGGGAAATTGAAACCAACTGAGATGCAGTTGCCTAATTGGTTTCAACTGGAACCAATTGCCAACTGCATGGTTCCAGTTGCCTAATTGGTTTCAACTGGAACCAATTGCCAACTGCATGGTTCCAGTTGCCCAATTGGTTTTAACTGGAACCAATTGGCAACTGGTCTCAATTGGAACCAGTTGTTCCAATTTCCCTATTCAGGGGCGGATCCAGCTTTTTATAAAGGGGGGGGTTGGGGTGGTATGCGAGGGAGCGTAGCGACCGAGTCCAAGCGAGGGGGGAGGGTGTGGGAGGGGGGTGTCCCCCCTCCCACAGTAGGGAAAATTTTTGAAAATCTGTGTGTGAAAATGGCGTTTTCTTGCATCTAAAACACCACTCTTTTTGGTATAGAGGTCGTTGCCAAATTAACCCCCATGAATAAAATATAAAATAAAATTACAAGTTTAAAAAAAAAAGATAAGATTTTAAAAAATGGTCCCCGGATTTTTTTTTTGGGGGGGTTGCAACCCCCCAACCCCCCTCTAGATCCGCTTCTGCTATTAAAACCAGTTGGCCAACTGGTTTCAATTGGTTTTGCTCTAATTGGTTTCAACTGGATTTTGGTCCTTGGTTTAACCTTAATTGACAAGACCACCCCACTCCAAATATGAAAAAGGGACTCGTTTCATGGGTTGATGACAAAAACTGTATATTTTAATTGCACTTGATTCATTGATATAACGGGTCAATTGATCCCTTAACTGCTAAAAAAAGAAATTACTCTTTTTTATTTTCCATCTGCCAATTTGCTGGAATTTTCACCATTTTGAATATTCAAATTTTCTCTATTAATTTTAATTAACTTTTTGTTGGGATGGATTTGAACAAGGAAGTTCAACTGTTAAATGTCATTTTCACTAAACTTTACATGAGTGAATTTTTTATGCCTATGTAGGTCAAATATGCAAACAATGATTTTTTTTTACTAGACTTTGAAATTTGCCAAATTGAAAGCCGGGTATATAGAATCATACAATCAAGAGATTTTAGGCTTGTGTTGGACGCTGTTAGACCAGAGAATTGGCAGTTAGACTTTGTTAGACCCCTAAAAAAAAAAAATTAAAAAAAAATTGTCTCTCGTGCATTTGATATTTATAATTTTTTTATTTGGAAAGCTCCCGGCCGGTCGCCGGGAATAAAGCTTGTCTTGGTCAATTACATTATCCCTCGGCTAAATTTTAATAGTCAGTTGTTGAAAAAATTACAGTGACTGTCCAGATCTATCGTTAGTTCAGCGTCGAGAGTTTTGCAATTTTCTCTACTGTGTAGCTGCAGCTGTACAGGAAAACTATTTTTTGTTCCATCCGCACCCAGCCCCTCCCCCAACAGTGCCCCCCCCCCCATAACTAAAACCAAAAACGCCATCTCCGACAGAGGATAAGACATTTGCTTGTCCGACGTTTCGCATACGGTACGGAGCTAGCTGGAGCTGAGCGAGCGTATTTTCCGCTGACTACTTCGCCAGAGCTTCGCCGAGGCCGAGGAACCACTTTGCGTTCTTAATCAAGACTCGACTATCCGCTTATCACGCACTTCAAGTAAGAAAGACAGATACTGTAAGGTGATTTGGCCTACTCTGTAGAAGCAGTGTAAATCATGGAATCCTCTCCATATCAGAAAACTAAAGGAGGACTTTTCCCAAGTGCATCTGCAATCAAAACAACATCAGGAAATGAAGCGGCAGGTGAGACTGAGAAGAAAATGAACCACTCATTCATTATTCAATCCACTCATTTAATGTCTAATGTCAATGAACAAGGTTATATCCAACATTCAACAAGACTAACAATGTCCAATCACCAATGACAAGCTAAATTCTATTGGCAATTCTAATCTAAGTGCTCATGTTCAGTAAAACAATGCTGGTTGGTCACGGCATTATCTAGACCGCGACCAATAAATTATTTAAAAAGATCTAGGCCCTATTCTTAGATAAGAATTAAGCCCCAAAAGGCCCAAGGCCAAACCGGACATTTTTGACAACGAGAAAAAAAAAATTATTACGTACGTACGTAGTAATTATTACGTACGTACGTAGTATTTATTACGTACGTACTAATAAGCACCTCGCCGAACCTGTCGAGGAACCTGTATATATAGAGTTTGGATTAATATATGGATGTCAAATTTTTCCATTCATTTATTTCGATTTCCCCGCCTTTTGTGACTCCTGGGTGTGACTACATATTCACATTACAGCACATTGAATGATCGCTATGTGAGTTTGCTGGACGATATGGGGGGCGGGGGTCACCTCTCCCACGTGTGATCGAGCTTTGTAGTCACCATGTGGCGTGGCAAGAATCAAAATTAACTATATTGTACGGTCAAGAAACATCGTCATAAAAATCCAGGGGCCAGCATAGGCAGATCCACTACGTGGTAAAGGGGCCACCCCTCCTCCATTGGCGACGCGAAAAGAGGGGGAAAGAAAAGAAAAAAAAGGAGAGGGAATTAGGGAAAGGAAAGAGGCAAATAACAATAGGGAGACGAGTGAATGAAAATAAGGTGAGGGGAAAACTTTGAAAATAAAAAAATCTTGATCATGCAGCTACATAGTATATAATTTTTTTGCTCTGGCTCCGCGCTCTCGTTGCCTGTTATGAGATAGGCCTACATATCTTGCTCAACAGGCTGAAATGGAGATAAACAAAACATATTCAGCTCAGACGTCGAGATTTATTTATTTTGTGTAATTTACAAATTCATTTTTAAGTGCTCTGTATTTTTTTAATGGTCTGCATCTCGAAATATCTCAGCTCGAGCTTCGCCCACGCGCATTATTCATGTGGGAAAATATATCCTTTTCATGAAAATACGACTAGAGAATATAGGCCTATCCTATTTTAGGATTTAAATTTCAAACTTTGCGCACACATCAATCTGCCTATATCGTGATCATAATTATTTTTAAAAAGTGCTTAGAATGTCCAGTTTTTATGTCCGAATATCAATTTTTTGCTTTTTTTCGGGCACTTTAATCTTTAAAAGGGCACCGACAAAAGTTTAAGATTTAGATAGCAGTATAACTAAACAATTTATTGATGCGAGCGGAAAAAGTTTGAGATCGAGATCTAAAAACTGAATATTATATTTTTTAATTATGAAAAGGATAGTTATCTTCCTTTATGAATAATGCGAGCGCGAAGGAATACAAAATATGCAACTAAACAATAATTGATGCGGCGAGCGCAAAGCACGAGCGGAAAAAGTGTGAGATTTAAGAAAACGGGATACTCTATTTTGTTACTATATTTATTTAACCTAGAAACGGGACATTCTAAGCACATTTTGTCATCATATTAAAAGGATAACTATTATTAGTTCCTCTACCTAAGGGCGAGCTGAAAATATTGTTGATATTCCGATCTGAAAAAAGAGACAATAAGGATTATGAATTCATAAAAAGGATTTTTTTTTCATTTAATAATAGGCCAAATGAGAACGCAAAATTTTGGAATTCATACAGAAGTATTCTCACTAACCAAAATGCGAGCGCGTAGTGCTAGCTGATATATTTTTGCAATCAGACCTGAACAAAAGGGATTTATTTAGCATTTAATTATTACGTACGTACGTAGTATTTATTACGTACGTACGTAGTATTTATTACGTACGTACATAGTATTATCACGTACGTACGTAATATTTATCACGTAACGTACGTAGTATTATCACGTACGTACGTAGTATTATCACGTACGTACGTAGTATTATCACGTACGTACGTAGTATTATCACGTACGTACGTAGTATTATCACGTACGTACGTAATATTTATCACGTACGTACGTAGTATTATTACGTACGTACGTAATATTTATCACGTACGTACGTAATAAGCACCTCGTCGAACCTGTAATCTTAACAGATCAATGACAGTCGGACTATAGATTTTGACTACTTTTGATGGATGTCAATCTTTCGATTTCCACACCTTTTGTGACTATAGATCTGCTGGACACTTAAGGGGGGGTCACCCCTCCCATAATAGTGTTGGCATTATAATATTGATACATTATGTGATCGAGCTAAGTCAGTTTGTGGAGTAACAAGAACATAAAAATTAGCATAATGTACGTTCATAGAAACATTGCTATTATCACCAACATCCTAAAAGATTTTGTTTTAAGTGCAGGGGTCAGCAAAGGCGGATCCAAGAGAAAAGGACAGCGCCCCTGTTACACCCACAAATGTAATAATCGCCCACAAATGTAATAACGCCCACAAATGTAATAACACTTTACCCACAAATGTAATAACGCCCACAAATGTAATAACACTTTACCCACAAATGTAATAATTTCACCCACAAATGTAATAATGCACTTTACCCACAAATGTAATAATTTTTGATCGCCCACAAATGTAATAATGACTTTACCCACAAATGTAATAAATTTGAAGGGATTTTTGGCGAATCCGTTCTAAACTAAAATCCTATAGTAATGCGTTCATATAGCACAAAAGTGCAAAGTCTTTTTTCCAGACCCGGTTAATAAAACATTATAGTATAAGTCCAAAGTCTTTTTCCAGACCCGGTTGTTTCAAAATTATAATATACGTCCAAAGTCTTTTTTCCAGACCCGGTTAATTCAAAAATGATAATGCAAGTCCAGAGTCTTTTTTTCAGACCCATTTGTTTCAAAAATTGTAATATAAGTCCAAAGTCTTTTTTCCAGACCCGGTTGTTTCAAAATTATAATATACGTCCAAAGTCTTTTTTCCAGACCCGGTTAATTCAAAAATGATAATGCAAGTCTAAAGTCTTTTTTCCAGACCCGGTTGTTTCAAAAATTATAATATACGTCCAAAGTCTTTTTTCCAGACCCGGTTAATTCAAAAATGATAATGCAAGTCCAAAGTCTTTTTTCCAGACCCGGTTGTTTCAAAAGTTATTATATAAGTCCAAACTAAGATACGATAATGATATTCGAGTGGAATAAAAATGAGAATCGAGCTTAGTCTTTTCTCCAGACCCAGTTAATTAAAACTGGTGGAAAAGTAACAAAGACCCCAACTCTCTTATTAATGTTAAATAACATGGAAATATAGCGTAGTCTTTCATCCAGATCTTTCAAATAACAAATGAATAAAAATAATAATAAATTAGTAATAATAAAAAAGCAAACAAAGACCCACGATCCTATATATGTTGAATAACATGGAAATATAGCGTAGTCTTTCATCCAGATCTTTCAAATAACAAATGAATAAAAATAATAATAAATTAGTAATAATAAAAAAGCAAACAAAGACCCACGATCCTATATATGTTGAATAACATGGAAATATAGCGTAGTCTTTCCTTAAGACCCAGATCTTTCAAATAACAAATGAATAATAATAATAATAAATTAGTAATAATAAAAAAGCAAACAAAGACCCACGATCCTATTTATGTTGAATAACATGGAAATATAGCGTAGTCTTTCCTCCAGACCCAGATCTTTCAAATAAGAAATGATGAATAATAATAATAAATTGGTAATAATAAAAAAGCAAACAAAGACCCAAGATCCTCTTTATGTTTTAAAAACATGGAAATATAGCGTAGTCTTTCCTCCAGACCCAATTATTTCAAAATAACCAAAATCATTTAAAAAGAATAACAGAATCTAAGACCCAACTATCCTTCAAACTAAGAACCTTCAATAAATAAAAGCTTAGAGAGTTTTCTTTATTCCAGACCTTGTCATTTTCAAAAATAAGATAAATGAAATCCTCATAACTAAGACATATTCTTGTGCCTGTTCAACATGAATAAGATGATTGGGGGAGTATTTCATCAACATTAATGTCCGACAAGTTGTCAGATCTGACAACTGTCCTTGATGTTGATTGGCTAAGAAGCAGTGCTACCATGGTAAGTGTCGGATAAAACGTCAGACAACTCCTTTCATGAAATGCTCCCCGGGCTCTAAGTTTTGATGTTGTTTTTTTATTATAAATTCCTTTGCCTGGAAGAAAAAGTGAATGTTTAATTACATCATTTATTACAGGATGTTAGGCTGGAAGAGGGTAAAACAATTTTTGTTCTTTTTTTTGATAAACTGGTCTGGTCAAATTAAGTATGCGTTATCACAAGGGTTTTATAGTTTGGAAGATGCTGGGGTCTAAGTTTTAAGACTAATGTTTCGCTTAATTTGTATTTTTAAGAGAACTGCGTGAGGGTTAAAGACAACACTCTAAACCCAAGCATTTTAAGTGGGTTTAATTTTGAAGATTGGTCTTAGCTGTGATTTCTTTCAATATTTGTTTATCTTTTAAATTACCGGGTCTAGACGAAAGACTAAGCATAATACTCGTGTTATTCCACAAGAATAGGAATATGACAAAGTCTTTTGTATTTAAGATTGTTAAAATCATTTTTAAATTACTGGGTCTCGAATAAAGACAACGCTCTTAACATGTGCTTTTCTATATGCATGGTCTTAATTTGGAGGATTGTTGGTTCTCAGATTCGTTGTTGGGGGTTGGGTTTTATTGATTTTTTTTATTCTTGAAATAATTGTGTCTGGAGGAAAGTCGATCTTCGACAGTCGGTCTTCATGTTATTCCACAGTAATTAGATTATTGGGTATTCGTTTTAGAATATTTGTAAAAACTATTTTTTTTATAATAATAACCAAGTCTGGAGAAAGGATCCCAGGGGGGACAGGGTGACGTATGTGTCCCCCTACTATTCAAAATAGTAGGGGGACACACTATCAAATGTCCCCCCTACTATTTCTTGTCTTTTATGATGGTAAGAAATTCATCATTCAAAATCGAAATAATTTGTATTTTATAAATGTATTTTAGGACGAGATGACTTTACTTTCGGGTGATAACCTTTTTTTTGCTTGTCAAATTTTCCAGACCCTTGTCCCCCTACCTTTTGGGAGAGATGTCCGCCCTTGGTCGTAGTATTATTAAAAATAAATGGGTGTGGGATAAAGACATATTTTTTACTGGGTGAAACTTTGGAAAATTGGTCTTAGATTTGGAGTTTTTTAATTAATTTTTTGAATAGCCAGGTCTGGAGGAAAGAGTACGCTTGATTCTCAATTTACCCTTAGAGTATATATTCACAATATACGCCGTATACATTGTAAGTTAAAACAACAACAAAGACATTAATTCCACTAGTTTTGATTAACTGGGTCTGGAAAAAAGACTTAGCTCGATTCTCATTTTTATTCCACTGGAATATCATTATCGTATCTTAGTATGGACTTATATTAAAATTTTTGAAATAAACAGGTCTGAAAAAAGACTTTGGACTTATATTAAAATTGTTTAAACATCCGGGTCTGGAAAAAAGACTTTGGACTTATATTGTGATTTTGATTTTTTAAACAACTGGGTCTGGAAAAAGACTTTGGACATATATTATAGTTTTTGAAACAACCGGGTCCGGAAAAAAAGACTTGGACTTATATTATAATTTTTTAAACATCCGGGTCTGGAAAAAAGACTTTGGACTTATATTGTGATTTTGATTTTTTAAACAACTGGGTCTTGAAAAAGACTTTTGACATATATTATAGTTTTTTAAACAACCGGGTCTGGAAAAAGACTTTGGACTTATACTATAATTTTTTAAACAACCGGGTCTGAAAAAAAAGACTTTGGACTTATATTATAATTTTTGAAACAACCGGGTCTGGAAAAAAGACTTTGGACTTATATTATTAATTTTGAAACAACCGGGTCTGGAAAAAAGACTTTGGACATGTAATATAATTTTTGAAACAACCGGGTCTGGAAAAAGACTTTGGACTTATATTATAATTTTTGAAACAACCGGGTCTGAAAAAAAGACTTTGGACTTATATTACAATTTTTTAAACAACTGGCCAGGTCTGAAAAAAAGACTTTGGACGTATATTATAATTTTGAAACAACCGGGTCTGAAAAAAGACATTGGACTTGTACTATGATGTTTTATTAACCGGGTCTGGAAAAAAGACTGCACTTTTGTGCTTTATGAACGCATTACTAAAGGATTTTATTTTAGAACGGATTCGCCAAAAATCCCTTCAAATTTATTACATTTGTGGGTAAAGTCATTATTACATTTGTGGGCGATCAAAAATTATTACATTTGTGGGTAAAGTGCATTATTACATTTGTGGGTGAAATTATTACATTTGTGGGTAAAGTGTTATTACATTTGTGGGCGTTATTACATTTGTGGGTAAAGTGTTATTACATTTGTGGGCGTTATTACATTTGTGGGCGTTATTACATTTGTGGGTGCAACACCCCCCCCCCCTTCCCCCTATTGGCGGCGCAATAAGAAAACTTCGGGACTCAAAAAGAAAAAAAAAGGAAAGGAGAGGGTAAAAAGAAATAATGAAGACGGGTCACGAGTGAATAAAATGAGGGGGGCGGTCGAAGACTTTGAAAAAGTAATCTTTCATGTCAATTTATAAAGGTTGATATGGAGCTTAAAATATTCAAGTCAGTACACAAACATATTCCATTTCAGACATAGAGCATTCATTATTTTGTCTGATATGCACTCGCATTATTTGAAACGTGAACTAGGTCCTTCTTCGTGTATTCCATAAAGTTCTCAAGATGGTCTATTGTTCAGGTCTTATTGTAAAAAAATATCAACTAGCACTGCGAGCTCGTGTTTTGGTTAGTGAGAATACTTCTGTATGAATTCCAAAATTTTGCGTTCTCATTCGGCCTGTCATTAAATTAAAAACTAGGTTTAAAAAATATATAGTAACAAAATAATCGAGTATCCCTTTTTCTTAAATCTCACACTTTTTCCGCTCGTGCTTTGCGCTCGCCGCATCAATTATTGTTTAGTTGCATTATTTGTATTCCTTCGCGCTCGCATTATTCATAAAGGAAGATAACCATCCTTTTCATAATTAAGAATATAATATTCAGTTTTTAGATCTCGATCTCAAACTTTTTCCGCTCGCATCAATAAATTGTTTAGTTATACTGCTATCTAAATCTTAAACTTTTGTCGGTGCCCTTTTAAAGATTAAAGTGCCCGAGAAAAAAATGCAAAAAATTGATATTCGGACCTAAAAACTGGACATTCTAAGCACCTTTTTTTATAATTATGAACATGATATAGGCAGATTGATGCGAGCGCAAAGTTTGAAATTTAAATCCCGAAATAGGATAGGCCTATATACTCTAGTCATATTTTCATGAAAAGGATGGTTATTTTCCCACATGAATAATGCGCGAGGGCGAAGCTCGAGCTGAGATATTTTGAGATGCAGACCATGCATTAAAAAAAAATACAGAGCACTTAAAAATCAATTTGTAAATTACACAAAATAAATAAAAGCTCGATGTCCGAGCTGAATATGTTTCGTTTATCTCCATTTCAGCCTGTTGAGCAAGATATATGTAGGCCTATCTCATAACAGGCAACGAGAGCGCGGAGCAAGAGCAAAAATGCTGCATGATCAAGATTTTTTTATTTTCAAAGTTTTCCCCTCACCTTATTTTCATTCACTCGTCTAGCGCCCTATTCTTATTTGCCTCTTTTTAAAATCCTTTCCTTTCCCTTCCCTCCTTTCCTTTTTTTTTCTTTCTTTCCCACTTTTTTCGCGTCGCCATTGCAATAGGGGAGGGGCGGCCCCTTTACCACCTGGATCTGCCTATGCTGGCCCCAGTGGATTTTTATGACGATGTTTCTTTGACCGTACAATATAGATAATTTTGATTCTTGCCACGCCATTAAACTGACTACGAAGCTCGATCACACGTGGGAGAGGTGACCCGGCCCCGCCCCCGCTCTCCCCGTATCGTCCAGCAAACTCACATAGCGATCATTCAATGTGCTGTAATGTGAATATGTAATCACACCCCGGAGTCACAAAAGCCCTCAAAAGGCGGGGAAATCGAAATAAATGAATGAACAAATTTGGCATCCATATATTAATCCAAACTCTATATACAGGTTCCCCGACAGGTTCGGCGAGATGCTTATTAATATTACGTACGTACGTACGTACGTAATAATACTACGTACGTACGTAATAAATACTACGTACGTACGTAATAATTACTACGTACGTGTAATAATTACTACGTACGTACGTAATAATTTTTATTTTTTCGTTGTCAAAAATGTCCGGTTTGGGGCTTCGTACTTAGACCAAAAGCTTCAGTCTCTGTATTTTGGTTGTTCCGCTGAACTGCGTTGGCTCACTCACCAATACATATGAATGTATGAATGGGGATTATAGTAAAATGTCAGAAATTGTTGAATAAATCCCCAGAAACGACGGTTATTCCTGTCTAATCTATTCTATGGTCAGTGATGGTGGAACAAACAACTTCCGCTTAGCCTAAGGCTAAGTAAAACTAGTATACCCAGTTGTTGTGTGTCCGGACAGGTTGTGTGTCCGGACGATCAATTTTAGAAAGTCATTTGGAAAAAATTACAAGCGAAGTTTCATCAATTTTTAGTACAAAATGTTAGGAAATATTATAGAGAACAAAATAGAAGATGATTACAACTATTGAATTCGTATTTTTAGTGTAACCCAAAGACAAAAAAGAAGGCTTCAAAAATATAAAGTGTCTGGACACCCGATCCCCCATCCTACTTTTGTCTTTAGTAAGGCTAAAAATAAGGCTAACTAATGGCAGTACAGGGCGTTGTGGCGTGCGCCTGTAATCCAAGCTGTGGGGAAGTTACAAATTGATGCAGAGGTTCGAGCCCTAGTCACGTCTTTCGGATGGTGACGTTACAGGTCGGTCCCAGACGTAAATAAATATCTGATTGATACACATCTGACAAAACTCAAATACACACACACACACAGCGTCTATGGTGACGTTAAAGGTCGGTCCCAGACGTAAATAATCATATCTGATTGTTACACGTCTGACAAAACTCAAATACACACACACAGCGTCTATGGAGACGGTGCAGCACCCTCCTTGATTACAGTACACCTAAATTTTGCTTTTTTACTGGGTTAAAGAGATCAGGGTAGAAATGATAAAGATGAATTAAATTTAAAATACTTTCAACTTACCACCTTTCTGAAAAATATGCCAGAAAATAGCGAATTTTGATTTGATGACAAACAGATCAGGATCAGCCAGGGTTCTTCTTCGATCATCGTCAGTGCACCTAATGTCCTACAGCTGAGCGTACGAACGTTCTAGCCAGCAGCCAATCCGCTTGGGTGTCCGTACTTTCATCTGTAGCTGACGGCGAACGAAGAAGAACCTGGCTGATCCCGATCTGTTTTGTCATCAAAATTCATGATTTTCCACTCCAGCATATTTTTCAGAAAGGTGGTAAACTGATTGTATTTGATATAAATTTATCTTTATTATTTCTTCCTTTTTCCCCGTTTATTTTTATTTGTATTCTCTGGCTGTCAATGAAATAGTCTACCCCTAGGTCATGTTCATCATCCTTTTATCTAGATTTGCTTTTGCTTCCCATGGATTTATTCTGGAACCAGATGATGTTTACATTAAGTGCACTCAATTAGGATTGATATTTGACAAGTGAATGAACTTTATTAGAATTTGTGTGTGGAAAAACACACAAAGTAGATCCTACAATAGTATGAAACAATCTTAGTCCTCTTTCTCGGAGTGGCGCCAAGTCATATATTGTAAACAGCTTGATTTTTTGAAGGTTTTCTAAAGATTTGTAGGCTTAAAATTTAAAACCAAAAATTAAATTAGGATCAGTATTCCAAAGGTTCCTAAGTCTGAAACTAAAAAGGGACTTTTTTCTGGAACGTTTGAATGTCAGAAAATAAAACTGTAATTATTGACATTTGTTAGGGCCTATTCCGAAAATTTAGGTCAGGTAATATTTGTGACAAATGCATGTATAAAATTGAATTTAAAGCAGATACAAACCAATATTGCCATCTCAAGTCCTCAACCACTCATACCTGGCCAGTTTCCTGACCCATAATCCTAGTGTAGTCTAGTTATACGGACCCACTTGAATGATAACATTTTAACAATAATTATTTTACTAAGTAGCAAAACAATTACTTTTCCTCTCAGAACATTTTAGTTTCTCTATACAGTGCGTCCCACAAAAAACGAAACCGAGATTTATCGATGATTTATCATAACTTAATCGCAAATACAATAGACAAATGATCTACCATTTTAAAGCTTAGAATCTCCTCTTTCATCTGAAACTACTTAGATTATTTCTCATTCACGCATGAGTGGGCAAAAACAATTTGAAAAGGGGATACCAAAAAGTCACTTGGCAGGCCGTATTTGGGTTTTAAAAAGAAAACCACATTTTTAAAAAGTTCAATATCTGCTCTTTAAATTGATACCTCAATTACAGAAAATGGTCAAGAAATAACAAAGTTCTGGTTTTTTGAAATAAGGCTTGAATTTCAATAATTTCATAAAATGAAGAGGTTTTACAGGCTAGCGTTCAAACTCACTCGACACTCCGTTTTGTTGACGATCAGCCATGCATTAAGTCTTTTGTTACCGTGCGATAGCTTCTGTGGGAAACCGGTGAAAACACGTTTATCTAATGAAATTATGGAAATACAAGCATTGTTTCGAAGGATCATAACTTTTTTACTACTTGACCATTTTCTGTGATTTAGGTATCAAAGAAAAGAGAAGATATTGAACTTTTTAGTAATGTGATTTTCTTTTTGAAATTCAGATACCCCCCGCCAAATGAGTTTTTGGCATCCTTTCTTTGAATTGTTTTTGCTCAATCATGCGTGAATGAGGAATAATCTAAGTAATACCAGATGAAAGAGGAGATTCTAAGCTTTACATTGGTAGGTCATTTGTCTATCTTATTTATGATTAAGTTATGATAAATCATCGCTAAATCTCGGTTTCATTTTTTCTGGGACACACTGTACAAATACAGTTATAGGTCTTCTCTGTAGTATAAGTAGATATCTGAAAACATATTTTAAGACTGCATTTATAACACACAGTCAATGAGAGATCACACACAGTTCACTCCTCCTTAAAGTACCAGAATATTTTTCGAAATCTATATAGTTTCAGTAGAGGATGTACATGGTGAATATTTTTTTAGAGAAGCCTGGAATGAGCTAGATCTTGTCTTGGGTATTTACTCTTTCCATTGCGTTTCTTTTTTCAGAATTTGATTGGCTTTCAAATCAGAGCTTTGATCCAACAATAGCTCAGGCGAGAGCTCATCGTCATGGAAAAAGTGATGTCTTCAGTTACAAGGAGCAAGAAAATACTGCCACTGTTCATCACCAAAGAGAGAGCAGCCATTCACATCAAAGTCTTTCAACCATAGTACCTCCACATCCTATGGTCAAGGAAGAACTCCCAGTCATACCTGATCAAAATGATTCCTTAGGTACAGCATCTGAAAGCATAAAAGTTGAGCAGGATAAAGGTTATGAACCTTTACATGCAGATCAGTCTGATTCTGATTCAGTTTCCAGTGATGAACACTTCTATGGGAACGATGAGGACGTTGCTTCAAAAGTGAAGAAAGAGAATGTGCCTTTTGACTTGCCAGCCAGGGACAAGAAGCAGAGAAGTAAAGAGGATTCTCACAGACCTAAGAAAAGTAAGAAGAGGCATCACAAGTGGGATTCCAGTCCTGAGAGAGACAGCAGGAAGCTCAAAAAGAAGAAGAGTAAACATAAGGATGAGAAGAATATCAGACATAAGGATGATAGAGAGAAGAAGAGAAAGCATAACGATGACAAGGAGAAGAAGAAGTATAAAGGTGATGGAGAAAGGAGTTCCAAGGAGTACAAGAGGTAATTTTGCTAGATTTATTCTATCTTTATAAATTGCCTTAGTTGTACAGGTTGAGTGATAAAATATTATCAAATTTTATGACATACCTGTTTTTTTTCTTCTAAAACACAATTTTTAGTGTTTTACCAAAGAGTTCATTTATTTGCTTGACGAGTTCCAGGACATCATATTGAGTTAACTTCTGTAATGTATTGCTATACAGTGCGTATCAAAAAAAAGTTTACACTTTGAAAAAAACCTGGGAATAAAAAAATATACATGTGGGCAATTTTTTCACATATAATCTTGGGTTTGGGTCTCATCTATCCAATAAAAGTAAAAGTTTTGACAGAATGTTACACTTGAGTGACCACTGTCCATTTTTGTAAAGCTCGCAGAAATCTGCTTGCGCAGAAATGCTTGTTTTCACGCTGTGTCAAAGGGAAAGGGCGAAATCAAACTTACCTTGCGAAACATTTCTCATCCATTTCCCTTGCACTTTCAGTCAATTGAAAATAAAACGGATACATTCAAGCATTTTGTAACAATTTTGCAACCAAAATTGAAATTTCAACACTTAGTAAGCACAACCTTTACCCTTTTTGAGCCAGCTGGATCTGAGGACATAATTGAATCTGAACAAAAATTTATATCAGACATCTCCAGACATTTTTTCACTAAGTTTTTGTCTCACCTGCATAGCAGAGTGAGACTATAGGCGCCGCTTTTCCGACGGCGGCGGCGACGGCGGCGGCGGCGTCAACACCAAATCTTAACCGAAGGTTAAGTTTTTGAAATGACAGCATAACTTAGAAAGTATATGGACCTAGTTCATGAAACTTGGCCATAAGGTTAATCAAGTATTACTGAACATCCTGCCTGAGTTTCATGTCACATGACCAAGGTCAAAGGTCATTTAGGGTCAATGAACTTAGACCATGTTGGGGGAATCAACATCAAAATCTTAACCTAAGGTTAAGTTTTTGAAATGTCATCATAACTTAGAAAATATATGGACCTAGTTCATGAAACTTGGACATAAGGTTAATCAAGTATCACTGAACATCCTGCATGAGTTTCACATCACATGACCAAGGTCAAAGGTCATTTAGGGTCAATGAACTTTGGCCGAATTGGGGGTATCTGTTGAATTACCATCATAACTTTGAAAGTTTATGGATCTGATTCATGAAACTTGGACATAATAGTAATCAAGTATTACTGAACATCCTGTGCAAGTTTCAGGTCACATGATCAAGGTCAAAGGTCATTTAGGGTCAATGAACTTTGGCCAAATTGGGGGTATTTGTTGAATTACCATCATAACTTTGAAAGTATGTTGGTCTAGTTCATAAAACTTGGACATAAGAGTAATCAAGTATCACTGAACATCCTGTGCGCATTTTAGGTCACATGACCAAGGTCAAAGGTCAATGAACTTCGGCCATAATGGGGGTATATGTTGAATTACCATCATTACTTTGAAAGTTTATGGATCAGACTCGTGAAACTTGGACATAAGAGTAATCAAGTATCACTGAACATCCTGTGCGAGTTTCAGGTCACATGATCAAGGTCAAAGGTCATGTAAGGTCAATGAACTTTGGCCACCTTGGGGGTATTTGTTGAATTACCATTATATCTCTGTAAGTGTATTGGTCTAGTTCATAAAACGTGGACATAAGAGTAACCAAGTATCACTGAACATCTTGTGCGAGTTATAGTAGTTTTCAAAGTCAGCACTGCTGCTATATTGAATCGCGTGATGCAGGTGAGACCGCCAGAGGCATTCCACTTGTTATCATTTAAAGTGGGTTTACAGTTCATTTTTCATTTAATACTTGTTTCTCCACACTTTTCCCAAGCTTGACAATGATTAACAAAATGAAAATCAAGCCTAAGCCATTTCATGTAAATTACAGCTCAGTGTAAAGTAAATATCGTCACGATGGCCTCGGTGTGTGGGGGAGTGGGGTAGGGCGCAATGCAAACTTTGGAGTGTTTTGGGCAAGGAAACAAGTAAAAAAGGTAAAAGGTATCTTCAAATCAATTTTACTAGCTAAATTTCACGTGTTTTTCAAGATTAAGGTCTATTGTTATTTGCATAACTATTTCAAAGTTCTGCGCAAAGCATTGTTCACTAACTTTTCAAAAGTAAGTGGTGCTCGCTCAAGCGGAAATATTTTTCGACAGTTATATCGTCATTTGCTTAAATGGATCTGTACCAATGTTAAAATGTGGAAAAATCTTCAGGATATGACAAATGTATAATTTTACAGGACTTTTTTCTAAGTGTAAACTTTTTTTTTGATACGCACTGTAGTGCACCCTGTGCAAATGTTGTACATGTTAATTGTTTGAATTATGCATAGACCTTGAAGAGATATAAAATAAATTGCCCTTATTTGATCATATCAGCTGAGGCTTTAGTTAAAGGAGAAATGAATCTGAACAAGAAAATGTACAAAAAAAAGGTAAGGCTTGATCAAACTTGTGACGAAGTGAGAAAAGAGTTTCTCTCTTTCTCTATATAGAATTCTTTCCTTTATTCATCTTCAATCAGTAACTCGGAAGGATATTTTCAAAATACGTTCATGTTATAATGTGCACAGTGGTACATGTATGCGAATTTCACCCAAGGATGGTGTTTTATTATGCTGAAAATTGCTGTCGCATAATTATGGACCTAACTTTTAGACTGAATTTGATATTTCATAATTGAAGTCAACATGATCTAATAATTGACATATCCCGATGTCTTGTAAAGACTTTCATGAATTAGAATGTGGTCATTTATTAGACATCACCTTTTTGTATATATGTCCATGGACTGCTATATATCTCTATCAAATTTTATATCATCAAATAATCTGTTCCTTTTTTCTTTTTAAATTTCAGCCACAATAGTAGACCCTCCTCTATATGGATTGATGACATAGGTTTTATACCCGAGACACCTTTCTATGTGGATGAAAAATCAGATAGGAACAATCTTTGCTTCAAGTCACTTCACCACACAGACCTCGCCTTCTACCAAAGACTTGGCAAATCTTGCCTTGGGCTAGATAGTGATAAGGAAATGGTCACATGGGGAGATACGAAGAACAAGAAGAAAGGAAAGAAGCATTTTGGCAATGCTAGAAGGTACTTTGATCAGGTTTGCCCTGTTGATGAAGTTGAAAGAGTTCCCATTGCAGACAAAAAGCAAAGTGAAAGCAGAGGTATGGATTTTACTCCAGCAACCAACAATGCACAGATGCCTTTCATACCTGTAAAACCTATGACTGATTCCAATAGTAATGCTGAAATTAAAAATGTTTCTCAAGTCCAAGACACAAGTGAATCCGGTAAAAGTGGCTTGTCAGAAGCGGTTGCTACATATAACAAGCACCTCCAAGAACACCCTGGTGACATCGAAAAATGGCTTGAGTTTGTCCGGTTTCAGGACCAAGCATTTCAATCGACTAACTCCCAAGTGATGGATGATCACAACAGCACCATGCACATCAAGACCTCCAAAAGAGAACACTTTATCAATGAGAAGAAGCTTTCCATCCTGGAGAAAGCTCTGAAGATGAATCCTCTGAATGCAGAGCTCCAGCGGGAGCAGATCGAGATATGCAGGGAGACGTGGGAATTGGACAAACTCTCCAGGCAGTGGGACTCCATCATCAGGCAGCATTCTGAGAACATCGCAATGTGGAAGCAGTACTTGGCATTCAAGCAGTCCTCTTTCAGCAAGTTCACCGTTTCAGGTATTGCATCGGTCTACACCAAGTACCTTGAAGCAATGGAGGCTCATGACACTGCTGTCAAGTTGGGTAAGTTGAAACATCAAGTTTTACCTAAGCCGCAGTTACCCCTCCCCTTTTCATTTTGTGTTTGTACTTGAAGTGTCTGTTAGCATTTTTTCATGTTTTTTTTTCTTTGGACTGGGTGATCAAACCACACAGGTTTTCATAACCTTCATGGAAGCCTAACATTTAATTTTGTATGTACTATTTTTTTACATGATTTTATTTTTAAAAATAAATTGAATTGAAATGTAATAGTCTATTTATCAACTGAAATAACATATTTACAAAATACTTCTTTCTACAATGTATATATTTCTTTATTAGATATTGTTATGCAGATGTGCCATTTTTGGAGGCAGTCAGGGCATACAGAGAAGGCTGTGGCATTACTTCAAGCTCTTGTAGAATTCAATTGCTTCTGTCCAGAGAAAGTCAAAGAGTCTATGACACTTGAAGGCAAGGTGTGTAAATGAAAAAGAAAATTATGCTGATCCATTTAATTTGTTGGAAAAAAAAAAATTGTCTTGCCTTGCAAACATACATGAAGCTTTTTGTGCTTTGTCCTGTTTCCTGAAGATTTACAATAATGGTAACTTTGCCATTACTGTAACTACCATGGATTGTGATGGGCTACTGAATTCTTTTGGCAAGGTAATTGCCATAATGACAAACTGCATTTAGTTGTTCATGAAGTGAGCCGCTGGTTTACAACACTCATTGTTATCATTATTCTCAAATCTCAATACACTTAGTAACATATTTGTTCACAGAATCTATCATAGTTTAAAAATTAACACATCATTTCAAATTGTATTTAATGCTTTATTAGATCCAAATTATATAACGTAAATTAAGAAAAGTATGTACAACTAATTTTCAATTTATCAATTCCATTATATCAATTGAATTTGATATGAATATATTCATGTTCCTTTCTTCCAGATAGCATTCTTTGAGCCATTTCTGGACAGCAACGAGCCTCGATTTGGACAGCCCGGTGCTAAAGGATGGGCTAAGTGGGTTGAACAGAAAGAGAAAGGGGGATGGTCCAGCCAGTCATCAGGTGAAGAGAGTTAAAGTTTGTAATTGAACAATTAATAGTTAATTCAAATCCTTTTCTAGTAAGTGATGAGCTAGATATCTCAGAAGGCTTTGACTAGATGACAAACTAGAAACCACCTTGTTTTATTACCTTTGAGTGTAATGATCTCATTGTAAAAAAGACTAGTCATTTGAAGTTAGAAAAAAAAGTATTGTGACAGTTGTAAATAAAAAGTAGCAGTTATGCATTGTTGCAATTTTTGTTTGTCTGTAGAATCAATATAAGAGTGTTGAAAGCATAAAAATTGGAGCTTGTTTGAATATGGATAAGGAACACTATCAATAAGGCTACCTGGTATGTAAACAATGATTGATACCAATCAATACTTTAAATATTATTGTCAGATTTTATCCATCTAATGTAAAAAAAAAATGACCCCATTATTTCCTGTGCATACACTATGTATATGCATGCATCAGGTGCGTATGTAGCGGCCTAGCGTAGCCATATTACATGTTCACTGTTTGCACCAATTTAATTGACCGTCTTGATCTTTAGGTTATGTAGCTGGTTCCTGTTGTATTCTCTGTGTATAAATTTCATTTACACAAATTCATGAAGGGTGATAATTATTGGATTAGTTTGAATTCTCATTTCACATCTTAGCAACTCTCATTGCCAATCTCCGCCACACTTGTCATATTGATCAATGGTGAGTATTTTGTTATACTGTATTATTTATTGCAATTGTTATATGTACAGTAATGTTTTTTTTTTTGTTTTTTTTTTCTAGATGTCAAGAATAAAGATGAAGATGATAATGTGATCAACAAAACACATGCAGAGTGGCAAGCCTGGTTGGAGGAAGAAGTCCACAGGGAGCGCATCCATTTCATCCCTTGGCAACCTTCTGGTGGAGAGACAGAAGATGACTGTGACGATCCCGAGAGGATGGTCTTGGTGGATGATATCACACCTTTCCTCATCACCATCGACTCTCTAGACCTGAAGTTTGAATTGATCCTGCACTTCCTGGACTTCCTAGGGGTGAGGAAGCAAGGGCAGCTGTCGTGTATGCATAGGATATCAACAGAGACGATGGAGCATCCTGCAGAGGTCTTTGGCTTTATGAGCAAATGTTTCAGTAGAGGTCATGGTGGAATTGTGATGTCAGGAGAAAGAATGCCAGACCTGTCACAATTTAGGAGTCTTGACAAGAAATCTCCGGTGTTTGGTCGAGGTTATGAAGAGAAGAAAGCAGTTCTTAGCTTTGCAGATGATATCATAGCCCAGGCGATTCCTCTGTTTCCACAAGAAGCCAAGAAACACCTGACACTGTTGCAAATGCAGTATAATCTCCAGAGAGTGGATCCATGTGCGAGCTTGAAACAGCAAAAGAAACAACAGAAAGATGGTCAGAAGTATGCAAAGAGGTTGCTCGGCCAAGAGTGTAATAGAAACAATCTATCTTTGTGGGAAGAGTATGCAAAGTGGGAGTGGCATAATGGAAATGTGGTGGAGAGTCAGAGGATATTTGAAATGGCACTAGCGTTCTCAAATCTGAACCTTGCAGCGGAAGAAGACAACCAAGAAGGCATCTGCAAACTTCTCTCCACCTATGCACTTTTGAAACTTGGAATCCTTCAGTCAAATCCAGCAGCAGACTGTAAGAAAGGTATTGCGGCATCAGCACACTCCACCTGCAAACAAGAAGTATTGCATGCCCTGACAACTCTTGGTGAAGGGGGAAAATTCACCCCTTTTTCAGCTATCCCAGACAAACATGTTTCTGCAGGACGCATCCTCAAAGCTCGAAAGGGGTATGTTGAACTCTTCAAGAATGCCACCGATTCTTCTAGGGATTCCATACATTCTTGCCACGTTCGCCTGTTCACATGCCTGGATCAAGAAGGATCGCAGCTTGTTCTCATTGCCCTCTGTTATGCTCTCTTTCAGTATCTCAGTGTAGGAATGCTGGCAGCAGGAGTGGTGTTTGAAGAAACGCTTTCACATTGGGATGGACTTGTGCACCATGTGAATAGTACTATGGATGATGTTGATAAGGGGATAGTTCATCAGCAGCTGGACGTTGATGCTGAGTTGACCATGTTGTTTTATACACAGGTTGTGTCTCACCATGTTCATAGTCATCCAATGCCAGTTACATCATTGAGAAACCTTATGCAGAGAGCCCTAAGGAGGTAGGTTAAATATGCAATGCATCGAAAATAAAAGTTCTATTGAGCACTGTGTTTCAAAATGCATATTATTATTTTTATCATTATTATCATCATCATAATCATTATCTATCATTTTTATTATTATTTTATGGTTATTATTATTTCAATGAATATTACATTTAAAAAATGTTTTCTAAACAATTATTACAGATAGTCAGTCAGGTTAGAGTCATGATTGGTGATTACTCTCAACTGTTATTATTCTCTTTTTTTCTTTGTGTTTTTATTAATATCTAATTGAATTAAAATATTAGCTGGTAGACTTGAACATTTTTTCTTTACTGACTTTTTTACCATCCACAATAATGAGCATTTTTATACACAAATATTTCTCTAATGGTGCATTGAATAGAAAATGCATTCATGAAATTTCCAAAACTTTACTGTTTTGAATGCCTTATAATTCTCAGCACTTGTCACTCGCTGGAAATATTGAGTCTGATATTGATACCATTAATCTTCTACACCTATCTTTCAGGTATTGTAGAAATCCTTCCTTATTGGAAAGCTTGATTGATTTAGAAGCAAGGTCTCACATAGCTGGAAGACTGAGGAGATACTTTGATAAGGCAACCTCTGATTCCAATGATCCCATACCATGGCTCTATGCCATCTATGCTGAGCTGGTGAGACTTCACAAAGTGGAGGGAGAATATTCAGGTAAAATGTCAAAATCTCACCTACAGTCTGTAAATGTATGTATGTTTGAGTAATGTTATGAATAGTTTGAGTTTGAGCTTCAGTTCTTATATTTCACTTTCAATAGCATTAGTACTACATGTGTCATCAATAATATGACAATATTCAAAGAATTGGGAAAACATGCATATTATATTAATCAAGAAAGTAATTGTCCAGTCATGGTGTTAAAACAAACTAAAAGAATATATCATCAGCATTTTAATAAGTAATATAAAATAAAATTACTGTTTATTTCCTTGCTTTGTTTCAGGCAAGGAGACTGGTATCACCAACAGGCTTCGTTCATTGTTTGATAGGGCCTTATCAAATAGATACACAAGGCACTGCGTTCTTTTGTGGCGTCTCTACATACTCTTTGAGGTGATGTTTCAATATTTAAATCTATAGTCAACATTATTTGGTTTTGTTACTGAGATTTTATAGTTTAGATTATTGGTTTGATTTGGCACATTTGCAATGATCACACTTTTGCTCTATAATTGTCCATCATGAATTGTTCTTTTGTTAGGTTCCCAAATTCTAGTCTTTCATAAGCTTTGTATTTTGCAACCTAGCCTAAAAGAGCAGCGGTGCCCTACTTTGCAAAAGGAAGCAAGTAAGAAAATTATTTCCTGTAAAAGAGCAAAATAAATCTGTCAAAAATGCATAGACACCAATGCAGTAGAATGATTGTTAACGATCCACATCGCATATTAGCATTATTATTGGGTTTTTGTCTATGGAACTTGCTTCATTTTGTCAAAGTAAAGCTCTATGCCCAGCTCTTTTACTATTATCACCATTATTCTTATAATTAAGATGATGAATTGTTTTGTTTTTCAGGTGCAGAATGGTGATCCCAAGAGAGGGAAGGCTATCTTTTACAGAGCTCTTCAGCATTGCCCTTGGGCAAAGGTGAGAAGAAAGGAAGTTTGAGTATAATTTGAAGATTATTGATTTAGGAGTGTGATTTTGACTTGTACGTTATATTACATGTCAAATTTGTCATTATTATATCATCAGCATATTGATGATTATGATGATAATGATGGTGATGATGATTGTTATGTATGATTATAGTGATATCGGTGATTGTGATGGTGGGAATTGGGGGTGGTGATATTGACTACAATAAACTCTTATATCATGAAATGATAATGATAGTAATATAGGATATTTGTAAAGCATCGTTTCCGCTTGCTTGCCTCATGTGCTGTGGGGAACGGAGTGATATAATTGATAACTTCCGGGAGACATTTAAAAAAAAAAAGAGTTTTGAGAGCAATATCAATACAATTAACATTGATGTGGCAATTGATTCCACAGGGAGGGTCTAGCATGTGCACACATGTGGTTAAAATAGTATGACAATCTATTTAATCTGGCTGAGGAAGAGCTTGTGTAGTTTCAACAACATTTCTCAATATGCTTTCTCTGTATTTTTTCATTTTATAACTATCGGTCACAAATGTCTATAGAAACTTGTTTACAGTTTCATAATATCAATGTTGCAGTAAGAAACACAGAGCATCTTGGATGTTGTAATTTTGCCATTATTTTGATTCTTTCTAGATTTTATACCTTGATGCTGTGCGCTACTTCCCTGAAGAACTGCAAGAAGTGATAGACCTGTTGATGGAGAAAGAGCTCCGAGTCCGTGCTCCTCTAGAAGAAATCCAGCTACTCATGAAGGTGGCTCAGAACAAAAAAGAATGAGTTGAAGTCATCAATATTGCCCAGCCAGTTTCAATGAAAAAGAGTTGCCAATGCTGTTGCACATGTATAACTTTACACATTTGTATACTTTCTCCCATACGTGTACTGTATCAAAGCAATAGCTTTGATCCAGCTGAGGCATGGCGGCTTGTCATTGTTCAAAACCCTTCTTCACCCGACAAAGGAAATTATAATTGGTGTAGTGTCGAAAATCTGTCTATCTGACGGTCAATCGGATCGGGGTCGCCCTAGCCACTAACCCGTCTCTGTGGTCTAGTGGTTAAGGCACCAGCGTTCAAAGCTGGGGGCCTGGGTTCGATTCCCAGCAGAGACATTTTTTCGGCATCACCAATTTTTCCAAAGGGTAGATAGCTCTGGGGAACCTTGATTTAAGCTACGCCTACCATTGTTCTCGTCATCCATTTCTTTACAATATTTAAATAAAAAGAGTTGCCAATGCTGTTGCACATGTATAACTTTACACACATATATATATATATATATATATATATATATACATTCACAGATGATAATTTGTGCATGCAAGGTTTGACCATAGTATATCAAGATTTTTTTTATATAAAAACATATATTCTGACCTAGAAGAGAACCATAACTTGAATTCCCTATTTTATCTTCAAACTAAGTGCATCTTCAACTTTGCTTGGTACATGCCTCTGCCATTTGCTAAATAAGAAATATGGCATTTAATCATTGGCAGTATAAGATTTTAATGTTTAAATTAACAGGAGAATATCTCTTTATGTATATTTTGTGAACACCAAATTTTCCGGAAATAACACATAAATTTCCTTGTTTTCATTAAACAACATGGAAATTAGAATTGACCAAGTTTGGTTACTTCACTGCTTCATAGCCCAATCAATCGCAATATTACAACAGTGTTCAAGAAAATATCTAAATCTGAGGTATCTGATGGATCATTTTAACATTAATCATGATATTTTATCATGTAGACAGGGAGACAAAATCAGACATTAAAATTTTGCAAAATTATGTTAGAGTGTGAAACTGTGATCAGAAGCAACTACTAGACATGTTTAAAGGACAAGATCACCCAAACAAAGAGTAGATCTGAAGAAAAGGAAAAAACTCCAACAAGCGTAACACTATAAATTTCATTTAAATCGGATGTAGAATAAGAAAGTTATGACATTCAAAGTCTCGCTTAATTTCACAAAACAGTTATATACACGTCCTGGTGAGCATGCAAATGAGAGGACTGACGACATCACCCACTATTTCGTTTTTACATTACTTGAAATATGAAATATTTGATTTTTCTCCTCATCTTCATGTGAATAAAAGATTTATTACTCCCTGAACATGTGGAATTACCATTGGTGTCAAGTTGTTCATTGATGTGGAGGAGGTTCATCGTGGTGAAGGATTGAGTAGAAGAAATAACCAGTTGTCTCACGATGTATCAAACGTAGTTGGAAAGCGACGTTCTGTCTGCAAGTTGCTAGACTTTGTCAGGTAATGAGCAACGTTTTATACATCATGAGACAACTGGTTATTTTCTTCTACTCAAGTTGGTCATTATTTTGACTCTCTCATTTGCATATCACAGAGTTGTGCATATAACTGTTTTGTGAAAAATAAGTGAAAATTTAAAATGTCATAACTTTCTTATTTTACATCCGATTTTGATGAAATTTCAGGGTTATGCTTAGTTGATTTTTCTCTATTGATTTAAATCAACATTTTTCTGGGGTGGACTTGGCCTTTAAGAAAAATACTTAAAGCCAGTTAAAAAAAATAGGTCATAATAAACCTATATCCCCCATGTTGGTCGAGCGATTAATTGCCTGCTCTATTTCCCCCTGCTTTTAAAGGAAAATTACAATGGACTAAGCAGTTTAATTTTTGTCAAACTGAATATACGTGGCCCTACCCCCCCCCCCTTGCACCCCTGTTTACTGGGACAAGTTGTTAAGATGCGCCCGTAGGCTACGTACAGAGGGCGACATTCCAATTGACATTGTCTTTTAATTCAAAGATATACTTCTGTATGAATTCCCAAGTTGAGGAATACTGCGAAGCATACTCAAGGTTGAAGACATATGTTGTCTTGAAGCAAAGATCAATTGCTTTCAATAGTGAAGGAGCTGCAATGGCCCTCCCCTCAAATAATGAGAAAACTCTGAGATGGATGATATCTTTCACCGAAGAGGAGTATAAAGGCTTGCCTCCTTTCTTCAGCTTTGCGAACGCCCTCCAGATAGGATGGTAGGTTCCACCCTGTAAAAATATATATATAAATATATGTATATCACTGATGATGATTATTACCTTCGCCCTGCGGCAATATTTCTTCCCTGAACGTTTGGGGATTTCAGCGTCATCATAAGAGAGTGATAATGACCAGGGTCCCGCCCCATTGCATAATAATTACTATTATGGTAACTTTGCCATCCAATGGTAACTACCATGGTAATGCTAATTAACAGCCAATCAGACTCAAGGATTTCATGCAAGTTACCATTGCATGGCAAAGTTATCATAACTTTTATGCAACAGGACCCAGATCAGGATTTAAGAGTCACAAGGTCAAAGACTAAGGACATAAAAATGTTATGGCTCATCAGAACAACTTGTAGATCAAATGGATGAATCTGAATTTAACCATGGACCTAACAGTTGTAATTCAATGATTTATCTTTCTTCATGTACATGCATGTAAAAGTGACAATGTGATTAAATCATGACGATTCTAGATGTTATAAATTTAGGGGAAAAATGTTTTATCATAGTTGATTTGTTATCTATTTGATTATGATTACATTGGATGTTTGAATAATATGATGTAATACATCTACCTGCCTTGATCTCTATTATGTATAATGCAACAGTTTTATCATGCAATTTATGTATCATTCACCCTGTTTTGTGTCGAACAAACTGCTGTTGTCATTGATTCTTCATAGCCAAAATGATCTAAATTACTCATACAGCAACTCTTGAACAAGGCTTAGTGAAGACAGAATAAATGTCTAAAGGAGAAATAAAGTGTATGTTCCTGGTTGACATTATTTTCATGTGTTCTGAATTTTTGAAATCTTGAGCAAAAGAGTAAAGAAAATGCTTGGAAAATATGTATTACTTATAAAGTGATGAGAAAGAGTGAGGAGGAGGAGGGGGCAGTTATGATGAAATTATAGTAAATATAAACATCAATCAAGGAGGAGATCGATTTAGAAATAGGGACAAACATGTAGGAACACTTAGAGAGAGGTAGGTGAGAAAAGAAGAATAATTATGCATTTATAATTTTGGAGGGAGGAATTAATAGAGAGAGTGAGAGAAATAGCAGCAAACGAAAATGTACATTAATGATATAAATTCTGAGTGTCATAACTATACAAAGTTTAACAGAGATTTGTGTTAGTGACATGTAACCAAGAAAAGATAATTGCATGTAGGAGGTGATTGGATGAATAGAGGAAGAAGGAAAGGAGAAGAGGGTGAAAGAAGTAAAGAAAAGGGAAGGGAGTACAGGAATTACAGAGGGGGGAAAGTGAGAGAAAATCGATGAGGGAGAAGTGGTTAGAGATATTGAAGTGTAATCATGTAATTCCTTTGCTGTAATTGCTTCGTTACAACCCACGTGTCAATGCCACTAATGATCTGGAAAATATCTCGCATCAAAGTGGCAATATTTTCCTGTAATTATCCTTCAACCTGGGCATAATTTTCCTTGGTTTTTTTTTTTCATAAACGGGGACTTGATATTAGCAGCATGGTATGATGGTGCCTGGACATCAAGAGTTCATTTAACCTTGAGAAATATAAAGTTCTATTTGCATTTACAGCCTTATCCTCTCAGTATTATTACATGTCTGTATTTTCCTTTTAACTTCAGTTTCAGGTTTTCCTAATTTCTAACAGAAGAAATTCAAAATCCATACGAGTATCATTAGCAAAGAAATAAAGTACAATACATGCAACAGAAAAAAGTTAGTATTGCAATCTATAGAAAGATGATTTGGTTTAATGCCTGTAAGCATGACAATGCGCAGTGGGGGGAGAATGAAAACATATTTTTTGCTGAAAATTTTCACAAAATTCACCAAAGGAATTCCTTCAGCTCACTTCACAACATCCGTCCAATTAACAAGCTCAGTCACTTTGCTCCCTTGCTTTTGATATTTTTTTCAAAAAAGTTTACACATCCTGCCCCCAACAATGTACATATAGTAGAGCGGATTAGCTCCAAAAATCACAACAATTGTGCAAATTTTGACTAAAGCATAAAACTTTCACAAGTATTAGTATATGCCATAAGATTTATTTTAAAGATGGGAGGTAAATTTATAAATGCCATTTTCGGCCGTTGCCATGGCAACGGATTAATTTCTCCAAAACAACATACATTCCCATATAAATGGTAAATAAACATGATATAGACGCCCAAAATGATAATTTTCAGGCTCCCAATTGAATACATATGAAATTTAGAAATATTCAAGATCATCAAGATAGTTCCAATTGGTCCGTTGCCATGGCAACGGCCTGTTTTTCCCCAGAAAAATAAACATTTTGATTAAAAAAAGTTGTAGAATATGATATATCTGTAATTTCCCCTAATTTTACAGTGCTTAACAAAGATATTTTGGTTGCTAAATGTGTAAATTACATCTCAAGCCATTGCCATGGCAACCAAATAACATCTAATTTACAAAAATAACATGGTTGTCAAGACAATGGATAGGTGGAAAATACAATTGGAATTGATTTAATCTGTATGCTTAAGTTATGACCCCCTCGTTTGAACAAAAAATACAAAATTGTTCTGCAGGAGTTCTTTATAAAGATAAAATATTATGTTGCTTTGGAAATGCTTGAATTGAATTTAAAAAGGAACAATTTAAACAAAGGGCTCGTTGCCATGGCAACAGCTTATTTCCCTCTAGAAAGGTAAAAATATTGATAAAAATGTAGAATACATGTACGGTATCATCATCATTCCATTTTCCCTAATTTCAAGGTACTAATCGAGATATGTTTGTGACTAAATTTATAAATATAACATCTTAAGCCATTGCCATGGCAACCAAATAACATCTAATTTTTTTTTAAAGTGGATGATAAGGTTAAAAACAAGTGAAAGATACAATGAATATTAACTTAATGTGCATTCGTAAGGTCTGACCTACTCAACTAATTTAGGGGAAAATAATACAGTCAGTGTTCTGCATGAACTAATTAAAATAATAAACATTGACGTTGCCTTGGTAATACTTGAATTTAACGATAAATATCAATGTTCCAAATGGCCTGTTGCCATAGCAACGGATCATTTACCCAAGAACAGTAGCAGTTTTGTTTTTTAAAAGGACTGTATAATCTGATTTTTCTTTCATTTCCCTTAACTTTAGGGTAAGAATAGATATGTTTGCTGTTAACATGCAAATAACAAATAAATCCATTGTCATGGCAACCAAGTAACATCTAATTTGAAAAAAAATATAACATGGTTGACATGATAAAGGACAGGTGGAAAATGCAATTTATAACAATTAACTCAAGGTTTGACCCAGTCATTTAATTTTGAACAAAGATTACAATGTTTCGCATTAGTTCATTAGAATGATGAAATTTGAGGTTGCCTTGGTAATGCTTGAAGTTAATGATAAATATCAATGTTGCAAATGGGCCGTTGCCATGGCAACGACTCTTTTTTCCCAAGAAAAGCACCAAATTTGATCGAAAAACAGTTTAAAATCTGCATTTTGTCATAAATTTCCCCTAATTTTAGGATGCAAAGCATAGATATGTTTGCTGTTGATGTACAAATAACTTCAGCCATTGCCATGACAACCAAATAACATCCAATTTCAGTGGCTTAATTTGGTTTCTATGTTTTAAGGGTGAAGTAGTACATTGGGACTAGTTACAAGGACAGCCAGTGGTCTGACGTGTCCAAAACCCTAAGACGGCTTCCAAAAATGGAGTTTGAAATGGCTGTTGATATACAGTGCGTATAAAAAAACGGGACAGATTTGAAAAGTCTATAAAATTTTAGTTTCAAATTATTATGTCTATATTTTGGTGTTAATCGGTACTCTAAGGTCTTGTCTTTCAAATGCTATTAAAAAAATTTAGTTTTGTTCATGCTTGAGCGAACACGGGACGTTTTTGTTGGGGGTTCAAAAAGAGGCTTGCGCCAGAATTGCAGAATATGAGTAATATGATGATCGGACTTCTTGCTAATTAGCAGACTTCCTCTTAACCTTTTCATTATCTTTGCCATAATTTTCAAATCATGCGGTCAAAATTCATTTTCAGATCTATTTATTTGATTGAATTATTCTGTTATTTCTTTTTAATATGCTCTCTGTTAGCTTTGAATATTCCTTCTTCAAGCTAAAATTTTTTTTTTCAACCGAATTATGGGAGAGCATGGATTTTTTATTCAAATCCTTTCATTATGTGCTACAAAGGTTATGGTGCCTTTTGAACAAAGCCACACAGATGGGCGGGCGCTCGGGGGTTGCTCCCCCCCCCCCCTCAATTAAAAAAAATCATGACCAAGAAAAAAAGTGGACAGGAAATACAAGGAAAGATAGAAAGTGAAATATGATATTATTTGCTGAATATTATGTCAAAATCTATCACAAAATTTGATATTGTAATTAAAAAAAGTGGGAATATTTGCGTGCTCACTTCGCTCGCTCACAACTTTTTAATACATTTTACCCGATCTGCCATATCTAGCTCCTTCAAAATTGACTCAATACACCATTGTCATTGAAAGACATGAATCCCTTCCTGTGTTTCCTGTCAAGCAATTAAACTTGGTCAACGAATTAATGACCCATTGAAAAATAGATTCATGTCTTTTAAAGGTACATAACATAATTTGTTTCACATAATAAAACGATTTGAATAATCACAAGTTTTCCCAATTAATAATTCAAATTTTCTTGCTTTGGTTAACCAAAAAAATCTTCTTTTCTCAGTTACTTATGAAGGAAAATTAAAAGGTAAGAGAAGTTCAAATGAAAAAACAAAATAATTCAATTAAATAAATAACTTTGTAAATGAAATTTGACAACATAATTCGAAAATTGTGGCACAGATAATGAAAAGGTCAAGAGGAAGTCTCCTGATTAGCAAGAAGTCTGATCATTGTATTACACATATTCTGCAATTCTGGCGCAAGCCTCTTTTTGAACCCCCAACAAAAACGTCCCGTGTTCGGTCAAGCATGAATAAAATTTATTTTTTTTAATTGCATTTTAAAGATAAGACCTTAGAGCATCTATTAACACCAAAATATAGACATCATTATTTGAAACTAAAATTTTATAGACTTTTAAAATCTGTCCCGTTTTTTTTTATACGCACTGTATAAATGGACATATAGGTCATTTCCTATCAATCTGAGATATATGATTTTGGTGTCTAGACCATAGTTTCAATGGTCAAATAATACACTATCACAAGTTGAATGGACAGTCAGTTGTCCATTATATAAAAAAATCCAAGATGCCTTCCAAAAATGGAGTCTAAAATTGCTGTTGCTGCATTAAAAAAGTAGTTTGTTTGATATCCTAGAATATGTTTATGTCATGGTTAAATGGATCAAATAATACATTAGGACAAGTAACAAGGACAGTCAGTGGTCAAGTTTGTCCAAAAATCCAAGGTGGCTTCCAAAAATGGAATAGCTCCTGTTACTAACAAATGGACATATTTCGTGTAATATATGTCAGTAAATACATCATGTACATTTGAACAAGTTACAAGGACAGTCCGTAATCCAGTGTGTCTAAACATCCAAGATGGCTTCCGACAATTGGAGTCTAATCGGAGTCTGTTACTTAAAAATTGACATAGTTCATTTAAAATCCACCAAGAAAAAATTATTTTGGTGTTCACACTTTGGTTTCAAGGTTTTAAAAATATGTTTAGACTGGTTACAATGATATCCAGTTGTCAATTTTTCCTAAAAATCCAAGAGGATTTTCAAAATGGCATCTAAAATGACTTATATCACTCAGAAATTATCTGAGTTCATACAACATCAACATGTGAGAAACATTTTTGGTGTCTACACTGTGGTATGAAGGGTCCACTATTACATTAGGACAAGTAACAAGGATGGTTAGTTATCAATTTTGTCCAAAATCCAAGGTAGATTCTAAAATTACATCAATGGGTGCTGTTGCCAACTCTTACCTGCTTGCATTTTGAATGTAGGCACCAAAATTATTTCTCACAAGTGGATATTACATCCACTTCAAAGTAACAGTTGTCATTTTAGAACCCATTTATGGAAGCCATCTTGGATTTTCAGGCAAAATGGACAATTGTAACCAGTCCCAAAGTATAATTTGATCCTTGAAACCCTAGTGTAGACACCAAAATAATATCTGTATTTTTGATGTACTATGTCCATTTTTTAGTAACATTATAACCCCCATTTTTCAAGCCATCTTTGAATTTTTTGACACAATGACACCTGACTGTCCTTTCAACTTGACCAAATGTACAGCATTACTTGACCCTTTAAATACTAGTGTAGACACCAAAATCATATCCCCATAGTATATTATTAATGAACTATATTATGTCCATATTGAAGTACCAACAGTCAATTTAGACCCCATTTTGGAGGCCATCTTGGATTTTTTAACATACCAGTCCACTGACTGTCCTCGTAACTTGTTCTAATGCATTAAACCATGGTTTTATGATTATGGTTTAGACATCAAAATCATATTCCCCAGACAGATATTGAACAAACTATGTCCTAATTTATTATTTGACTCTTGAAAATATGGTTTAGACACCAGAATCACATCTCAAAGGCGGATATAGAATGAGCTCTGCCAATTTTTAAGTAACAACAGTCAATTTTAGACCCCATTTTGTAAGCCATCTTGCGTTTTTTAACATACCAAACCACCGACTGTCCTTGTAACTTGTCCTAATGCATTACTTGACCCTTTAAAATATGGTTTAGACACCAAAATCATATTCCCCAGACAGATATTGAACAAACTATGTTTATTTGTAAGCAACATTAGACATTGTTTTATATCTTTTTTGGAAGCCATCTTGGAATTTTGGACATACAAGACCACCAACTGTCCGTGTAGCTTGTCCTAATGTATTATTCGCCTTTGAAATCATAGTTTAGACACCAAAATCATATCTCACAGGTGAATATAAAATGAGCTATTCCACTTTTAAGTATCAGCAGCCATTTTATAATTATTTTCGGAAGCCATATTGGATTTTCGGACATACTTGACTATCGTTGTAACTTGTCCTAATATTATTAGACTCTTGAAACCAATGATTTAAAGTCAAAATCACTTCCCCTAGGCCAATATGAAATGAGCTACGTCCGCTTTAGGTATCAGCAACCATTTTAGATTCAATTTTTTGAAGCCAACTTATGTTTTTGGACATTCCAGACCACTGGCTGTCCCTGTAACTTGGCCCTATGTACTATTGATCCTTAATAACCAATGAATAAAAAACAAATTAAAGCCATTTTATCAAGTAATGGATGAGTTGTGGATTTTTAGCCTACGGCAGCCAGTGAGGGCACCATCTTGGATTTTCCTGTTACCCTGGAGTACTTAATTTTTCTTTTCAACCTTTCAACCAGTAAGGGTATTTTTAAAAATTTAAATATTTTAATAAGTCTACTTATCATGTAAAATTAGCAGTGAATAGATTATACTTCATGTTGATTAGATTCATAATTATGTTAATTTAAAAATTATCACAGTATTTCAAAATCTTCTTCGTCAAAATCTGTAGTGTAATTTTGAGGGGTCCAGATATGATGTAATGAGTAAAATTTATTTTTAAAAGTTGTCAGCTAGCCCAGCGAAAGAGTAAAACTTTCGAAATTTTTCATTTTTTTTACAAAAATAAAATTTTGTAAAAGATTTTGGGTATAGTATTCGTAAAATAATCATATTTTATCCATCTCTCTTTCAGGTTCTCTTTATTTTTTTCTTGGTAATGATTTTTTTTTGGGGGAGTAGGGTTGCAGAATTTCCGGGAATTTTCTTGATGGAATATTTTCATGGGAATAAACGGGAATTTGGTGGGAATTTTTTGAATTTTCGGCAATTTTTAAGAAATGATTGGAATTTTCAAAAAGTAACAATTTTCTGATATATGCGGAAATTAAAATGCGTACTAGCAGATGATACTTGATAATTCTTTGTCATCAAATTTCGAGCCAAGTATTATGCTAAAACAGTCAGACAAAGCAAAATTTTAATGATTTCCATGTAAAAGTTGATTTACTGTATTTACATTGATTAGGAGCTCAAGACCATGTCAACTCCTCAGATAGACTTTTGATTTTGATTTATCAACGCCTATTATCCCCTTATATATTGATATGATGAACGGCCTTAAAGCACAAATCACACCAAGACGCTTTCTTCAAAATTTCAAAATGGCAGCCTGCGAATACTTTGAACGAAATTGACCAGCCTCGAAATTAGAGTTTCGGGAATTTATTTGAGCCCAAAAAAGTCTGATATGATTTTTGTAGGTCCTATTTCGATACCATGTATAATGAAATAAGATGGTGCTTATCATTTAGCATATTTATGTTCAGCACCCTCAAATAAGGGACAAGGAAATGAAATAAACATATTATTTTTATCAAAATTTGTACTTTTAAGGGACCATTGGCAACATTGATATTTATCATTATGTTCAAGCATTACCAAATCAACATATCGTAAGAAATCATGCATAACACTTAATGTGATTTTAAAATTAAAAGAGTAGGTCAAACCTTACGCATATTAAGTTAATTTTATTGTATTTTCCACCTGTCCATTATCTTGTCAGCCATGTTATTTTTTTGGGTAAATTATATGTTATTTTATTGCCATGGTAATGCCTTAAGATGTTATTTATACATTAACCAACATAGATGTACGTGTATGTTTGGCACCCTAAACTTAGTACAATTAAATGAAAAATAAGATTCTACAAGGTATTTTTTATCAAAGATGGTATTTTAGGGGGAATAAAATTACCCGTTGCCATGGGAACAGAACACACATTTGTAAACATTGATATCAATAAATTCAAGCATTACCAAGGCAACATCAGTTTTTATCATGCTAATGAACTCATGCGGAACACTTACTGTATATTTTGTTCAAAACTTAATGACTGGTCAAAGTCAAACCTTATGTAGATTAAGTAAATCTTTACTTTACATTCCACCTGTCCATTATCATTACAACTGTGTTAGTTTGTTTTAAAAATTATTTCTTAATTGGTTGCCATGGCAATGGCTGAAGATGTTATTTATTTATTAACAGCAAGCATATATATGCTTAGCTCCCTAAAATTGGGGCAAATGAAATAAAAATCAGATTTTACAATTTTTTTGTTTATCAAACATGATACTTTTCTGGGGGGAAAGAGCTGTTGCCATGGCAACGGGACATTTGAAACACTAATATTTATCATTAAATTTAAGTATTACCAAGGCAACATAATTTTATTATTCTGATGAACTCATACAGAACTCTTATTGAAATTTTTGTTCGAAATTAAATGACCGGCCAAACCTTTCGCATATTGAGTTATTTGTATTTGTATTTTCCACCTATCCAAAATCTTGTCATCCAAATCATTATTTTTTAGTATTAGATATTATCTGGTTGCCATGGCAATAGCTTCAGATGTTATTTATACATTTTGCATCAAACATATCGATGTTTAGCACACAAAGATTAGGGGAAATGCAAGAAAAATCTGATTCTACAGTCCCTTTTTTAATCAAAACTGATACTAAATGATCTGTTGCTATGGCAACAGGCCATTTTGAATATTGATATTTATTGTTGAATTCAAGTATTACCAAGGCAACATCAATGTTTATCATTCTAATTTAGTTCATGCAGAACACTGACTGTATTATTTTCCCCTAAATTAATTGAGTAGGTCAGACCTTACGAATGCACATTAAGTTAATATTCATTGTATCTTTCACCTGTTTTTAACCTTATCATCCACTTTTAAAAAAAATTAGATGTTATTTGGTTGCCATGGCAATGGCTTAAGATGTTATATTTATAAAATTTAGTCACAAACATATCTCGATTAGTACCTTGAAATTAGGGAAAATGGAATGATGATCTTACTGTACATGTATTTTACATTTTTATCAATATTTTTACCTTTCTAGAGGGAAATAAGATGTTGCCATGGCAACGGGTCCTTTGCAAAATTGTTTATTTTTAAATTTAATTAAAGCTTTACCAAGGCAACATTAATTTTTATCTTTATAAAGAACTCCTGCAGAACACTTTCTGTATTTTTTGTTCAAATGAGGGGGTCAAATCTTAAGCATACAGATTAAGTTAATTCCACTTGTATTTTCCACCTGTCCATTGTCTTGTCAAACATGTTATTTTTGTAAATTAGATGTTATTTGGTTGCCATGGCAATGGCTTGAGATGTAATTTACACATTTAGCAACCAAAATATCTTCGATAAGCACTGTAAAGTTAGGGGAAATTAAAGATAAATCATATTCTACAACGTTTTTTAAATCAAATTTTTTACTTTTCTGGGGAAAAACAAGCCGTTGCCATGGTAACGGACCAATTGGAACTTTCTTGATGATCTTGAATATTTCTAAATTTCATATGTATTCAATTGGGAGCCTGAAAATTATCATTTTGGTCATCTATATCATGTTTATTTACCATTTACATGGGAATGCATGTTATTTTGGAGAAATTAATCCGTTGCCATGGCAACGGCCGAAAATGGCATTTATAAATTTACCTCCCATCTTTAAAATAAATCTTATGGCATATACTAATACTTGTGAAAGTTTCATGCTTTAGTCATAATTTGCACAATTGTTCGGCTAATCCGCTCTACTAATATAAGGTATAATATATTTTTTTTATTGTATTGATCTATATCTATTTCTGATTTAACTCTAACTTCATATTAAGGGTTGTTATAAGAGTTGCATGCCATATTTAACGTCCAAGTTTTCTTGAATGAATATGTAGGTGATTATGATAAACTTGCGTGGAAGGAACAATAGGTTAGACACCAATTTCAACACATTTGATTAATCATGTGGAATATTGTGTCAGGAAGGAGTGGAAGACAATAGCCATTTATTGTTTTGTCTTATATACCAGATGTTGTGCGTGTTTAGAGAAGATGGGCTTTTTTCAACGAAGGGAGGAAAAGTGAGAGAGAGAGAGAGAGAGGGGGGGGTATGGGGATGCAAAGGGCACATGGAAGGAGGGAGTAATGGAGAGATAATGATATAGAGAGAAAAGGATGGAGACTAGACTGACAGATACAGAAAGATACTCGTATAAAGATGGGAGGGCAGTAGGGAATTAGAACAATAGGCCGATCTAAATGACACATTTGAAAGGAAATTGGAGGAAATGAAATCCAACGGGTCAGAATAATCTAGGGCCGCCAATACGAATATCAAATGATATGGCTTTAGGATGAGACGTTTTAATGCATATATTATGATATCCACATTATAAAGTAATGAAATCTTGCCTTCCATCAGCCTCAAAGATTTATGTTCACGTCGTAATAACATAGAAAAAAAATTATATTTATTTATTTATTCATTTTTGTTCACCTTACTTGTTTATTCAAATATTCATACATGTTTAAACAGGTTCACAAGATCAGAGTTAAAATTACTGTTTTGCAACTTGTTCCTGGTTTTATCCCACTAAGGGCCTTTTCACACGTGAATCTTGAATCATCATTGTAATGATGATTGCTATTGTAATCGTGACTGATTAGCGTTCGTGATTCTAATCATGTTCCAATTTGGTTTCACACTTGCTAAATATTCGTCATTAGCATTATTTTTCACTGGAATCACCATTCAAATTACAATTTCTTTACCTGTGAAAGGGCGGTAATGCTTTTTATAATCTAATATTTTTAAAATGATTGACGAGGAAAAAAAACTCGACAAATGACTTCTCAATCATGAAAATTAATGAGTATTCTCTTTTTATTTCACATACTTTTACTGCAAGCTTTAATGTGGTGCAATACGAATGATGAAAATATAATGCATGTGTTTGTTCTTCACTGAACTGTATCAGTCTGTTCAGAGGCAATGATGTGCTTTCTTTCATTAAAGACTTTCTCCTTTAGCCAAAATGGATGAAGTTTATATAAAATAAAATGAGAGGAAATAGTGGGGAAGATCTACCGATAATTTGAGGAGAAATGACAGGTAGTGTTTTCAACTTAGCCAACCTTGTCTCAGAACTCTGGATACGTCAAGTATCATCTACCTAATGGGTTTCCTGCAGGCATCACAAGTTACCATGGTAACACTCTAATTGAGCATCATCCTGAAGATAACGGGTTCATTTTCTTTCGGGAGCTCCGGGACATCCTCTCGAGTTGCCTTAAGAGCTAATGGTGGACTAGCGATACAAAATTGTTCAATGGAGCAGATTATTAAGATAGAGAATTTAATTTGAGTGTTGAGAGAGGAAGAGTGGGGTGTAGGTAGGTCAGGGTTTAGATGGAGCAAGTAAGAGAATTTGGGAATATTGTTAAAAAATACAGACAGGATGGGATAATTAAAGAAAGTGATAAACATAGATGTTGAAAAAAAAAATGACCGAAAGGGAATTAGGGTGGGAAGAGGAGTGAGATGAAAGAATTGGGGCAGAGCATTGAGGCGAGCGCTCCCTGTATGGATGGTGAGAAAGGGAGTTAGGGACAGATGTATTCATAATGGTCAGAATGCTTTTTTTTTCTTGATTTAATTTATGCATTCTTCATTATCATGGTATAGTCATGTGACTGTCAAAAATATAAAGCTGGTTTGAAAGTACAACCCCCTCTCCCAATATTATGTGTACCCGTATAAACTCGAAGCACGAAAATGTTGTAACTTGGGGAAATCTGTCAAAATTAGAATTCAAAATCTAAAAGATAATTTTTAATGTTGCTAGATATCATGTTTCTGGGAGCACCAAAAAAAAGGGAAAGATATTAATTCATGCTTTAGCAAGCTGACGATTTTTCTCCTGAGCATCACACATTCTTTGCACTCGAATGAAGGAAATGAGCACAGTAAAAGCAGCTTACGTTGAAATAATTGATTTCCTTGGCTTTGGATTATTGATGTGTATTTACCCGTAGGAGGCTTGCTTGCCGGGCGTCGATGAAAATGACTAGGGATTTGACTAAATCTTTCTCGTTAACTTGGTGTTACATTCAAAATCCTTCTTGGAGTATGACTGATAAAAAGAAGGCATATAAGAATTTAGCAAAATAATTATTCCCAAGGAGATATTGGAAGGATTTGGCATGACATATTGGATTTTTTCTTCTCGACGGAATATTGTCTTGACTGTCTATATACATGGGTCAGATGCAGAGCATGCAACTGTCACTTAAAAAAAAAAATTAATTACACAGCAATAATCCTTATAGTCGAGTATTAAACAATATCACATATTAATATAGAAAACAATTATTATTTTGAGTGGGAGTCTTCGATCTACACTGCTGTTTCATTACGTCCAATTCTTTTTTTTTTGGGCCCAGAAAAGGGTTAGTGTTCGCTTGAGCATGAACGAAAATCTGTGTTGTGATAGGGAAACATTTGAACATCCAACAATATGAAGAAAATAAATCTTAATATTCGGAGACATAATGTTGACCAATATTCCAAAAGTTTAAATATGTATGCACCATAAAGTATGCGTTATAAAGTTTTCTTCTTCTTCATTTTCTACTTTTCTCATTATGATAAGCGTTACCATCTTTTGTCAATGGAATACATTATTACGAGGAATTGTGATTCAAACATGCGTGCAAAAAACGTCCATAATCGTGATAATGAGCAGCTTTATATACAGTATAAGTAAGTATATAATATAAAATAACGACCGCTCATTTTCTTATATGTCAAAAGAAGTATGATTTACAAAACTGAAAGTGGGACTCATGACGCTTGAATCTAGGAGTTGAGAATATAACATATCCATGCAGTGGCGTAACAGGCGGAGGGGGCAAGCTGCCCCCCTGGCGGAGTTCACCGGGAAAAGAAAAAAACGGGAAAAAGAAAAAAAGGGGGAAGAAGAAAGAAAGGGAAAGGGAAAGGAAGGAAAAAATAGAGGAACGGGGGAAAAGGAAAGGGAAAAAAAACTAAGAAAAACATTTAAAAAGGGAAAACGGAAAGAAAACGGGAAAAAGAAGGAAAGAAGAACATGTGAGAAAGAACAATTCACCCCGATATACAAATACAATAGCATGATTAGTAAGACAGGGAAATAAATCAAAGATGACAAAGAGGCAAACAAAAGCGGGAAATGGAGGTATTAGAATGGAATGAGCCAAAATCTATATTGGAAAATAAAGAAAAGGGACAAAATAAAACTACCGGGCTGCCGAGGATTGACGATAATAACAAACTTGCCAAATCTCCAAAGCTACCAGGGGCTCTGTCCAAGACCCCGAGTAGTGGGGGCTCTTCATCTGTAACCTTTAAAGGGCTCTATAACGGCCCCTGTATGAACCCTTCCTGCATTGAACTTTTGCGTTTAAGCACTGGCGTATCGGGGGGGGGGTTCCACAGCCAAGGGGGAATAAAAGAAAATAAAGGAGGCAGCGAAATGAGATGAATGAAAAAAAAAATATGACATGATATTTGCTATGATGTAAAAATCTATCACATAATTAGAATTTCATTTCAAAGGACCATTTTTCTTTCTGGCTCTCTTCGCTCGCTGGCGACTGTTTACACATTTTCCCACATTTGCTATCAAAATATTTGGATGATTATGGTACGCAACTGCATTGAATTTATGTGTTGTGTGAAAGCTATATAGATAAACATGCAATTTGATTCAAATTAGTGGCCATCTGTAAGGTTTAAAATGGCTTTAATATCAAGTGGTTCCGGGGCTCCGCCCCGGACACCCCCACATAGCACTGTTGTATAGATGAGTTTGGACCATGGCCCCCAAAAGTTCTACAACCAAACAAACAAACAAAAAAGGAGGACAGACAGAAAAGCAAAGGAAAAGTGTATTATATTTTATGAATATCACGTCAAAATCTATTTTCATGTTAGATTCTCATGAAAAGGTGATTTTTTATCTTGCTCGCTTCGCTCGCTCGGTACATATATTAAGCTACTCCTTGCCACACGCGCCATACTGGGCCCCCTCGAGCATAATAGAGCTTCGCCCTGATGCGCACAATAAAAAAAATCCTATTTACCGTGGCGTACAAAAAAAAGAGAGAAGGGTGAAATATGATATTATCTTTTTTTAACATTATGTCAAAATCTATCACAAAATTGGATTTTTGTAATAAAAATGTCAAAATTTTTGCTCGCTCGCTTCGCTCACTCGCATTTTTATTTTTTGCCCGATACACCATATCACCCTCTCAAAATTTTTGCCTCATGACGCCATTGCCTGTTCCATGATATGACCGGGAAATTTTTTGGCTCTTGCCCCCCCCCCCCCCCCCCCTGGCCACCAACCCCTGTTACGCCCCTGGCCTGTATCCATGTCGTTCCTGTCTCTCTGTCTCTTTGATCGAACAGAACGAATTCGATTTCGTTGTCGTTTGCGAACTTCGATAAGTTTTTTAATCATTACCGAGTGGTGTACGTGACCTTATTACTTCTGACTGTGCTCTCAAGGAATTGATTTCGATAAGATATCGTATAAAGGTGGGATAATTTCTTGAGAGCGAGAATTTTAGAAAGGTATATTCTTCCTGTCTTTGGTTATATGGTAGTGACTGCGGCTTGATTCTTTCTCATCTACATGGGCATGCAGATCTCGCCAAACTCGATATTGAATGCTTATAGCGAAGGTAATCCAGGCATGTCTAGGAATGCGATGTCGACGATGATGTCGCCATTAGCAAATTACCGATGCTCACGCACGATGGGGGAGGGGAATGATGAGGGCCAGGAGGTCGCTGATGTTGTCTGGGTAGTTGTCGAAGCCATTACCACTCGCTGCGTCATCAGTGTTTTGTCCTCCATCAAACATTAACTTCACCTACTAGTACGGCTTTTATATACTTCTTGCTCCTCTGATTTGCCTGTCCTTTGCTCTTAATCACCCTTCTCCATCACCCTCGAGCTCCTTCTCAAACCTATCTTCATCATCACATTCTTCTCCCTTTTTCATTAACCTCCCCGTTTCATCTTCGTCGTCATAAAAACGACCGATATTTTTCTCTCGTCGCTGAACAAGTATAAGAAGTCATATCTTTCTTCAGGTTATCAACTCTGAGGGACGATCTTTCATCCGTACTCTCATTTTTTTCTAGAATATAAAAGCAATCAACCCAATCTATTTGATCTTCTGCAGGAATCGTTTCTCTGGCTAATTACCCTGTTGCATCATCTTCAGTAGATCCATGTTGACTAGCGGCCAGGCCATTGTCTTCCATGCAGATCGCCATTTAAGAATTCTTGACGGGGACGTCTGAATCGAACATTCTACAGTTTGACATAATACGCCAACCTTGTGTTATGAATGATTTCACAACTTGAATTTCGTATGGGAACTTTCACGAAAACATGAATATAACATAATAGCATACTGATCGTGATTTTCCTAAATAATCATCTCGCGCCGACTAATTATCAAGAGCTGCGAAGAGCGAAAACAAAACAAAATACATAAGTGATCCAAAAAATACATACATACACGCAGATACAAAACATGTATGTTAGACTTTGCCTTTTTATTATTTGATTGTATTATAATATTATGATTTTATTTTGAATCGTTTGTTTGTGTGATGCTTTTTTGGGGGGGAGGGGGGCTTTCAAGCTAAATTTCCGTTGTCCGCCGGTTTTCTTCTTGAAAATCGGGTGAGTGCACACAATGTTAACTTGATATTTACATTACTTGTTAATCTTTAATATCATTCAACCAAGGAATCCTGATTCAACAAAAGTGAGATCTAATGCCAAGTAGATATACCGTACTGCTATACTTGCAACTTCAATACTTCTTCGGCTGAATATCATAATTATTTCATTTTATCTACAACAACATCGCATCATAGCAACGCAACTCGTCCCTTAATTACTCGGCGTGTGACGTTACAATATCATGCTTAGGCCTATATCGTTACGATCTATCATTATTCTAAATTAAAGGACAAGTCCACCCCAACAAAAAGATGATTTGAAAAGAAAGAGAAAAATCAAACAAGAATAACACTGAAAATTTCATCAAACTAGGATCTGAAATAAGAAAGTTATGACAAGTTTTGCTAAATTTCATAAAACAGTTATATGCACATCCTGGTCAATATGCAAATGGGGGGACTGATGACATCACCCACTCACTATTTATTTTGTATTTTATTATATGAAATATGAAATATTTGAATTTTCTCCTCATTGTCGTGCGGAAAAAGTTTCGTTCCTCCCTGAACATGTGGAATTCGATTGTTTTAACTTTCTGTGGTTCAAACAAGATTGTCATAATTGTCAAATCCGAAAAAATTGAAATATTGTATAATTCAAACAATAAGAAACAAAAGAAACAGTGAGTACGTGACATCATCGACTTATTTGCATATCACTTAGTTGAGCATAGAACTATTTTGTGAAATATAAGCGACTCTTTAAAATGTCATAACTTTCTTATTTTCTATCCGATTTTGATGAGGTTTTCAGCATTATTCTTGTTTGATTTTTCTCTATTTATTCAAATAAACTTTTTTCTGGGGTGGACTTGGCCTTTAAATAAAAAGGCCAATATACGTTACACGACACTGACATCTATTTTGAAACTCATCTTTCTTCGTCACTTTCTTTCTTGTTTCTTATCTCCCCCCCCCCCCTCAATAGCGCTGCTCTTGCACCTGCACACGAGGAACCCCCGGAGAAATAAAATTGTTATCATCGTCATCTTGTGACACTTCATGGCATGACGAGGATATATATTGTAGCTGTCAAATACAAAATTAAATTTACTAAATGCCCAATTACTATACAATTTTACAATCAGATAGTATTTACGACTAAAGCTGAGGTGTATATCATTTCATATGCAATTAGATTTGATTTTAAATGGAATTTTGATTAAAATAATTCACCCCACTATTATGTTAGACGTCTGTTTGGGTAATTCAAGTTATGAATTAGAAAATTATATTAACATACTGACTCTTGGAGAGCAAACGAAAGCTAAACATTGATGGGTGATTGCCGATTTTAAAGGCACTGGGAAAGCCTTTTCCATGCATGATTAAGTATGATTTTGTATGTTTTCTATACTGCATTCCTTATTTCTTTGTCATTTTCAAAAGGCCGAAGATGATACAAATATCATAATATATGCACGTTTCCGGAGAATACAATCCTCTTCAATTTTGGCCTTCCCTTGCCTTGTCGTATCGTCATACAGTCAATACCATGGGTCTCGTTACAGAAAGAGTTTTGTTTGAACGCAACTCAAGATAATCGAGCACAAGTCCAAAATACACGCGTCTGATTGGCTAAAATGCAGGCTGCGTTTGATTATTTGAGTTGCAGTTGATTGCAACTCTTTATGCAAACGGCCCCTGTTGATCACACATCTTGGGAGAGATGTTGACTAATTATGGAATTGAAAGTTGCCATTAAGTAACACCTGATCTCGTGTTTCCTAATGGTCTTTGAAGGAGATCACTAAATCAGAGTGAACTGATGAGAGAACGTGCACAGAGGTATAGGATAAGAAGAATGGTTTCTGAGTGGGAGAGAGAGAGGGGGGGGGGGAGGGGACTGTTTTTCGGTTACTAATCACCTTCATGGTGTTTGTTTCCTTTTCCATATATCAGGAACTCCGACTTTACTGCATATATGATGTTATTTCCGATAAAGTTGGTTTATTTCTTTGTATATAATTTGTATATATATATCTATTTGTTTATTTTATTTTTGTTTCTCTTTTTATTCAATAATTCATTTCATATTTTCATTCATTTATTTATTCATTCATTTCTAAAGGTAATCCCTTAATACTTTATCAAACGTGTATTTGGTACCCATATCTAATGTATAGAAATATATAGCTGCACTTAAGTTTAATCTGCTTTCTTATATGATTTGAATGGTTTACTACAACTACAATTACAATTTTCAACATACAAATCAGAAAGAGAGAAATACAAATCAATGAGCAAAAACAATGAACTTACTGTTGTAAATGGATAATCTACAAACACAATGCAAACGTCACATTATCATTACTCAAAATAAAACAATTATTATACGTTTTAAATGAATGAATAATTATAACATTAAACAGGTTACACGAGTTAAATGTATGAATAATTGTTTAGATAACATTCTAAGAACTATCATAATATAAAAAATACAGTAATGGTAATTCTTATAACTTAATCAAGTTTGGTTTCGGCTCCATGGCTTGCAACAGAAAGGTCATATCATTACTATTCCGTCTTTCCCATGATAATAATCATTATGAAATCGCATACTCCGGTCGTATTATGTGAGTAATTTTGTTTTGACATTTACGTCCCCAGTTATTAGCGTCATCCCAGGCAGGAGTAATCACTGTTTCACGGTACATTACTTGATGACACTGTCTATTACGAGTCGTTTATAAAACAGGGGAGTCTTCTCTCAAGAGATGATCCAGTATGTATAACTTAATAATCGTCTAAATCTGAAGGGAGGATTGAGAGAATGACTGCACGAAAATGATTCTCGTTTTCAATCGCTGATGAAATTCAAATTTATTCAAAGTTTGGAAGGAATGCTAAGATGGTGGATGTTTCTTTTGTGTGTGTTATGAGGTTCACCAAAAAAAAATTCACAAAAAGTGTCATTTTTGCCCGCTTGCTTCGCTATAATCATTTTTTTAATTCTTCAACTTTGCATGTTGCGAGACACCCGGGGAAATCCGAAATATGAACTTTTTGCCATTTATCGACATTCATTATTATTAATTAATAATTATTCGCTTTTCCCATGATAAAACCGTCATTTAAAAGTTTAATTGGACACTTCTTTCTCACTGCTCATCACGTAGAAAACCCTATCATGAAAATAATTTTTATAAAAGTTTTATAAATAATTTCTCATGTATGTCTCGGTCACCGCCCATCCTCTGTTTACATTAATACGTTGTTATCAGTACATATTCAAGGACTTCACAATGTTGAAGGTGGTTTGCGATTCAGAATAATAGCTTTGAAAAAAATAATATTTGTATACTCGAGATGCTGCAAAAGGAGACGTCTTGGTTCGGCCATGTAAATTCGCCATCTTATTCTAATGGTTCCCTTCAAATTTGTTCATGCAACACCCCCATATTGAAGAGAGTTCATGACTTTCTTTGTTCTCCACCGCTTCAAGTCAAGTCGTCCTCTCGCATCATACGAGTCACACTGCTCTCTCAAAGATGCATATAGGACCCAAGAGAAAGGAAACTAGAAACCTTATACTTTTGAATGATGAACGACGTACGATGGCACCATCCTTTAATTGCATTATTGAAATAAATTTTCATTTCTCATCTTCCTAGTAAAATATGATTTCATAGGCTACTAGTCACCCGGCGCTACTGATCAACTGAAAATCACACCTCGGTTCCACGTTATCTGATAGAGGAAGATAAACATTGGGATATTACAATACAGTAGGCAGTATCTAATGTATTAACAATTCGGCAAGTGATAATTGTTATGCTACATATTTCTGTGGTGTTACATGAAATCAATTCTGTCTTATTTTTAACCATGCATGGTTTTCAGGCTTGTATTAGTATACTTTCAATACTATCATGGCCGGGTATCATGGTATGTTTGACGTAATTATTCCTCAGAACGAAACGTATACTGTTCCATAGGGTAATACTTGGATCAAAGATTATGCTTAGAAGAATTGACTATGAGTCATGTCATGTTCATCTTGGTAACATTTAATTGCATCACTCCGTCCAATACAACCCGTAATATTTGGGTTATATTTGATCAGGAAATGTCTTTTCGCAATCATATCACTTAAGTCCAACAGACTGTCAGATATCGATTACGTAATCTAAGTTTCATCAGAAAGTCACTGTCTTAACCTGCAGCTGAGATTCTAATCCATGTTTTGATATCCTCCCGTTTAGATTTCTCAAACTCATTGTTCTGTAACCTCCTACAAAAATATTTGACAAAACTTCAACGTCTAAAAACTCTGCTGCTCATCTCCTAACCTACACTAAATGATATGACTCCATCTCGCCTATCCTCCAGTCCTTACAATGGCTGCCTGTTGAAAAAAAGAATCACCTTCAAAATTCTTCTACTAATACATCATTATCTGCGCAGCTCTATCTCAAAATATCAGCCTTAATTCACGCAGTCTCCGCTCATCATCCGTTGCTCTGTTGCTCCGGCAGACACCAAGAACAAAACACAAATGGGGGACCATGCATTCTGTTATAGGACCAATTGCCTATTCAATTACGCCAAATTTCATCAACAGAAACATTCAAGTCCCAACTGAAAACTTATTTGTTCCTCTCCAGGGAATTCAAAATTCTATTCTTTTTCGTGTTCTATCATTGTTTGTGTGTATGTTTATTTTTATTGAAGCGCCATGAGCACCGAAAGGTGGACCTGTGGCAACCATTATTATTATTATGCAAAATTTCGCCCAGTGCTTTAATTTCGATTGATCTATTATCGTATCGCATCTCATTTAATTAATATTCTAAATCAGTTGAATCCATTTTATTTTCATGATAATTCATGTTCTTTTCTATAACGAACTGAAATCCCGTATGAACCCTTTAAGAACTTTGATATGTCGATATTCCCATTCTGTTCCCCGATCAATTATTAGAGCAAACAATCTTTATGCAGTGACGTCAGTGAAGGGCGACAGTCTTTATAGACCATTACGAGCGAGGATGGCCCCTGAAGATAAATACAGACAAATTTGCCTGCCTCGAAAGTGCCCCGTGGGGATCGAGTGAAGGGGGTATTATTTACAGGTATATACTTGAAACAGTGGCGATATTAGGAAGTTGTTCAATTCATTATTGAATTTTAAGAGATGAAGTGGGAGATGAGCAGATGAAAGAGAAAGCATAAAAATCGCATTTTTTTTAATTCATCACAATTTGGATTATCTTTACAGGGGTACCCCAGGCTGGAAATAATATAATAATGAAAATTTCATCAACATTTGGGAAGGAATATCAAGGTTATGACATTATAAATTTCAGTTCTTTGCATGTCTTTATTTAATAAGCAAACTGATTATGTTATCCCCACTCGATCTTTTGTATTTTACTACACGAAATTATGAATATTCAAATTTTGGCCTCCAAGAACAAAAAAAAATGGGATTGACAACTGATTTATTGCATTAGATATTTATTGCTGGAAGTTATTTCATAGGGGAGACATATCATACACTCATGTTATAAAACATATGAAATAATCATGATTTCGGGGATGTGATATCATCACCCCCACCTAATGAATATTCATGATGACGTGAATATGACTGTTTTCACAAAATGTTGTTCGACTTTAAAGTTCAATAAATTAGTCATTTTTATATCAGATTTTGATGAAATTTTTAGCATTTTGCTCAGTTGCTCCATTTATTTAGATAACTCAACCCAGAGTACCCCTATTAACTTTGATTCTCTCAGTTTGCGCCTGATAGAGAAAATTCTTAGTTTTCCTTCGCGTAGAAATCACGTAATATATCATTCTCTTTCTTTTCATGGTCATTATAATATAATAATGCAATACATAAGGATTATTTTTTTAATGAAAAAATAAGGGGAGGTAGGAAAAGAATCCGAAGAAGGGATATGATTGTATTAATGTTGAAATGTTACATTATAATTAGATCATGGTTATACCGTATCTGATGAACGCTAATGGATAAATGGTTTGTCGTGCGCTGCAGAGCCACCGAAACATGATTTCTCATTTTATACAGGCGTGGCAAACATCCCAAGCCATTAAGGATTTCTTCCCAATATAGGTTGAAAAATGTACTTGTCAAATGGGAATGTCATCTTGGTATGTGGCCGGTAGCCAGTCAACCTTGGAATATGTTTCATAATCAAATTAATGAAAAGACTGCAATCACTGTTGAATTTATTCATGTTTACTATTCGGCTTCTCTAGGACTCACTGTTTGGTCGTTGCCGATTAGTTGTTGATTCTTACAATCCTAAATGTAATGTTCCATGTACACCAACATATTACCGACTCCAGACCGATAAAATGATTTTTTTTAACAACGATAATTCGGTTTTTGAATCGGTTAAACTGTAGCATGGCTCTAGCTCAAATACAGCTTGGCCATTTCCATCAATTTCACTAAGATAGAAAACTCAAATTATTTATATTGATACCCGCCTTACTCTGAGCATTATATCTAAACAATAAAAATCATAGCCGTATCTTCGTATGGATAGAACGGCAATTAAGAATAGCTTCATATAGGCGTGCCTGCATGCCGATATCATAATGATTAAATAATTTTCTCCTATTATGTGTAATTTTTTGTCTCACATTCAAATATTTTTCGCATTACTTCTTTTGCAATTTTCAAGTCTGACGAGGGTGATGAGATATATCTTGCTTTAGCGGTAGTTTCCGATCAGGCCTATTACCATCTTTGATATTGGCATGGAAGATAACGGGTTGCGATTACATTTATTGGTTGACAGTTTGGTCAGGTATTGTAGTAAACTTTAGATTTAAGTTAAAATTGAAGAAATGATTTATTAAAAAATACATAAAAAATAACCATTCCAAATCACATATGCTCACTCACAACGGGTATAAGGCGCGTGAAGCCCTCTTGAAATTCGTATAAATTAGCGAAGTTTAAATTATGTGTAATTTCCCTGCGAACTGGTTATTATTATTCGACATTTGACGCTGATCCGTATCAAAATGTTGAACCTCGGTATATAATGTATTTTTGGACAATACTGCAAGTAATTGTCTGCCTGTTATTAAAAGAAGCGTAAATTGTATTCACGTAATAACGTTTAGTCATCGTCGTCGTCATCATCATCTTGAAAACGGTTCAAGAAATCTTCGAGTTTCTGAAGATGTTCGTCCATGTGCTCCATTTCGCGTTCCGCTCGTCGAATCATTTCTCGCTCCCTCGCCGACTTCGACTGACGGGACTTATTAGAATCCTTCATCATTGACCTTGCCCATGTTCCAGCCGGTGGGACGCTGGTCTCCTCCTCATCTTCAGTGATGGTCGTCGGCGATGACGGTTCCTCCTCTGCGGCCTCCGTAATGCTACCCATACTCTCTAGTTCATTCCTTTCATGGTGGTAAAACAGAGAGCCGTAGTCGAGAGACCGGCGTTTGAGCATCCTCGGCTTCTCGGCACACGGTCGGGTCGTGATCGAGAGTCGACGTTCGGCATGCATCCGGGCATTCCTATGCTCTAACCAACCTTGTTACCATGGAAACAAGTTACAAAAAACCCAAAACATTATAAATATGAGATATCAATGAAGTAAGTGTTTTTTTTTAACCTCAAGATTGGTCGTCCTATAGATCGAAGGTGGTTGAAATCGATAATCTTATACTCATTTAATTGAATATGATTGAGCTTTTACCACTTCTAATGTGATTTGATTTTTATAGTGTGTTAGTATGAAAAGTATAGACATACTATCTACTTTCTAAATTAACATGGAAAATATATCGAATTACGAAAAAAGATTACCTAATACTTTAGGCCTAAGCATGATGCGCGAGTATGAAACCCTTAGTAAATCATGCCCAAAAGACGTAGTAAAGGATGCAGTCATAACTTTCCTTGTACTGCAGGTCCGTGGTGTGAAACACTGAATAATCACGAAAATTTGGGAAGAGGGAAGCTCTGAAGGAAAAAGGATGGATAAGATGGAAATACAAAGCTTCAGTAGAAATCGCTTGTTTGTAAAGATGATGTCATTTGTAAATCTGTTTTGATAAGTATTCACCTGGTGGAGGTTCGGCTTCTTCTGATTCGTCTGAATCTTCGGCATCATTGCTGGAAGCCGCGATGGCTGCTAGTCTGTCCAACAGATCCCGAGGAAGCAAGGGTGGAGGTCTTCTATCACTTTCTTCATCCGTTCCACTTCCTGTATCTTCGTCATCCTCCTCTTCGTCCTCACTTTCGATCACCCGATGGAGTATTGGAAATACGGCATATTTGAACTCCTCGTCATCGTCCGCAAGTTTGATCGTTCCTGGATTTATAAAGAAATTTAAGAACACGTTTTTGAGGCAATTATCTGGCAAATATTTTAAGGGCATGAAGGGGATGGACTATCTGATGTGGAAAGCAATTTCATTACAAGGCATGAAGTGGTGACTGTAAAGATTTAGTGCATGTTAGTGTTTTCTATTTCTTTGTAGTTGTTGATCAGGATCAGGAATGATTATAGATTATTGTACGTCGATTCTCAAATCAGGTAAGCCTAAACCTGTGGCCTGGGTGAATGGTATAGAAAAGCGAGGGTTTGCTTGGTTTGGTTTTATTTACCATTCGTTATCATAAGATTCTTTCATTAATATTTGTCATCTGACCAGCTGTCGGATCTGACATTTTTTCTTGATTTCGTTTTGGTTGAGAAGCAGAGATGTCTGTAGGTTATTATGGTAACTTTCGGATAAAACATCCGACAAATGCTCCTTAAATCTGTAGAGATAGTGATGATTTTTTTCTTCTTATTTTACCTTTGGAGTAATCTGTCGTAACCAAGGACATTCTTCTCGTTTCAGTTTGGATCACTGTTACATCTTTGTCTTCGGATTCTGAGTTAAGCTGCATCAATAGAGGATATCTTCCATCATAACCTTTCCACCCCGTGTAGACTGTACTGTAAGGTTTATCAACCCATTCTTTGTGGTCTTTCTCATAGGCAGGCATGGCAGCAACCACGCGTTGTTCTGCCGCGTTCAAGGGGCGACGGAGGCCAAAGAACGTCTGCGGTGGTGCGGCAACTTTCCTTGGTTTAGCGTTGCCTTCGTTGCGATACAATTGACTATAGTGGCCCAACTCCGGGCTGTAGAGTCTGTCGATAAGTGGCAATCTTCTTGACCTTTCATTGCGGGCCCTAACTCTGTCCTGCCTGACTCGTTCCTCCTTCCTCTCCTGAGTTGATTCAAGAAGCTGGAAATTGTCAGAGTCGAAGAATCCTAGATCCGGCGTGTTTCGGCCAGTTTGAGTACAGGACCAGTATTCATCACTTTTCCTTGGAGGCTTGGGTGATGTCATTTTCAATCCTACATCATTGCTGTGAGAATCTCAGGTACCTTGTGTTAACTTATCATAGTTATAAACTCACTTCTACTGGCGTTTGCTTGGCAACAAGGACGGTTAGCAACCTCACATCCGACTCGCTCGTGATGTCATAATGCGCATCACAATTTGCGTCATAAAGACGTGCGCGTCATTTTCATAAGAATGATTGTGGCAGATTGTCGAAATATGGATAACAATGCTTTGCATTTATCAAAAGAAAAGATACTGTTACAAGCTTCCCGCTAATGGATATCAAACATCTGTAAATACTTTTTTTCTTATCCTAATGTTAAAACAAGAAGAGAATGAAGAATAAGAAGGGGAAAAGGGGGAAAAAATTAAAAGGAAAAAGAAGAGCAAGAAGGAGAAATAAAGAAGACGGAGTATTGTAAAAAAGAAGATCGGGAAAAAATGATGATGATGATGGTTTTGATGATGATGATGAAAATGATGACGATGATGATGAGTTCATGACCACCATATACGCAGCAATATGAAGGGTACGTGAATCACTTGAACAAAATAATATAGACCAGTTCTATATACCATGATAATACACCTTTTCCTTTCTCATATACCACCCCCCCCCCCCAAAACAAAAAAAAAGAGTTCATGTAGTAGAGTCACAAGAACACCTGTAATCTAACTTCACTGTGTAATCTTACATAATTTATATTGGGTAAAATTACAGAATATTGGTAAATGTGTATGAAACTTACAAATTTCCTTTTAAATAAAACTTTTGTTTTCCTTTATTGAAATATAGATCTGTTCTGCTAAATTGCAGAAAATTTCCTGTTATAACAATATTTACAGAATGATTATATTATTCTTTTTTATAAAGTTTCCTGTTTCTAAATGTTTTACCCTAAAATCTTCTGTTTTTAACAGTGTAGGATGCAGAGAATGGCAATTGCATTAACTTCTTTCGGCAGACTACACATGGCGGATATAACGAACATAGTCCTATAAAACTAAAAGCACGCATCCGCCAGCTACGCGCCCTCGGCCTTTACACAAGTCAAGCATTGCATATTCCTCGTTTCTGTATCACATTTAGATTTGCTCCTGGGCAGAAATTCTACCCGCAAATCTCATGAAAACGCCAAGTTGATTGAAAAGACGTGATCAGCTGCTCACCAAGAGTTTCGGGAGAATCAGGGATTGGGGAAGAAGAGGGTAAAGAAAATAAAATCTGGCTAAAAAGGACAAGCTGAGAAAGTGAACTATTAAAAAATGCATAGGTTTATAGAAAGTGTCGTTTTTTAGCGAAATAAATGTCTTTGCTGCAATGAAGATTTTTTTATATAAATGAATTCAATTGCATATCGTCAAGGGGGCAGACATCCCCTATTCAAGTAATGAAAAAACAAGAGAAGAAAAGGAGAGAAGGTTTTATAAAACATAACGGAAGGGTAAGCTGAGAAAGTAAATATAAATGTCTATAGAAGTGTCGTATTTAGTGAAATAAATGTCTTTGCAAAATTGGCGTACCAGCATACCTCGAGAGTTAAATCAACATTTTTGTTTGGGTCTCGGTTTCACACTGTTTTGTTAATCATACCCACTTTTTACCATCCATCCCTTTAAATGTTGCTGCTTGATATATTGAAAACATGCAATTAAGTTTTATTTTAGACAATTCTGCTTCTTTAATCCCTAACTCTCGTGTATGTTTATAAATACTCTCAGAATTTATATGACTCCTCCATATTCCTCCTAAAACCTCGGTTTCTTAATGATCTCAGTTTATTCATAATTTATAGACCAATTGGAATATAACGAACGATTGATAATGCAGAAGAATCATTATGGAATCTTTTTTCATTATGATCGTTTTGCTTTAAACGTATGTCGCGGGTATACGTACTTTATAACGGTGACGGTCTTACTATGCCATGTGTAACGGTGTTGCTCTTTATTCAGTAAGTGATTAACAAGGAATTACTTTTTAATCATTAGATTTTCGTTTTGTTTGTGCTATGGTGGGTGGTTGGGAGTTCACTTTGGCTGATCAGATCAACGTTTGAACTTTGATTCCTTTGAAATCTTTTCATACGCTCTTGCAAAGAATCGATGGGCTTTCCTATTCAAAACTAACATTTTAACATCTTCTTAAGATAACAAATTTTGACATCAAGTTTTCTTGAATTACTTTAATTGTATATTGTCAAAGGCAGTGTCATATGTGGACAGGGGGCATGAACACCCCTATGATTATTCAATTAGTTAAACTAAAAAGGGAAGAATGCTATAAAACTATCCTATTCATGATTTCAATTATAGCATTATGGTTACATCATCATCTCAAGAAAGTTGACACAATACAAATCTTTCAAAGCATTTTAAAGCATATCCTTCCATTCGTCCTATTTGTGACATTGCATTATTCTGCCTTTATTATTTGATTTCCCCAATACCTAATGTTTTCTTTTTTGAAGCGCATAAACAATTACATTTATTTTTGTGATATATATGTGATATTTGTGATATATATGTGGTATATATATATATATATATATATATATATATGTATAAGATATAGGCTTACACAAATTTTTTGTATATGAAATGGTATAATCTCGCATGGCAGCTTTTTAATCCCTTTTTCTTCTGTATACTACGCCGCACAGCAGCTAAATTTTGAGAAAGGTGTTCTCCTCCTTTTTATTCTTTGTCATTTTTTTACCCCTTGGATGGAATGATTGAAGACCGTAGAGCAAGCACACACACCTTCATTTCTCTTCACTGCCGGAGGCAAAACTCATCAGTACAACGTCAACTGTTGGCGGGAATTTCTTTGCCTCGACGCTTTCGGCGTCTAAATTAAAGTTGCTTGTATTACGACGTTCGGACGACCGTATGGTGGATTGCGAAGAAAGGCAATAATTTATGTAGGAGAAATTTCTTGTATGAACTGCATTTATTAGGATTAAATGTGTTTACAGCATGTGTGTTATTGGTCTCAAATTTGTAGCAAATGCTGATAAGATTACATAGTACATGTATATAGTGTTTGGACGCGACCACTCAATCCATGTGATAATGCAACAATAATTCGAAGATGCATTAACTAGATTTCTTTTTAGTCCTGTGTAATATCAGAGTGTATTACACGATGCGCCGAATTCTGAGAAATTTCACAGGCTTCTGTACAAAAATTGTTGTGTAATATCGTGCCATATTGCATGGTCCAATGAATTATAGAGAATATTACAGATAATTATGACTATATTATTGGATGGCTTTTCATCATAAATATTCCACTCGTGGGTCTTAATATTGCACTCATCTACGTTTTGTGCAATATTCCTTATCTCGTGGAATAGTCTGGTTTCCTATTCTGAGCGATCCAGAAGGATATAAAGAATTCCTTGATTTGTGTTTCCCTTTCTCATGTTTCTAATCAGAAGATCATCCTGTCAAAACTTCTGACAAAAATCGACCAGTCTGTCATCCAACTATCGGCCATGAATATTTATCTACTCGGAAACCATCATTCCATAGTTGTTTAGTTTAATGCCTATTACAATGATTATTTTGGTTTACATGATTATTTTCATAGTTGTGATATCAGTGCGTATTAAACGATGCACCGAAATCTGACGAATTTCATATAGGCTTCTGTTACACAACTTGCTGTGCAATAACGTGCCCATTAATTGTATCTAGTCAATAATGAACATTAAATTTGATCATAATTATGATTACATTGGATGACTTTTCCTCATATGATATCATATAAATATTCTACTCGTGTGTACCGATATTGCACTCATCCACTTTTCGTGCAAAATTCCCTTACTTGTGGAATATTCTTGTGATCCTTTCTGAGCCATCCAATAAAGCTTAAAATTCGTGTCCCTTTCTGACTATATCTTCTTTTCAGAATGGAGAACTTCTGACAAAACTAGATCAGTCTTTCATCTGACTATTGGCCATGAATATTTACTCCGAAACTGTCTTTATTTTTTATTCCATGGGCTCCACAGTCATGACAGTGCTGTGGCGTATATACCTACTGCTGTTTCCATAGTTACTGTAATGCAATCTAGAGTTTGCTCTAATCCGCGGGATATTTTTTTGCCTCCGCTCTTCAAAATTGTTCTGGTTCCGTGTAATGTCTCCCCAAGATAGGGCAAACAATACGACGTGTTTCGTATGGTAATTGATTTTCTCATTCCCCGTTTTTTCCATTTCATTTCATATATTCATGGCAGTGATTATGATGATAAGATAAAAATGCGAAGACTCTCTTTTGATTTGGAAAGATTTTTTGTTTTTGATATGCGGAGGTAGAAGTGGGAGTGGGTTATAAAAGCTCAGTGTCTTACAATTTTGTTGATTTTTCAGTATCATCAGCACAAGTCAATTATCATCTTCATCATGATAAACTCATAAGTATCATCTTTATTAACATATTTATGGTCATCACACGTTAGTTAGGGTCACACAGACATTCTTAAATTTTAAATGTTTGATTATTGTTAAACAAAGGATCGAAGTTGTTATCAATCATGTAGTCTGGAGATGGGTCCGCTTTATTATTGGGGAATATTGGTGAGATGCTAAAACGTTTAGCAACCCTTTTATAAGCAAAGAATCAGAAGGAGACAAAAAAAAATCAGATATAAAAACTCTAAGAACATCCGCCGGGACGTCGTCAATTCTTTAATTCGTCGAAATTTTAGACACATAACCTATCTTTAATCAAGATAATTCGATTGAAAGGATTCACCTCTTGCTATATTTGGTACATACTCATTCCACCTCCATACTTTCCCTTTTTCCTTCTTTGTTTTCACCTCGTAATGACAGACTGCAGACGACACCCAAAAGATCACGATATTGAGGATTGACGCACAAGGTTTCACCCACACACCCGCGCACACTTTCACTACTTTGGTAATTGCAAATAATGCTCGTTCCGCACGTACTAATCTGTAAGGGCATCGACATTGCTGAAAAGTCGATGACTTTCGAACGTGCCGACGCGTTGGTTTTTTCGTCGTCTGCCACTACTCCAAATCCACACAAACCAGCATTAATTTATACCGGAGGAATAAGGCGGGGGATAAGGTTGTCGCAAAACTCTCATAATGAGGATCTGTACTTAACTACATTCTGTCAATGTGTGGCCTGCGTCTTTACCTATTGGGATTTATAGAATATATTTGGAAATATTTTTTTTTTGCGAATGAAAGCGATGCCGTCCTACATTTTGGTGGTTGTATTCCTGCTTTGTGCAGCTGTAAATGTGCAGGTTGAAGCTTATCGAAACTGGCGATATTATTGGCGCCCATGGTGGCATTGGACTTGGCAAAAGGTAAGGGAGAGTATAAATCTATCATATTTACTTGTGAATGTATATATGTATATTTTTTTAAAGTTTTATTCTTTCATTCATTTGTCTATAATTTTAGTATGGGTATAGGGTGTATGTATGTGTACAAATGGCCTACATAATCGATCTACAGATGTCGGTAATCCTGTGATATATATATTTTTTTACTTATGTTTCTTCTGATTCGTATTGATGTAATGACACTCATTGTGTCATCTGGAAGATCTTTAATCAATTTACCCAGAAATCTTACTACCCAAGCCAAATGCTATATTGGGGCCTGTTGCATAAAAATTTCTTTACCGTGAAGGAAATTTGTCTGATTGTAAAACTAAGTGAAAACTTTAAAATGTCTTTTCTTTCTCATGTTATGATCGATGTTGATGATTCTTTTTTGGCCTTATGCCTGTTTGATGTTTCTTTTTTTATTCAAGTAGGAGTTTTGTAGGGTGGAAGGGCCCTTTAAAGGGTTTTAGCTGCTATTAGGTTTCCATGCTTGCTTCTGACTTTCTTTCTGAGTTTCTGTGCTTTCTTATTGTCTTTGTTGTCAATCAATGATGCCAGCAGAGGTTGACGTTAAGAACTTGGCTTCGAAATTCGTATCCTGGCAAATGTAATCTATCTCAGGAAATGATGCAGCAAAAAATAAGCACAAAGAAATTTGGAACCCGATGATGACAGATTATAGGAACTTCCAAACCGCATTATTATAGAAAAATACTGAAAGAATTATATTCTATGGTTTGTTGTTAATGTTGTTTTAAAGCACGCCTCAATATATGAGGAGCGATGGAACACCCCCCCCCCCCCAAAAAAAAAGTTACGCCATCAAGAATATTTAAAAAAAAATGTAGGAAGATCAAGAAAAGGGAGGGGGGAGATGTAATATTTCTATTAAATCGTGAAAAAATCTATCACAAAATCAGCTTTTTTATTTTGAAAAGTTAACAAAACCACTCGCTAGTGACTTTTAAAAAAATTGCCCCATTTGCCGTGCTGACCCTTTCAAAATATAAGGCTCATTACGCCGTTATTAACGCTTTAGGTATAAAGCGGGAAAATTCTGCCTTCTTTTGGCATCAATTTCTCGCCCTATTCTCGACGGTCTCTCCCCGAGTTCGACTGGTATTCCCGTCACGGTCCGACAAAAAGGCGAATAATTCCATTAGAATTTGGAATCGGCCTGAATAATAATCATCTTTCACCAGATTATAGGCTCAAGGGGAGATTCATTTACGTTCCAGAAGGGATCAGGGAAAATGGCCCGTTTCTTATGGAATATATTCCTTGAAAACAAGGCGTAAATAGTAACCATGGAAACGTTTTTCATTAGTAGATGTATCAAACAGCAAAATGTGAGAAAGATTGGCGATACGGGAGTAAATGGGAGAGAATTAATAATTTTAAGAGTTCTTTTTTTTAACCGTCTTGTCGACCAAGGTGTAAGGAGACGTAGTGAAAATATCTTGCATCTTTTAATCTTTGATCTGCATATGAAATGTTACTGTGATGATGTTTAATTTTAGGTGAGGGATTACTGTCAACATACTATCACTATCAAAGTAATAATTAAAAAGGTGTGTATGAAGAAATATTGATCGTGGGTGTATACAGACGCCCACCTGTTGAGTCTCGATTTCATATCCCTTGTATTTTTGTTATTATTGTTGTTCTCGTTGGATGTGCTTGTAATATTTTGTTCTCCATTTTATCCAAATTAATTGACATTTTCATTTTGTTAAAAAATACATGTATAATAATAATAAACTGGTGCTTATATCATGTAGATAATGTATGATCGATTGAAACTGCTCTCCAATTTTACATAACAACAAAAATAGACATGTTTTTAGATATATTTTTAAGGATTCCACTGGTGCACTAGAAGGTAGATGGCTGGAAACTGTTCCACAATTTGGGAACACAAAAATCAAAGTCACACAACAAAAGCTGTGGTGTTAACTGGTGTACTTAGATGACCCACACCGGTTATTTTACACCGATGTTAAATGTACAGTGTTAGATTAACACCTTATAGGTGTTATTACAACACCTTTGGTTGTTACATTTACACTCTTTGGTGTTATGTTCAATCTCTGGGGTGTCATTTTATTAACACCAACTGGCACTGGCGTAAATCCGTGTTGATGGGTGGGGGGGATGACTGAAATATTTTGGCATTTTTTTGCAATCATGTTTTTAGATATGCAAGGAATTGTCATTGATATGTCCACAGTGGCGTACCGTGGGTCACGGCATGGGGGGGCACCAGCAAAATGTTTGAATCACTGAGTGAGTGCGCTAGTGAGTGTGCGAAGCGCGCTCAGTTGCTAGTTATACTGACCTAATAGAGACATTTTAAGGACAATGTCATTAAACGGATATGTATCTCACTGATCAAATAATGCGAGCGCGAAGCGCGAGCTGAATTTTTTTTTATATTCACACCTAAAAAGGGACATTATAATCAAATTTGTGTAATCATGATAGGTACCTGTCTCGCTAAACATTGCGAGCGCGAAGCGCGAGCTGAAAATTCAGACCTGAAGTGGGGCATTCTAAGTTTTCTTTGTAGGAATTAACTAGGACCATACGTATTTCATTAACCAAATGATGCGAGCGCGAAGCGCGAGCTGAACATTTTTGATATTCAGATCAGAAGAAGGGACATTTTAAGGACTGATTTTAGGAATTCATGAAGAGCAGACATATCTCACCAATCCACTAATGCGAACGTAATCACGGACAGGAAATGTTTCATATATACGAAGACCTTAACATGGGGCAATCACTTTTTGAGTCATGAAAAAGAAGCATATGTCACTACATAAAACAATGATAACTATTCAATTTCAATTCAATTTAATATGTCTGCTCTTCATAAATTCCTAAAATCAGTCCTTCAAATGTCCCTTCTTCTGATCTGAATATCAAAAATTCAATTTTCAATTTCAATTCAATTTATTCAAATAACTCAAGTGCTAGGAAATATATTTGGTTTATATTGACTTGAAAACGGGATGTTTTAGTACAACATGATTATATATCTCGTTAAACAGACAATGCGAGCACCAGGAACAATGAAGACATAGGCCCTGGGAAAATTATGTTTCATAAAGTTATGATAAAAATGTTTCTTATGTAATGTAACATAAAATAATCATAATATAATATAACATTATAATGAATAATATTTTCTTCTTTCCCACTACGTTTCTCTTCCTTTCTCCCTCTTTTCTCCTTTTCCCCCTTTCCCCGTTTTTTTTTTTGGTCAGCCGATGGAGGGGGGGATGTGCCCCCCATGCCCCCGTAGTTACGTCACTGTATGTCCATATGGCAAATACCCCTCCAATGTTATTATCTTTTTTACCCCATGATGGTTTAATGGTTTTATCGATTACATTCAAAAATTTTTGAAATTCCATCTTAATCCCTTCCCAAAGACCCCAACATTGATGAAATGGAAGAAACGGGGGTTTCTCTTCAATGTTATAATAAGGACATAAGTATTTCGTTTGGAAATGGTGAACTGGCTCTTTATTTGCATTTTATGATTCAATAATATTGTTTTATTTGTTAAGCGGTATTTTAGGAAGAATTTTAACCAATAAAACAATTATCTCTTGTGATTTTTTTTTCAATTTCTTTCGTAAAAAGTGGGGGGGATGTTTGTACAGGCCATCCCCCCCCCCCTCCTCGAAAAGTGGGGGGGATATATCCCCCATCCCCCCGGGATTTACGCCAGTGCCAACTGGTGTCAGTTTTAACACCACATTTTTTACAGTGTAGCTTCCCCTTAATTAATGAAACAACTCTTGGAATGTGTCAGACTAAAGTGTCTTCACTTGTACTTATGTTTAAGTATTCTATAACAAGGATCATAACTCAGATAGATAGATAGATAGATAGATAGATAGATATATACAGATAGATATACATGTATAATTATTCATTACGTTCATAAAAAACTTGACATGTATATCAATGTATTACATCACTTACAGGAAGTAGCAGGTCAAAGGCAATAAGATGTTTTGGTTTAAACGATATTGAAGAAAAAAATGTCTATAGTAGCAAGAACGTGATGCTATTTTGATATGGGGTTTTGAAACAGAAGAGGAAAAGACATCCAGACTGAAGTACCTTCCGAGATGAATTTCGTATTATACTTTTATCCTATTTTGTCGTTATTTTTTTATTAAATTATCACACATTAATATGTGGATTTCATATATTCCAAATATACCTTGATTTAATTTTGACATTACACTGATTATATTTTCCATTAAGCGTGTTAATGATTGATCACGTCGATAGAAAGAAAGCGATGTTTCTCATATATTCTGCCATTGTTCATTCTCCAATCCTATCTACCTGTCCAGTCTCGTCTGTTCGTTGATCGCTTACTTGCTTGGTGCAATCAACACATCGGTGATTACCCCTCTAAAATCAGCATTGCCAAAAGGAACTTTGCTTCGTGATAAATTGACTGTCGAGTATTTGATTGGTCACGATAAAAAGTAACTGAAATGAGATCTGGGACGGATCCCAGAGGGTTGACCAGATCATCGCGAATGAGCGAGGAGATGTGTGGGGGGAAAGTGTTTCCATGGTATCTGGACAATCAGGGAGATCTGCACCCAAAATACGATTGTTAAAATACATGGACTTTATTCTTTCCGTATAACTACTCAAAATAAGGAAATGTATCAATGACATTTAGCAATGAATTTGAAATAGTTTGTAATGAGTTAATCTTTTTGTTTTAGTATTTTATGATTATTTATTTATTTATTTGTTTGTTTGTTTATTCTTTATGTTTAACTTTCAAGGGGAGTTGTTTAAATTTTTGGCATTAAGTAGATACACGCAGTTTTCACTCTTATGATCTACAGTTCCGTACATAGGGTAAATGAAATATGGTCTATGCTGCTTGTATAGACATACTAGATGTCGCACCTTTCCAGGTCATAAAGAATGACACTAGATGAAACAAAAAATTATGATATACAGACAGTGCCTCCCACAAAAAAACGAAACCGAGATTTAACGATGATTTATCATAACTTAATCGCATATACAATGGACAAATGACCTACCATTGTAAAGCTTAGAATCTCCTCTTTCATCTGAAATTACTTAGATTATTTATAATTAACGCATGAGTGAGCAAAACAATTTGAAGAGGGGATACCAAAAAGTCACTTGGCGGGCTGTATCTGGGTTTCAAAAAGAAAACCAGATTTAAAACAAATCAATATCTGCTCTTTAATTTGATACCTCAATTACAGAAAATGGTAAAGAAATAACAAAATTCTGGTTATTTGAAATAAGGCTTGAATTTCAACAATTTCATAAAATAAAGAGGTTTTACAGGCTAGCGTCCAGACTCACTCGATACTCCGTTTTGTTGACGATCAGCCATGCATTAAGTCTTTTGTTAACCGTGCGATAGCTTCTGTGAGAAACCGGTGAAAACACGTGTATTTAATGAAATTATGGAAATACAAGCATTGTTTCGAGGTAACAGAACTTATTAACTTCTTGACCATTTTCTGTGATTAAGGTTTCAAATGAAAGAGCAGATATTGAACTTTTTAGGCATGTGATTTTCTTTTTGAAATTTAGATACCCCCGCCAAATGAGTTTTTGGTATCCTTTCTTCAAATTGTTTTTGCTCACTCATGCGTGAATGAGGAATAAACTAAGTAATTTCAGATGAAAGAGGAGATTCTAAGCTTTACAATGGTAGGTCATTTGTCTATTGGATTTGTGATAAAGTTATGATAAATCATCGCTAGATCTCGGTTTCGTTTTTTGTGAACGCTCTGTATAATTAGTTGCAGGAAAGCACTGATTGTTCGTTTTTTGTCTAGTTCTAATGTATAAAGCGATGAGGATGATAATGATGATGATGGTGATGGTGATGATGATGATGATGATGATGAAGATGATTACGATGACGATGATGGTGATGATTGTGGTGATGATAATGAGGATGATGATGATAGTGGTCGTGATGATGATGGTGGTGGTTGTCGTCGTGATACTGGTGGTGATGGTAAAGAACGTATTAATCTACATCATCTAGCATTAATTTTGTTGCGCCATATTCTGTCTAAAACCCCAATGACGCAGTCTTTCACCAGATTAAGTCAGTCTGAGCATAATCATCGTGTATCTTTTTTTAATAAATAAAATAAATAAATAGATTACAAATTAATTATCATACCAATGTTATACCCAATACACTAACAATTCATGTATTTATTCGTTTTTTGCGTTTATTTATTTCATTCATTTATCTAGCCATATGTATTATATTAATCAATTAAATTATTATAATTGCTTATCTGTTTAGTAATTTTTCTTATATCAACTCTTTGTTTTAATGAATGATCTATTCATCATTTTCGTTACCTATTAATTTTCTTATACATCAGCGGTGGCGGAATGTATTTCCATTTGGGGGCAAAGCCAAATGAGGCACTCATTTGGTGTCAATGGGCATTTTGGTGCAAACGAATATTTTCACCATAAGGTTATCATCTGTTTGAAGAAGTTGTGTTTTGAAGTAATTAAGCTCAGCAAAGCCTTTTGAAGTGATTTTTGATTGATAAGATATATATATATATATATAAAGGTTTTATTTTTTCGCGAGAGAGCGTAGTGAGCGGACGGTCTCGAAAAATTCAAATCTAAAGTTGTAAAACTCGCTTTTTGGTCAATTATGGCTGGCGCTAATTACTCTTAAAAGGGCATCCTTGCGACATGATGCTAGCGCGAATGGCGAGCTCAAAAGTATTCCAACTTGCAAATCGGACATTTTAAGCATTTTTTGTAACCAGGAACATAATAATTACCTTACTAAACAATGATGCAAGCGTGAAACGCGAGCCAAAAATTTGTGATATTCCAACCTGAAAACTGGACATTCTAAGCATTTTTGTAATCATGAGCAGGATAAATACCTTGCTAAACAATAATAGATGGGAGCGCGCAGCGCGAGCCAACAATTTTGTGATTTTCTAACCTAAGATTTATTATGTTTTTACTTCAAAAAGGGTATTGCATTTTGAAAAGGGCGCGTTTCATTAAAAAAAAGGGCATTTTCCATTTTGAAAAAGGGCATTTTTTCCTACGGGGGATTTTTTTCCCCCGCCGCTCGGCCGCCCCTGTTATACATTGCACATTGTAAGGAGGAAAATTCGAAGCAACAGATGAGTGTTAGTGTATACAGCGCAAATTTGAGATTTGGATTACCTTAAATCCGATGATGGGTGACCATGTAGGCTGAAACCATCCGATGAACCAGAAATCCTTATTCCTTCATCCCTCAGAGGACTTCTACAGGATACACTTTCTTGGATGTTTCCATCTTTTAGTTACCCCGCATTGCAGTTCATGAATGAAATAGGACGCATGAATATTCGCTTTGGATTGTCATCCACCCGATGTTTTATAAATTGCGCTGATTTGATTATTTTTGTATTTTAGTTAATATTTTATCATAATTGCAGAGGAACAAAACAACAACAACATGCATTTAGAAAATACGTATTGTATAATCGAATGCAGTGACGACACGGCATTTGTAGTCCCCTCAGTTGTCCCCCCAAAATTTAAAAAGTGACGGAAAATATTGTAGAGTATCCGCTCCAATCTATTCTCCCCCCACCCCCACTTTTAAAACATTGGTGTGTGTCGCCACTGATCTATAAGAGGCGATATGGAGCTTGCTCCGTCAACAGTGGCAATTAACACATTTATGACGAGCAAGAATATAAAAATCATCATCGTCATCAATTGCAGACAAGAGGCGGTACTATTATTATTTTCAGTTTTTCAAATTCTTTCGGAGGGGGGGGGGTATTTTTACCTTGCCCCTCCTCCGGTACGCTAGTGTATAACTGTCATTGCATTGGTTTCCGTGAAAAAAAAATGTTTACCTGTGAATAAACTATCATTGAAATACGACAGATTTGTTTGATCCTACAAAATGACTGGTAGTATCGAGTTACAACTTACAATTATTGTCAAAAATTCCCTTCTAATATTGCCAGACGTTTAAGTAAGTACATAAGGAAATGGAATAGATATAGCTTTATAAATGTGTAACATCTTGTAGGGGCATTATTTGCGATATTGATATCGACTATAGTAATTGTAATGATGATGATGATGATGATAATGATAAAAACAACAACACTAATGATGATAATAATGATAATAATAATAATAATAATAAAAAATAATAACAATAATAATAATAACAATGATGATGATAATAATAACAACAATAATATGATAATGATAACAACAACAACAACAATGATTATAATACAATCATATTATGATATTGAAATAACCATAATGATAATGATCATAAAACAGCAACATGATGACGAGGAGGGATATTTATTGAAACCTTTATCATTGCTTCATGTCAATAATAATTGCTCTCACATCTTGAAGCAAACAAGCTCATTACTTTTACCTGCATGCTCACTTCATAATCATAACAACAAAGGAAATTCGAATTTAATGACAACACAACTGTCATACTTTTGTTGCGTTTCCCATCAACCCAATCAATTCTCAATTATTCACAAATCGCGTTTTTAACTCCAAAAGCAATTTCAAATAAAAAGGTCACCCGGCATCGATAAATTCGATCGTCGCATGCAGGGGTACTAATACTCGGCATAGAACACGAACTTGGTCAAATCACGTCGAATTATCTGACTGAATGAGTTATTATTCAGACATTTCATTTGGTAGATTGGTTAGAATATTTACTTATGAAACTCAAGGGAATCGCTTCTATTTGTAGAAGGTCTTGCCTAATTGGCTACTCGTTCAGGGATATAGTCTTCATTAACTCATGATTAAGCAATTATCATGTCATAATAGTTAAACGTATACATCCCATGTATACAGCAACAGGAGATACAATATGGAGGAATAGTTGACAAACTCTAACAAAAATATATAGGTAAAAATTTACGAAATATTGAGTTAGAAGGGAACGTTGCTGGGTAAAATATTTTGCAGAAAATTGTAATATTGCAATATTGTATCCTAAAATATTGTATATCTAGGAACGGGAGGAAATAGTGATAAAACATTTTTTTGAGGTATATTGCTTGTGAAGGATTTGAAAAGTTAACTTTGTTGAAAAAATATTAATTTGAAGATGATAAATAAGAGAGATAGATATCAGGAAAAGATTAGATTTAATGATCGAGATCATCTTCTCGAAGTGCTATAAAGACAAGGTGAATGATGTGATTTTGTTCTTCTCTTTCACCCTTTTTTTTTCTTCAAATTTTGGATATAGAGGAAATCCCCAGGGGCTATTTATAACTATATGGGACTTTACACTTAGTTAGATAAGCGAAAACAATTGAGGGGGCACAGCATGATGCGTGTGGCAATTTTTTTAAGTCAAAGCGAGCGAAGTGAGCGTGCGCAAATTTTGACCCTCTCTAAACTTAAGATACTTTGATTCAGAAAATGACTTCCCTTTCCTTTTCCTTCTTTATTCTTGTTTTTCTTGGTCGTTGAACCCGAATCACACCCATCTGTATGTACGTCATTGGGAGACGGGGCAATTGTATATGTAGGATAAATTATAGCAAGTGATCACGACGGTTTGAGTAGGCTGTCACGTGTTGGAAATTACCTTGCATACTTATATTGTTAATGATTTCATGACAGCATATTTGGATCTGAGATTTGATTCGCCCCGGCCCCTCCAATAAAAAGAGTAAAACCACACCATGCAGTGTTGTCCATTAACAATATATATTATATTTTAGTGGAAAAGAGTATAAAACATTAAAAGATTGGGGGAGGGGTCAGAGCTATAATGCTTGGTCCTTGCGACTCGCTAAACTCTATAGAAATGCGAAGTTTGACAATTCATTACCTATTTTTTTATTCGATCAGGAGTTGCAGAGGATGTTGAATATGTCTCCATCCAACTTAAAGGGGTACTCCACGCTGAAAACAATATAATTTGAACATAATAAAAATTCAATCACACAAACACTGATAATCTCATCAAAATCGGAAAAGGGATATAAAAGTTAGGGCATTTTGAAGATCTACATTAATTCGGTGAGATAGTTCCATGCATGTCTTCACGAATATCCACTGAGGAAATTGGTAATGTCATATTCCCACTTGTTCTTTTTTTTTAATTACATGACATTATGTTTATTAAAACTTTTTCCTCCAAAAACGATAACAATTGGATTGACAAAATAATGATTTAATGCATTAGACATTCATTGTTGCAACTCATTACATTATAAGGGAGACATAGCATACACTACACACTAATGAAACTGTGAAATAATTATAATTTCATGTAATAGCATAATAAAAAGGAAAGTGGGATGTGACATGATCAGGCCACCTAACGAATATTCATGACGATGTGCATATTATAACTGTTTTCACCAGCTATTGCCACTTCGTTATTTGTTATCAGATTTTGATGAAATTTTCAGCATTTTGCATGTTGAGTTTTATTCTATTTATTTAGATTTAATTATTTTCAGCCCGGAGTCCCCCTTTAATTGGAATGGACCATATCTTGAATATGTTGTATTCATGAAAAATATTCTGGAAAATATGGATAATACATAATATTCAGGACTTGGCATTGTTTTTCACCTTTCATTCTCTACTGTATACCATTACTAAAAACAACTTTTTAACAAAATTAGGGTTCACGTATCAGAGTGATTGCATTCTTACTTCTTAATTTCTGTGGAAATCTTATGACCTTTCAATAATCTTCCCCATCTCTCTTCTCCAAATCCACACCCCCTCTCCCCCCCCCCCCCTCTCTCTCTCTCTCACTACCTCTAAATTTCACATTTCTCCATTTCAAAGCCTTCTCTAAATCGCTTGTTATCATGATCTTACTGAAATGATACTCTCATTTCATATCAAGATAATGATTCGGATAATTCTTAATGACAATGGGAAATAGGTCGTAATGAATCATATCTATCTTCGAGATAGGCTGCAGAGCCCTTTGAAGATTACAGCAGATGATGATGATAATGAATCATAACAACACAGGAATTGCATCACTCATCTTTATGGGGTGCCTGGTATATATGAGAGAGAGAGAGAAAGAAGCGGGAAGAGAGTGAGAATCATTATCTTGATATGAATTGAGAATACTATTTCAGTAGGAGCATGATAAAAAGCGATTTAGAAGAGACTTTGAAATTGAGAAATATATAATTTGGAGGTAGTGAGAGCCAGAGAGAAACAGGGAGACAGAGAAAGAAAGAGAGAGATGATAGAGAGGGAGAGAGAGACAGGCAGACAGAGGGAGATAAACATACCTAATTAAAACAGGGCTGACGATTGTAATTTATGTAAATAATAATAATAGCGGTATATTTACCCAGGGTAGCCTCTTCAGTTCCGAATACTGTTCTCCCAGCGGGCCCTGCTATTATTACTCCGGCTTTAGCTGGGATGGCTAGGCGCTCAAGCATTCAAGGAATTCTCCTGCCGGGTACCCATTCACCTCACCTGGGTCGAGTGCAGCACAGTGTGGATAAATTTCTTGCTGAAGGAGAACACGCCATGGCTCTGTTTGAAAGGCAAGAGTCAGAACCACTAGACCACGACGCGCCAACAAGCGATGTTTAGTAAATGTTTAGTGATATATTTAAACTCAATCTAACATCTCCAATCCGATAAAATTGTTGTGCCATTTCGTCTAATTTCTGAAAACTCATGATTATGAAGGAAATACCAATGAAAGAACTCAAAAAATGTTTCGAGTCATAGGATTCCTCACCACGATGACCAATAAACAAAGGAAGGATATAAAAACTGGGTGTTATTTTTATAAAACTCGTAGCCTACTTTCGAGTTATTAAGTCGTCATGGAAACGAGTTAGTAAGTCAATGAGACGAGTTATAAATCGAGGGAACGAGTTATAAGTCGAGGGAACGAGTTATGTAAATCGAGGGAACGAGTTATAATAGGAAACACTGAGTTATATAAGTCGAGGGAACGAGTTATGTAAGTCGAGCAAACAATTAGTTATAAGTCGAGGGAACGAGTTATATAAGGCGAGGGGACGAGTTATAAGTTGAGGGAACAAGTTATAAGTCGAGGGAACGAGTTATAAGTCGAGGGTACTAGTTAAAGTCGAGGAACGAGTTAAAGTCATGGGAACAAGTTATAGTAATTCGTCGGAACAAGTCAGAAAAAAAAAAACGTGTCACCTTAGCATGTTATAGGGCTCCGTGACCCGGGGACAGGTTGTTGGATCTGATAACTTTCTTTTATTTTGATTGGTTGACAATCACCTTTTCTGTGGTTTCTTGGATAAAACAAGTAGTAGGATAAAACGTCTAAGTCCTTTAATAAAACGCCCCTGGTTTATTTTATCAAAACTTACACATATTATTATTTTAATTTGTGTTGTTGTCTAACTATAAGTTTTACGAAAGAAATCATTTGTTAACCAACGATTGGTGATTTTATTTCATTGAATGGAAAATACAAGGTGAGTGCGATTGATAAACGGCATCCGAATCACCAGCACGCTATCCGTTCGTTCGTTCGGATAGGAGCAAATGCATCTCTTCTATTTTCTTATGTAATGTTTCTGGACAAAAAAAAGTTAAATATACAGTGCGTATAAAAAAAACGGGACAGATTTGAAAAGTCTATAAAATTTGTGTTTCAAATTATGATCTCTATATTTTGGTGTCAATACGTGCTCTGAAGTCTTTTCCTTCAAATGCTATTAAAATAATAAAGTTTCGTTCATGCTTGAGCGAACACGAAATGTTTTTGTCTGGGGTTAAAAAAGAGACTTGCGCCAAAATGGCATAAAATGATAAATATGATGGTCGGACTTCTTGCTAACCAGTAGATTTCCTCTTAACCTTTTCATTATCAGTGCCATAATTTTCGAATTATGCGGTCAAAATTCATTTCCGAATCTTCTTATTTGCTTGAATAGATCTGTTGTTCCTTTTTAATATGTTTTCTTTTAGCTTTGAATATTCCTTCTTTAGGCAAGAACAATTTTTTTTTAAACCGAAGTATGGGAGAGCGTGTTTTTTTTTTCAATTCCTTTCATTGTGTGCTACAAAGGTTATGGTGCCTTTGTACAGTGGCATACTGATGGGTGGGGGCTCGGGGTGCTCCCCCCCCAAAAAAAAAAAAAAAAAAATCATGACCAAGAAAAAAAAAGTGGAAAGGAAAATAACAGAAAACATAGATATTAAAATATGATATCATTTACTAAATATTTATTTCAAAATAAATTTTTTTGATATTTTGATAAAAAAGTGGAAATTTTTGCTTGCTTGCTTCACAACTTTTTAATACATTTTACCCGATCTGCCATATCTTGCTCCTTCAAAATTGACTTAATACACCATTGCCATTGAAAGACATGAATCCTTTCCTGTTTGTCCAGTCAAGCACATAATTAAACTTGGTGAAGGATTCAATAAACCCCTTGAAAATATGATTCATGTCTTTTATAGGTACCATAACATAATTTTGTTTCACATACCAGTAATAAAAGGATTTGAATAATTACAAATTCTCCCGATTAATAATGCGAATCTGATTACTTGGGTTGACAAAAAGTCTTCTTTTCTTACTTATGAAGGCAAATTCAAAGGTAAAAGAAATTTAAAATAAAAACAAAATAATTCAGGTAAATGAATAAATTTCAAATTAAATTTGACAGCATAATTCGAAAAGTATGGCAAAGGTAATGAAAAGATTAAAAGGAAGTCTGCTGATTTGCCAAAAGTCTAATCATCAAATTTCTCATTTCTGCCATCTTGGCGCAAGCCTCTTTTTGAACCCCCGACAAAAACGTCCCGTGTTCGCTCAGGCATGAACAAAATTTATTTTTTTAAATGGCATTTCAAAGATAAGATCTCAGAGCATCTATTAATATAAAAATATAGATATAATAATTTGAAACAAAAAGTCATCCATACCTATCAATCTATTTCATCTCTCTGCTTTGTCTTAAAACTATAGTCTCGATTTGTCGCGAATGGGCTAGGTTTGGGGACATTTAATGACCTGGCTTCATCTGATTCCAAAATATTAACACCCATCCCTGAATACATCCACTCTCTTCATGTTCGTATCTGAGATGACATGACTACATCCTATTCCCAAACCTAAAACACCCATCTCTGAATGCATCCACTCTCTTTATGTTCGTATCTGAGATGACATGACTACATCCCATTCCCAAACTAAAACACCCATCCCTTAATACATCCACTCTCTTCATGTTCTCATCTGAGATGACATGACTACATCCCATTCCCAAACTAAAACACCCATCCCTGAATACATCCACTCTCTTCATGTTCTCATTTGAGATGACATGACTACATCCCATTCCCAAACTAAAACACGCATCCCTGAATACATCCACTCTCTTCATGTTCTCATCTGAGATGACATGACTACATCCCATTCCCAACCTAGAACACCCATCCCTTAATACATCCACTCTCTTTATGTTATCATCTGAGATGACATGACTACATCCCATTCCCAACCTAAAACACCCATCCCTGAATACATCTCTTTATGTTCTCATCTGAGATGACATGACTACATCCCATTCCCAACCTAAAACACCCATCCCTGAATACATCTCTTTATGTTCTCATCTGAGATGACATGACTACATCCCATTCCCAGGGCCGTAGCTAGAGGGGGGGTATGGGGGGGTGTGACACCCCCCCCCCAACATTCGTGGCAGTTGGCAAAATCATGTACCAGTTGGCAAAATGGAGGATAGGGGAGAAAAAGAAAGAGAGAGAGAGGGGGAGAGAGAGAGAGAAAGAAAGAAAGAAAGAAAGAAAGAAAGAAAGAAAGAAAGAAAGAAAGAAAGAAAGAAAGAAAGAAAGAAAGAAAGAAAGAAAGAAAAGGAAAGAAAAATAGGGGTACTAACTTCGAAGAAGGTTACGACTTTTAGAGTAAAGACAACCAATTGGCAAATCCAAGTCCATGTAGCCAGGCTTAGAGCCCTACTAGTCAGCAAAATACTAAGTACAAAACAGATGGAGCTATAATAACACACAAAGTAAGCCCCCGGTCCTCCCCCAATATGAACAAGCTTGTTAGTTTGCAAATTATACCACAATTATTGACGATTTAACAAACACATTAGTTTGTAAAATTAGAGGCAAGACTAGGTACATAAATATTGGGTGGGATGAATTTCCAAGGTTTAAGTTGAATAATCAAAGCCAAAGTATAGTTGGCAAATTATAAAGTGGGCCTATTAAAGTGGCAGAACACTATACGCTCTACCAGTCAGCAAAGTGATGTACCAGTACTGCCCCGTTTCAGATCTGAAAAGAATAGAACACAAGACTTAAAAAACTGGTAACTCTGCAGTTGGCAAATTCATGAAGACAAGTCTACAACTTGTAGACTTGTCTACAAGTTTGCAGTTGGCAAAAAACACAAAAATGTTCTAAGATATTTTTACTAAATATTTTTTTTTTAATTTATGGTGTCAGAAGGTGCTTAGGGTGGGGATGGGGGCAGGTTGTGGTTGCATCATTCCTGGTGCTCGCATTGTCTGACTAATGAGATGTATAGTCCTGTTGTATTTTAAGTCCATAAAGATTATGCACCAAACTATCTCCTCGCACTTCAAGTTATCATTGTTTTATGTAGTGACATATGCTTTTTTCATAGCATGACTATATACTTAAAGTGATTGCCCCCTTTAAGGCCTTAATAAAACATTTCCAGTCTGTGCTTACGTTCGCATTGGTGTGGACCGATATAGATACCGGGCTGGTGTTAAATCAACACCGGCGTTTTTGCAGTGCACGAATTCCTAAAGACAGTCCTTAAAATGTCAATTTTTTCGATCTAATTATAACAAATTTTCAGCTCGCGCTCGCATCACTTAATTAGTGAAATACGTATCATGTTCATGATTACAATATGACCACAAAAAGAGCTTCATGTGCCAGTGTAATTCTAACAAAATCAGCAAGCGCTTGGCGCTCGCATTAGATGACTATGATGAGATACGTACGCACTTCATAAATTCCAAAAGATAGTCCTGAAAATGTCCCTTTTTAGGGTTAAGTTATACAAAAAATTTCAGCTCGCGCTTCGCGCTCGCATTGTTTGTTTTGTAAGACAGGTACGTATCATGATTACAAAACTTTGCTTATAATGTCCCTTTTTAGGACTGAATATCAAACATTTTCAGCTCGCACTTCGCGCTCGCATTATTTGATCACTAAGATACATATCCGTTTAATGGCACAGTCCTTAAAATGTCTCTATCAGGTCAGTATACCTGGCAATTGAGCGCGCTTCGCGCGCCCACTTAATGACTCTAAATTTTTGCTGGTGCCCCCTCCCCCAATGCCGTGACCCACGGTACGCCACTGTTAGCAGTAGCACTCTTGAAATTTTAGTTGAGACATCTTGCACAAAAGGTCAATTCAAAATTAACAAATCTTTGATTTTGATATTATTCATGCATAGGGTATATCATTATACTGCAAGTATAGCAACTACGGCACACTAGCCTTTCTATTTTGATCCAAAATGTTTATTTTTAAAGTGCAAATATCTTTGTATATCTTTGTATAATTTACCTTAAAGTATTCACCAAATGCCACTAATTCAATTCTAAAAATTCAAAATCTTTTAGCATGTGATTATTGTAGGGGGGGCACATCCCCCATCAGACCCCCCCCCCCTGTGCTCACGTTGGCGCAGTCACGCCAAATTTAGCTGGTACACCCCCCCAACAAAATGCTTCTGGCTACGGCCCTGCCCATTCCCAACCTAAAACACCCATCCCTGAATACATCCGCTCTCTTTATGTTCTCATCTGAGATGACATGACTACATCCCATTCCCAACCTAAAACACCCATCCCTGAATACATCCACTCTCTTCATGTTTTCATCTGAGATGACATGACTACATCCCATTCCCAACCTAAAACACGCATCCCTGAATACATCCACTCTCTTTATGTTCGTATCTGAGATAACATGACTACATCCCATTCCCAAACTAAAACACCCATCCCTGAATACATCCACTCTCTTCATGTTCTCATCTGAGATGAAGTGACTACATCCCATTCCCAAACTAAAACACCCATCCCTGAATACATCCACTCTCTTCATGTTCTCATCTGAGATGACATGACTACATCCCATTCCCAAACTAAAACACCCATCCCTGAATACATCCGCTCTCTTCATGTTCTCATCTGAGATGACATGACTACATCTCATTCCCAAACTAGAACACCCATCCCTGAATACATCTCTTTATGTTCTCATCTTAGATGACATGACTACATCCCATTCCCAAACTAGAACACGCATCCCTGAATACATCTCTTTATGTTCTCATCTTAGATGACATGACTACATCCTATTCCCAAACTAAAACACGCATCCCTGAATACATCCACTCTCTTCATGTTCTCATCTGAGATGACATGACTACATCCTATTCCCAAACTAAAACACGCATCCCTGAATACATCCACTCTCTTCATGTTCTCATCTGAGATGACGTGACTACATCTCATTCCCAACCTAAAACACGCATCCCTGAATACATCCACTCTCTTCATGTTCTCATCTGAGATGACATGACCGTACATCCCATTCCCAAACTAAAACACCCATCCCTGAATACATCCACTCTCTTTATGTTCTCATCTGAGATGACATGACTACATCCCATTCCCAAACTAAAACACCCATCCCTGAATACATCCATTCTCTTCATGTTCTCATCTGAGATGACATGACCGTACATCCCATTCCCAAACTAAAACACCCATCCCTGAATACATCCGCTCTCTTCATGTTCTCATCTGAGATGACATGACTACATCTCATTCCCAAACTAGAACACCCATCCCTGAATACATCTCTTTATGTTCTCATCTTAGATGACATGACTACATCCCATTCCCAAACTAGAACACGCATCCCTGAATACATCTCTTTATGTTCTCATCTTAGATGACATGACTACATCCTATTCCCAACCTAAAACACGCATCCCTGAATACATCCACTCTCTTCATGTTCTCATCTGAGATGACATGACTACATCCTATTCCCAAACTAAAACACGCATCCCTGAATACATCCACTCTCTTCATGTTCTCATCTGAGATGACATCAGGGCCGTAGCCAGAAGCATTTTGTTGGGGGGGTGTACCAGCTAAATTTGCCAACTAAATTTGGCGTGACTGCGCCAACGTGAGCACAGGGGGGGGGGGTCTGATGGGGGATGTGCCCCCCCTACAATAATCACATGCTAAAAGATTTTGAATTTTTAGAATTGAATTAGTGGCATTTGGTGAATACTTTAAGGTAAATTATACAAAGATATACAAAGATATTTGCACTTTAAAAATAAACATTTTGGATCAAAATAGAAAGGCTAGTGTGCCGTAGTTGCTATACTTGCAGTATAATGATATACCCTATGCATGAATAATATCAAAATCAAAGATTTTTTAATTTTGAATTGACCTTTTGTGCAAGATGTCTCAACTAAAATTTCAAGAGTGCTACTGCTAACAGTGGCGTACCGTGGGTCACGGCATTGGGGGAGGGGGCACCAGCAAAAATTTAGAGTCATTAAGTGGGCGCGCGAAGCGCGCTCAATTGCCAGGTATACTGACCTGATAGAGACATTTTAAGGACTGTGCCATTAAACGGATATGTATCTTAGTGATCAAATAATGCGAGCGCGAAGTGCGAGCTGAAAATGTTTGATATTCAGTCCTAAAAAGGGACATTATAAGCAAAGTTTTGTAATCATGATACGTACCTGTCTTACAAAACAAACAATGCGAGCGCGAAGCGCGAGCTGAAATTTTTTGTATAACTTAACCCTAAAAAGGGACATTTTCAGGACTATCTTTTGGAATTTATGAAGTGCGTACGTATCTCATCATAGTCATCTAATGCGAGCGCCAAGCGCTTGCTGATTTTGTTAGAATTACACTGGCACATGAAGCTCTTTTTGTGGTCATATTGTAATCATGAACATGATACGTATTTCACTAATTAAGTGATGCGAGCGCGAGCTGAAAATTTGTTATAATTAGATCGGAAAAATTGACATTTTAAGGACTGTCTTTAGGAATTCGTGCACTGCAAAAACGCCGGTGTTGATTTAACACCAGCCCGGTATCTATATCGGTCCACACCAATGCGAACGTAAGCACAGACTGGAAATGTTTTATTAAGGCCTTAAAGGGGGCAATCACTTTAAGTATATAGTCATGCTATGAAAAAAGCATATGTCACTACATAAAACAATGATAACTTGAAGTGCGAGGAGATAGTTTGGTGCATAATCTTTATGGACTTAAAATACAACAGGACTATACATCTCATTAGTCAGACAATGCGAGCACCAGGAATGATGCAACCACAACCTGCCCCCATCCCCACCCTAAGCACCTTCTGACACCATAAATTAAAAAAAAATATTTAGTAAAAATATCTTAGAACATTTTTGTGTTTTTTGCCAACTGCAAACTTGTAGACAAGTCTACAAGTTGTAGACTTGTCTTCATGAATTTGCCAACTGCAGAGTTACCAGTTTTTTAAGTCTTGTGTTCTATTCTTTTCAGATCTGAAACGGGGCAGTACTGGTACATCACTTTGCTGACTGGTAGAGCGTATAGTGTTCTGCCACTTTAATAGGCCCACTTTATAATTTGCCAACTATACTTTGGCTTTGATTATTCAACTTAAACCTTGGAAATTCATCCCACCCAATATTTATGTACCTAGTCTTGCCTCTAATTTTACAAACTAATGTGTTTGTTAAATCGTCAATAATTGTGGTATAATTTGCAAACTAACAAGCTTGTTCATATTGGGGGAGGACCGGGGGCTTACTTTGTGTGTTATTATAGCTCCATCTGTTTTGTACTTAGTATTTTGCTGACTAGTAGGGCTCTAAGCCTGGCTACATGGACTTGGATTTGCCAATTGGTTGTCTTTACTCTAAAAGTCGTAACCTTCTTCGAAGTTAGTACCCCTATTTTTCTTTCCTTTTCTTTCTTTCTTTCTTTCTTTCTTTCTTTCTTTCTTTCTTTCTTTCTTTCTTTCTTTCTTTCTTTCTTTCTTTCTTTCTTTCTTTCTTTCTTTCTTTCTTTCTTTCTTTCTTTCTTTCTTTCTTTCTTTCTCTCTCTCTCTACCCCCTCTCTCTCTCTTTCTTTTTCTCCCCTATCCTCCATTTTGCCAACTGGTACATGATTTTGCCAACTGCCACGAATGTTGGGGGGGGGGGGGGTGTCACACCCCCCATACCCCCCCTCTAGCTACGGCCCTGGATGACATGACTACATCCCATTCCCAAACTAAAACACCCATCCCTGAATACATCCACTCTCTTCATGTTCTCATCTTAGATGACATGACTACATCCCATTCCCAAACTAAAACACCCATCCCTGAATACATCCACTCTCTTTATGTTCTCATCTGAGATGACATGACTACATCCCATTCCCAAACTAAAACACCCATCCCTGAATACATCCACTCTAGTGGCGTAACAGGCGGGGGGGGCAGGGGGGCAAGCTGCCCCCCTGGCGGATTTCACCGAAAAAATAAAAAAAACGGGAAAAAGAGAAAAGGGAGGGAGAAAGAAAGGGAAAGGGAAGGGGAAAAGGAAAGGAGGAAAAGGATAGGGAAAGGGAAAAATGAAAAGAAAACGAAGAAAAATATTCATTTTTAATGGAAAAGGAAGGAAAGCGGGAAAAGGAACGAAAAAATAACATTTGAGAAAGAACAAATCATTCCGAAATAGGCCTATGTAATGCAATAGCATGATGGGAAATAAATTAAAAAATGATTAAGTGGCAAACAATAGCGGGAGACGAAGGTAGAATGGAATTGGTCAAAAGCTAAATTGGTAAACAAAGAAAAGGGACAAGAAAAAAACTCAATAACACGACTGGGCTGCCGAAGATCGAAAATAAAGAGCGGAAAGAAAGATGGAGAGCATACAACATTGTGCTATAAGTTTGCTAAATTTTATGCAAATAAGCTAGCGGGGCTTTGCCCCAGACCCCACGCAGTAGGGGCTCTTCATCTATAACCTCCAAATGGCTCTATATAACGCCCCCCCTGTAGGGACCCTTCCTACATTTGGCTTTACGTTCAATCACTGGCGTACAGGCGGGGGGGGGGGTCTTGTTCCCACACCCAAGAGGAAATAAAATAAATGATAGGAGACAACGCATAACATGTATAATGAAATGAATGGAAACGATGAAATGTGTTATTTGTTTAATATAATGGAAAAATCTATCACATAATTAGAATTTTAATTTCAATAGGCAATATTTTTTCCAGCTCGCTGGCGATTTTCTTTTTTGATTTCCCACATTGCTATGTTTTGCCCCCTCAAAATATTTGGGTCATTACGCAACTGGTTTGAATAAATGTATATATTCTATGTATATTCGCGATTTGATTAAAAAATAGCGGCAATCTGAGAGTGTTTAATGGCATTGATATCAAGAAGTTCCGATGGCTCCGCCCCGGACCCCAAGCGCATAGCACTGCCGTGTTTGAGTATGGAAGGGTTCGGCCATGGCCCCAAAAGTTCTACAACCAAGAACAAAAAAAAAGGAAGAAAGAAAAGCAAAGGAAAAGTGTAGGATATGATTTTATTTACTGAATATAATGTCAAAAAAATATCTCAAAGTTAGGATTCTCATTAAAATGTGATTTTTTTCTCGCTCGCTTCGCTCGCTCGGGACTTATATCAATCAGCTCTTTAGCACATGCGCCATATACTGCGCCCTTCGTTTTTTTATTGTACTCTTCATGCTACTGCCACAAAGAATCCTGTTCACAGTGGCGTACAGACCACAAAAAAGGAATGGAAAGAGAGAAGAGTGAAATATATTATATTCTGGATATCATGTCAAAATCTATCACAAAATTTGACTTTTGTATTAAAAATGTCAAAATTTTTGCTCGCTCGCAACTTTTTTTTTTAAAAGATAAATTATGCCCGATAAACAATGTCTGGCCCTCCCAAAATAGTCGCCTCATTACACCATTACGCCTGTTCATACCATGATATAACCGGGAAATTTTTGGCTCTTGCCCCCCTGGCCACCAACCCCTGTTACGCCGCTGATCTACTCTTTCTGTTCTCATCTGAGATGACATGACCACATCCCATTCCCAACCTAAAACACCCATCCCTGAATACATCCACTCTCTTCATGTTCTCATCTGAGATGACATGACCACATCCCATTCCCAAACTAAAATACCCATCCCTCAAAAAATCCATCCTCTTCAATCTCATCTGTCCGATTACAGTCAAATTAATCTTTCCTCCACCTGTGGCGTTGCTAGGCAACTAGTTCCTTAATAGGACTCTCGGCGAACTTCTCCATGTTCATGGGTGTATAAAAACAGAATAACGATATGGAGACAAGAGTGTTCATCGCTAGATCTTGCAAACAAGATAATGATCGATTTGAAGACCACAACATCGAATGGACAAAATTCAATTTGAGAAACGGAGTCTTGGGCACGATCCGATGTGTGTTTGTTCTAATATGTCTAAGCACGGGACAACTGAGAAGAATTATTCCATGTCAATCATCATATTCAGTATATTGCCTAAAAATGAAATTACACATGCATGCTACCCATTATGAGCCTGAGGTGGGCGTGGCTTACATCTTCGTCGATTCACATTTTCAAAACTTTTAAATATGGCAAGTAGGTCGCAAATGGCAGGCAAAAATCGCAATTTTTTTGTGATTTTTCAAAGCTGTCACAAAAATTTAGGAAATATGATCACTTAATTATATGTTCGCATAGTTTACTTGTGTGAAATAAGGAACGGATGATATTCTTATTGTTTATTTAACTGAATAATTTCCCTGTACACATCCCCTTAAAATGCATGAAAATACAGACTTAACGGTTTACGATTCCGTAGACAAAACGATGCCTGTTACAGGGGCCGCGGAACGGTTTTTAAAGGGGGGGGGGGCTGACCATGCAAAAAATTACAATCATATGGTCATTTTTACGTTTTTGTACACGGTTTTTGAAAAAAAGTGGGGGATGAAGCCCCCCAGCCCCCCCCCCCCCCCCCCCGCTTCCGCGGTCCCTGTGTTAAACTATTTCGATTTCCCCCATTTTGATTTGCCGTAATAGAATTAACATTATTATTCTTGTATTTTTTATATGGAAAACACCATACACTGTGGATCTAGGCCATCGAGATATATTACAGTTATCCCTATGGTCTAGGCCTACTATGTATGCAGACTATAAATTATGCAATATACATACTAGTGCGTAAAAACTTTATACCCCAATTTTTTGTGTTTATCCATTGAAATTTGATTTGATGAAAAAGCGTCATATATACAAAATTAGCTATATGTCCTAAAAGAGTAGGCCTATCTTCTCCCAAATAATTTGATACCATTTTTGTGTGGTATGATATGTTTACACTGGATAAAGTTAAAGCTTACCCCTCAAAATTTTAGTTTAATCTAAAGAAATGGGTTGTTTTTTTGGAAGAAATCCCTAAACACGGGTTTCGCATATAGGAAAATCCCTAAACATGTCCCAATTTTTAGATAATGGCTTTAAAGAAACCAAAATGCAAGGAGGAAATCCATCTTATCAGAAAGAATAAAATGAGTGGAGCAATCTACAACTTGTTTTTATCAAAATCGGTCATAAAAAAAGCGGCGGTTATGGGAGTTTGAAAACTCTTGTTGTACTTTCTATCGTATCCTCAAATTGGCAAACGTGCTTCAATATGGCTTATTTTGTGGACAACTCTCCATTTATTGTTTTGTACAAAAATTTTCCCAACTATCTTTCAAATTGCATCTTGCCTCCTTCTGAGCACAACATGTGTCATCATGGGAAAATATAATTCACACCACATTATGTCTGAGGTCAGGAGGAATAAGGTGAAATGTATAAAATAAAGGAGAAAATCTGAAAATTTGTGTACAAAACAAATGGAGAGTTCAGTGTCCACAAATTCAGCCATTTTGAAGCATGTTTGCCAATTTGAGGATCCCCATAGAAAGTAAAACAAGACTTTTAAACACCCATAACTTGCTTATTTTATAACCGATTTGGTAAAACTTGTTTTATATTACTCTTTCCAACGGCTTCTCTTCTTGGGTTTGGTTTCCTTTAAAAATGGGTCCATATGGCCCCAATTTTTAGATACTGGCCTTAAACATGGGTCCATTTTTTTTTTTTTGCTTGTCATATTTTAATAGATCCCTATAATGAATTATATTTTAGTCAAAATTACCCGAAATATGGGTATGGGTTTTGAACCCGCTTCAGCCGCACACCCCCTTCCAAATCAAATCTAAGTACCCCCCCCCCCCCCGGGGGGTCTATAACGTCATAAATTCATCGTTTTTCCGGGTTTTTTTTTCAATTGAAATATTATGGAAGTTGTTTGATATTGCCTTTAATTTGGTCCCACTTTGGTCAGAGACCAGGGGCAATCTATGGCAAGCCGAAACCAACTAGCCGCACTGCACTCCATACAGTGTGTGTGCAGCGCATGCAGTGCCGTGACGTGACGTAGCAGTGACTCATCCTCATCTATCTGCAGTAAATCGCAGACAGCTAAATAAAGTGACAAATTAGAGGTCCTAAAAGGGATACTTTGTTTCAGATGCATGGCTAGCAGACATGGCAGGCGAAAGATAGCGAAGTCCAAGCCGGGTAAGCGGGGTAGAACGTCAAACATGCATGAACCAGAGGAGGAAGAGATTGATTTAGACGACACGACTGCCAGAACTTTACTCATGTCGGGTTTTACGGTTACCAAAAAGCAGCCCCGCCAGAGGTTCGGGTTGCTCATTGGACTCTTCCTGCTAGGCTGTGTAGTTGTTATATCTCTAGCTGGAGGGCTAGCTTGGACTTTATCAAAACACACCGATGTGCCTGAGAATATACCTCCTAACGCAGACAAAGTAATTGGAGGAGCTCATGACATTAAGAAAAATGATCCCGCATATGGGCTTTCAACTCAAGCAGTATTTGTACGTGAAATTTAACATTGTCATTGATGTGTTATTATTTTTTTTGTTCAAGGGCCAGGTAATGTTACAAATTTTGTAATAATTTGTAATAGAGATTTTGTCCGTGTGTGTGTTTTTTTTCCCAAAAATCCATTTTGACAATTCATAATAAGCATATAGATATAGCCATACATCATTAACCTGATCATGGTGCATTATTTAAATTGTTCATTCTGAAATAATTGATGTAATCTTGATGATGAACTTAGACTTAGAGATTTATAACTTTGGTCTTTTTTTAAAAGAACATTTACTTTGCACTTAAATGATTATAAGATGATCTGTCAGTATGACAGATCAACTATTAATTTCGTCCGAATTTTCTTTTTATTTATTTTTCATTATTTGATTCACAAGAGGACAATCTGATTTGTTATCTTCAAAGAAATAATGATTTATTAATTCCCATTTGATAAATGATTCTTAATTTAATACCATTATGAAAAGGACAATTATTTCAAATAATTGAGATTGAAGCACTTTAAGTGTGTGATAGGTTGTTAATAATAATTAATGATAGTATGTTCTGCCATAGTTGTACATGTTGGACATACCTGTCCTGAATGCATCTGCCAATACTCCTTTTGCCAAACAGAATTCTGGGTTACATCTATGTTCTTATTTGATTTTTTTATTAAAAAGTTTAATGCTTTCATTATGATATTGTAATTTGTAAGTATTGAAATGTATTTGGGATAGAACAAACGTCTTTCACTACATAAATGAATTTACAAACTAAGAAAATTAAACTGACAGAATTTTCCTGAAACATTCTCTTTCAAAGCAACGTGCTTTGGATTTTGTTGTTGGGGTGTTTTGTTTTATCTTATTAATTATTATTTATTTATTATAATTGTTTATTTAATTATTATGATTTTTTTTTGGGGGGAGGGGTATATTATACCAATTTCTAAAATTTTTAAAAGGCTACTTGAAAATTGTGACTTTATGTTTGGGGTCACAATTTCATCAGATTTGATTAAAACAAACTCCTTGTTTCTTCTTAACCAGCACAAGGAAATCATGACTTGGTACATGTATGAAACCTGAATTAGTTTTAGTAGTGGCATGCAAATTGTGCATAGTCATTGATTGCCCTCACCTGTACTTCGTGCAAAATATATTAAATAATCGTCATGTGATGGATGCATACATGACAAAAACATGATAAAACAGTTATGTGCATGGGAGAGTGCACATGCCTTGTTCTAGTTATGAATTGCCTAATTACTTTTCTAATATGGTCTAGAGCTGTTAATTTTTTCAATAAGAGCAGGAAATAATTACAATGTGTCTTGTATTTCCATGTGAAAGTCAAATACTAAATTTCTTCATGCAAACACATGAAATCACCACTTCACTCTCATTGCATGATAATATCATAGAGGCATATGCATCTATTATTGAAACTGACATCTGTTAAAAAGTGAGTATTCATTAAACCTGTATTGTTGTATTTTGCGTCTTCTTAAAGATCAAGTCCATTCCAGAAACGTGTTGATTTGAATCCATAGAGAATAATCAAACAAGTATAATGCTGACAATATTATTAAATAAGAACGTTATTACCAGACTAGTTATGACAAAGTTTTGCTTATTTTTCACTAAACAGTTAGATGTACAACTCAGTTATATGCGAGTGAGAGTCAATTATGTCCGTCATTCACAATTTCTTTTATTTTTATTGTTTGATTTATAAAATATTTCAATAAATTTTTACAGATCTGACAATAAGGTCACTTTTGGTTGAACCATAAAATGTTAAAACAATGGTAACTCCAGATGTTCAGGGAGAAATAAAACTTTATTTCACATGACAACAAAGAGAAAATTAGAATATTTAATATTTCATGTAATGAAATACAAAAGAAATAGTAAACGGATGATTCCATCAGTCTCCTCATTTGCATACCAACCAGGATGTGAATATGAATTTTTGTGAAATAAAGCTAAAATTTAGAATGTCATAACTTTCTTATTTAACATCTGATTTTTTTTTTCAATGGAATACAAGATTTTTACTTACTTTTTGATTCATGTTTAAATTACCAAAGTTCTTAGTATTGTCCTGAGAGCAAGCAATAATCACATGGTTGAAGTGTCATATTCAGAACCAGACCTTACATTTTTTTAATATTTAAAGGGCAATGCCTGTTTTCTTTTCATGCACATTTCTTACATGAATTAAACGAAAAATAAGAAGGGCACTACATATATTCATGGTCAATCAATGGGACATCCAAGTCAGGCCATGGTCATGGTGACTTTGGATTAATTTCAGCAGGATAGTTCATTTATTGCTTAGCCAAGAGTATAAATTCATATAAACATGAATAGTTATTATCTTGTTGCTGTATCATTGCAGAATAATCACCAAGCATCTTTGCTGAACTCAACTTCCTTTAAATCTGTGGCGAATGCAGTCAATGTACAAGATCTCAAAAGAACTGATTTGAACCCTCTACTCATTACAAGGGTTCCTGATACACCTGGCAGCAGAGCGGCACGTGAAGTAAGTTCTTTTTTTTTTTTAATTAGAACAGTTTGTTTTCCATGGATGAGAAGGACCTAATGGTTTCCCCACTATTGATTGCCCTCACCAATGCTGGCTTGCCCTCACCAATGCTGGCTTGCTTCCGTCATCAAGGGTTTACACTCTATGTACATGTATGAAGAATATGTATAGTGCCTATTCATTTGTATTATATGCATTTGTGGTCTTATCATTTTCTCTTGATTGTTACTTAACTTGCCCAGATTTGATTTCTTACTCAATGAATTGTTCTCATTTGATTTTTCAAAGTAATTCACCCTTGTTTCTATTGGCCATTTTACATTTTCAAACATAATCCAGCAGCCTTTGGTTTCATGATGCACAGGAAACAGAAATTAACAATCCCTATTGTGTTAGGCAAACAAAAGTTGATTCTTATTGGTTTGCACTTTGCAGTGCAATAATAGTAATATTTTACAATATGTCCAAGCACAGATATATCAAATTACTCCTGGATGTATACAATGTTATTTTCTTCCCAAATACATAATTTCATCAAAGATTGCAAACTAAATCCACTTGAACACATTTTTATTTCACATTTTCTCACCATTAAGGGAGATTTGCGAACAACTTACAAATTATACATTTTGTTTTATATTGATTATTATAATAACTTCCAACAACCTATACGTGCGTAATATTTTGTCCTGCTTGTGAAACATGATTCCTGAAAATATGATAGATTGATCATTGATTGAAGTTTCCTGTTTCTCTCTTTTCTCTTGTCCTTTAATAATTCTAAAGTGCACGTTAAGAGTTTGTATGCGAGGCCTAACTAATGCTCTCCTATAGAACTCAAGGGCATGTAACTCATAAACCATGCATGCCATGCCAATATTGTTACAGCTTATCCTCCCCCTTCTTTCAGTTTCAAACTAATGTTGTGCCAAGTTTGATTGGAGGACAGCTGTTTATTCATGGTCTGAAATAAGCTTTATTCACCAGAAAGATGACTGTACAATTGCCACATTGTGTAGACATGACTTTTGATTCAGTGCCATTATTATTTAATTTTTTCAAAATAGTATTCAGCAAGGGTTTGACTGAGATTATTATTATTGCTATTATGATTATATTGTTGTTATTGTTATTATTATCATTATTATTGTTTTGTTGTTGTTATTATCAGCATTATTAGTTTGTATTAAGTCATTTATATTATTTATTTCTTTCATTCTTTATTTATTTATGTATGTGTTTGCAGTTATCATAGTTTGATAACAGATCAACTGATTTTCAAACAAAGTGTCATCCAATCTATCCTTTGTGACTCAGTTTTGTCTGCTTATAGAGATTTATTATAGAATGTCATCATTGCATTGGAATTACACCAACACATATGATTCATTCATTCCTTTGCAGCACATCATAGGGAAGCTGACCAGTATTGGAGGATGGGACATAAATCAACACACATTCCAAGACACTACTCCCTTGGGCGTAAAATCATTCACCAACATCATTGCAACAGCCAACCCAAGTGTCAAGCGGCGTCTGGTCCTTGCCTGCCATTACGACAGCAAGTACTTTAAACGTCATGAGTTCATCGGAGCTACTGACTCAGCTCTCCCCTGTGCGCAGCTGCTTTATTTGGCCCGATCCCTGGCAGAGCCCTTGAGGCGGGCTAATGCTACAAACCCTGTAAGTTAATATGCTGCTGAAGAATGTTTTAGCTAATCTGGGGGGTGTTTCTCAAAGATTTAAGTATGACCCAGAGTCATGCTTAAATGCCTCGTTGCACGCATTTTAAAAGGCATGGCCGTATTGGTCAGATCCTGCTAAGAGGACGCGCATTACTGCTTATTGATCATTAAGATTGCGCGTTGCATATCATGTATGCGTTGGCATTTAAATGCGACTCTTAAGTCATATTCAAATCTATGTGAAACACCCCCCTGGATGATAATGATCATCATCATTATGATGATGGTGAAGATAAAAACGTAATGATGACGATGTTGATTGCTGATTGGTCTACATGTGCGTTGTCTTTCTGTTGGTCCCATGGTCTAACAATGGCTCATCTACAACCAGTCCATCTATTAACCATTTAGTGTTATATGACACCTAGATAGATCCTTGTCAATTGATTGGTTGTTCGATATCATTCAGCCCATTTTACAATAACATCATCAACAGTGCAATTTTGGATCCATTCATCGTGCAATTTTGGATCCATACGATTTTGTCCATTGCACGCGTGCACCGAGCCACCGATACATGTTGTATGCACGCGATAATCAACAGACCAAGCTCGCACTGCATAAGCATATTTTGCATCAAAATTCATAAATTTCATATGAAATATAATCTATTTTAGGTGTCATATAAACCAAATCATGAATGTTCTTTTCATATGTGCAATAGACAGAATACTTCATTCGGTGAAAGATGAAATGAATGATCCATTCAACTCGGCATAGCCGAGTTGAATGGATTATTTCATCTTTCACCTCCTGAAGTATTCTGTCCATTGCACTCATAAACATTCATTATTTGTATATTATTGCCATTTACTCCATTTACCATTTTGTCTGATTCCCAGGTATATATATATTTTGTATATTATCAACTTGGTCCAACACCATTTGGACTATGTGGTTTAATGAACAAAATTATAATTTCATTTGACAAATTTCAAAATGATTAGTAGACAAAGTGGATATTAGACTATTTGAAAATAAGACAAATTAGGTATTAGAACAAGTTTTGTGAAGACCAAACAGCATTTCAACAAAATTGATAGTAGACTAAGCTATAGACGAAGTGAATATTAGAGTCTGAAAAATATTGAAGATATTGGTATTCAAGCAGATGATCACAATTTACACCAAAGTAAAAAAAGATATACATCAGAAAATCAATGTCTGAATGGAAAAATTCCCCATCGACCATTGGGTGTTCATGTTTGAAAAACATAATATTTTAAAATCATTAATTAAGCCAGTTGTATATACATCATACAGTTTTGTCATATGTTGAAAGTAAATTCTTAGGAAAACACTTGTTATACTAGTCTAATTAATAACGATATTCTGGTTCTCAACTACTATGCCACACTTACGCATTGTCTTCATATTCAGACCCTAATCACATACAAGTGTATCCCATCCTTGCACCCAATAACCCCCCTCCCCCCTTTCCCATTCTTGCATCGCCCCCTGATTTGCAAAAAATAAAATTTGTCGGGCATGTTCCAGGGAAAATGAATAGATCCATATTACTTTAGAAGTTATAGATATTTCATCACCTTGATTGGGATTATTTGCCTAAAAGCAAACTCTTCTTGTTTTAAATGTTTAAAGAATAGTCATTCTTCATCTTGTATATTTCTTCTTGAAGGTTGGGTAGAAAGGTTTGTAATAGAAACAAGACTGCAATGATGCAGTCAGAATCTAATCTATAAAATTATTTTGTAGTGATCCAATAGGAATATTATCCCTGTCAAAAAATGGTACAAACTTGTAAATTTCTTCATGAAGTTTTCATTTAGCATCTTTTAGTTAAAAAATTGTATGTCTAGGGGAAGGTCCACTCACTGTCGTAACTTATGAGTTTATAGGTACTTGCCCGCATTTTGAAGTCTAGTTTGAGTTAGGCCATGGTCTAACTCTGTGCTGACATTGTGTTTACTGTGGGTTTTCCACATGCTCTTGTGACAGGGAAAACTATTCTAATTATTATTCCCAGATAGTTATGAATGATTTTTAGTGTCATATGAGCTTTTAAATTGAAAAAGTACTGTGAGAGATTTTTGTCATGATTGATTGTCCATAGTTAAACCAGGGAAGTGTTCCCTGGTTAAACCACAGCTTTAGACCAGAGATTAAATCAAACCCAAGTTCAGAATATTGGCCACTGTCGTTAATATTTGCTCTTGGATTTGTTTCCTTCCTGCAGCCTGTCACCCTTCAGCTGATATTCTTTGATGGTGAAGAGGCCTTCAAATCCTGGACAGATACAGATTCACTCTACGGATCACGCCAGCTTGCTGGAGACATGCAAAACACTGATCATCCTTACCCTGGGGCCCATACTAATCTTCTCGATGGCATGGTAATGATAGTGGTCATGAGGGGGGTGTTGTAGGACTTTCTCTGCTGCAACACCTCTTTTGAAAAATGTTTGCCTTTAGATTTAAGAAGTATAACATCATATGAGACTTTCAAATCTAAACTGAAGTCTGTCTTTACTAACATTATCAGACCTTTGCACTATGACACTCGTCCAAACTCTCTGATGCTTTCTATTTTTCTTGCACGGCTTGGAATAGAATATTTCTAGGTAGTCGACACTATATAAATGCCTTATTATCATTGTTTTCTTTAATTGCCTGGCATAAAGCACCATCCAAGCAAATAGTTTGGGGATTTTTGAAATTTCCTGGATCCACGCTCTCAGCGGAATGCGAATTAGTACCTGCGTCGTCCCTTCACGGGACTTGCCCAGTGGAGACACCTTTCTGACCAGTGCGTCCGAGAGATTGCATGATAATTGACATCACGGAATAGCAAAATTTCTTTAGTGGGCATTTTGTTTCAACAGCATAGCTAGAATATGTTTGGTCACATGATGCTGTTTGAACCAATCACTATAGAGGATTTAATTTATGTAGGATATAATGATGTTAATGAGCTTATTCTCTAGATGAATATTCGCTGTATGTTTTAGGGATACATACCATATTGCATAAAAATTCTAGGGGAGGGAGGGAGGGTATGTTTCATTAAAGACATAGAGATTACATGTCTATACAGACTACCTTTCTTGTCAGTGTGAGAAATGTAAAATAAAAGAGTAAAGTTCTCATATCGAAAAGTAGTGTAACTTTTGAACAAGAAAGGCTTGAAGAACTGTTCATCCTTCATTGACAGTGCACTACATTTCCATAATTCCAATGAGATTTTTAGCTAAAAAAAAGTAATGAATTTGGTCATATGTTGTTTAAAAGTAAAGATAAAAGGCTCCTCTCTAACTCTTCATTTTCAAAGTAAAGTCCTATTGAACTCCTCCTTCATCTCACATTATAATAAAACTTTGTTATTTCTTTCAGGATATGTTTGTTTTGCTGGATCTATTAGGAGCAAGGAATCCACGTTTCTATGATTACTTCCAATCAACATCAGTCTGGTACAACCACATGAGGAATATAGGTATATAGCTATTTTATACATTCTCAAACTTAGCATTTGCAAGCTCTGAACTTCATAGTGTTTGTTATAAATCAGTCAACTCGTGGTACCTTTCATATAGTTAAAAGGACCAAACTAGAGAGGCAAAGGGAGAACATCACCCTCCCTGGTTACCCCTGATGCAGTTGTCCTGGGCGGCTTCCTCGCTGAAGCAATAATTACGAGGTCTTAGAATCACTTTGATCAGTTTGTGATAAACTTTTACATTTTAAACCATTGCCTATAGGAACTAATTGGTCAATGTAGAGAGTCTTTTAGAATTAGAGAATTTTGTAATGGGTTGAGGAGCCCTCTCTCCATGTTAGGTCTCACTTTGTTTCCATAAAGTTTGTTTAAGATTGACTCAAAGTACATGATGGAGTTATAGTAGCAACCATTTCATGGGACCCAAAATGTCAGAACAAATGCCCTTGGAACAGGAGGGGTTAGAAGACTTAATTCGATGTGATGACCTTTATTGACCTTTAATTGTTTAGTCATATTCCTTCCATGATTTGTCACAGTTGTGCTCAAAAGTTAGTGAACCTCACCACAAGATGCACCCCTTCATGCTGAGTGTTGAATGTAGACAGCAACTTACATTGCAATGTTCGACATGCCCAGAGAAAAAAACTTCATCGATTATAATATTTTAACAATGGACTTCACAATTAAGTATCTAAAAGATGGTATAACTTGAACACTTTAAATATGTTCATTTTTCTGGTGGGGGTTCACTCTCTTTTGAACACCACTCTAGTTCCATTCTAAGTTGGTGTATTTGAGCCTTGCTTTCATAGATTATTGTTTTATGAGATTATGGAGTGTATGCCATGGCTCAAACCCACCATTAGAGTGAAGCGTTAAGAAAAAGTTCATCATCATCAGTAATGTATCACTTGGAGATGATTTTTGAAATAACATACAGTGAAACCTGTTTTTGCTACCACCTATCTTTAGTAGCCACCTGCAAACAGTGACCACTTAAACCAATATGTCTAAGGGGGTGTTGCAAGAAAATATTTGAAATCAATCCCAAATTTTCTGTTGCAATTTTGCAATTGAATGATTACTTTTAACTATAGCAAATCAGATTACACTCCTTTTTTCATGGAGTAGATTAGCTATCAGTCGCAAATTTGCAATAAATTGCACGGCATATACTTGATTTTGGGAACAAAAATAGACTTGTAATTGATCGCAAGTTTCTTGCAGCGCCCCATAAGAACCTGTTCACAGCAGTCGCCTGTCTATAAAGTCCACATTTTGTGTTTCCCATTGGTGGTCATTACAGACAAGTTTCACTATCACACTGTATCTCTTTCTTGTTACCACCACTCACAGAGCAAAGACTGAAAAGAAGCAGAGTGTGGACTGGAAGTACAACCAATAATTACTTTGTAGGCGGTACTCATTACAATGCTGGTATGCAAGATGACCACATCCCATTCTTACAAAGAAGTAAGTACCTTCTCTCTGAAAACCTCTTTTAATATTGTAAGCACATTAAGAGCAGAACTATTCTGTTATTTTAGACACCTTGTTAAAAGTAAGAGTCGCGTCATTTCCGCAGGAATACCTCAAGCAGCTTTTCATTACCAATTCTCACATTTCATCATCATCATAGACAAAGTACTGGGGAATGCTGCTGTGAAAAGAGCCAAAGTGCCCTTCTAAATTCTTCTAGGATTCATGCAAGAAGACGCAGCACAGACTTTGACAAGTTACATCATGTTGTAAAGCTCTCCTGGAATAGTACTATAGAAAGGCATCATGATCATATGAGTGCCAATATTTATTTATGTACCGGTAAATATATATTTTAAGTATTGAAATGGACTTCTTCAAATTGTGAGAAGTTCTTACTATAGCGTTAGGTCCTATTTTTAAAAAATACTTGAATACTTAAGGTGGACACACAAGGCAATGGCCTCATATGCCATGAATCTGGCATTTCACACACAAAAAAGTATATTGCAATGTTTGGATAATATCACATCACACACCAGTCCAGAGCAAGCAAGTGCCAATAACTAAGTGAAATATTGTCAGTGTACTCGTTTTTCAGTATTCATTGTGTGATTGATTTGAATTTGAACATGTGGCCCGCATATTGTAAGGGGATTAATACAGTTTACTTTCCTACTAAGCTCCCATATGGCATGGTCTAATGAATTATAATTATATCCCAAGCTATTGTTTATTTGATTATGATCTCTTAGAATATTTTCAGTAAGATCTTTGGAAACCTCTGAAATACTTTCTTTAACTGAATAGACAATATTCATTCCTGCTTAAAACAATATTACTCTTCATGTGGTATGTGAAGCTAAGTTTGATAAAGTGTCATGTGGAACCTTAAATTTTGAGGTGACTAATTCCAAACTAATATACCAGTCAGTGGATTAATAGATAAACATAATTTTTGCTTGGTCTGATTTTTACTTTAACGTAATTATAATAACATTGATCAATAAATGTTTAATTGATACTTCTAGAATAGATCAATTAAATTCTTCTTCTTGCAGTGATACAATATGAAATCTTTATACAAATCAATACATGTTCACTATTATGTAATCTTTTTCTTTGTTATCAATTTAACTCGCTTTTTATCATTTCAAACTTTTTCTTTCTTTCTTTCTTTCTTTGTACTTCCAGATGTAAGAATTTTGCACCTTATCCCAAATCCATTCCCGAATGTTTGGCACAAGTTGAGTGACAATGCAGCAGCCTTAGATGATAACACCATCTCAAACCTCAGTAAAATCTTTCACATATTTGTGGCTGAATATCTCAGCCTCCCTGCTCCATGATGACTTGGATCCATACAATGTGACCAAACTGTAATTTTAGAAGAACCTTTTGTTCTAATTCTTTATGGGGATATGTATCAAAACATTCCTTGTTATTTTTCTCCTTTTGGGGGACAGTTATCAAAACGTACCTTTTAAATATTTCTTCTTTTTGGGGACAGGTATTGAAACATACATTTTTTGCCTTTCATTTTGGGGAATGGTCGGCAGGCATACATTGTAATTTTCTTATCAAAGCGTAGTTATGATTGTTATGTCAAGCAAATATGTTTTGATAATTTAGGGTCGTCTGCCTTTTTATCCAGCTCTTTTTCATTCTTGCATTCACTAAGGGAAATATTTGAGGGATCTTGGCTTATGTAGGCATACTGGAGTGGAAAAAATCTTCTTTTTTTTTACAACAATATTCATATGTTTACATGTTATGATAAATACAATCGCAGAAAAGTCACACATATGAAACATATGATGGGTATGGTAAATTAGACCTGAAATAAGATTAAATTTCTGTTGGGCCTAGCGCCACAAGTTGAACTCGCCGATTTGTATGAGAACAGAATAGCAAAAGAAACAATGCAGTTGTTCACACTAATCTAGTAATTTTTATCTATGACTGTCAGTGTAGTAGGTTTCACGGTACACCAAACTCGATGTTTCAACAAGTGTGTTCTTGTCATCTTCAGGAAAACAAGAACACACTTGTCGAAACATCGAGTTTGTTGGTCATTTTTCAGGACCAACACTTGCCCAAGAAAGATACATGGTGTACCATGAAACCTACTACACTATTCTACTTCACCATGGAAACCTTCAGAAGTTATATGTGAGTGTCGGTCCTCCTAAGAGGGGGGGTGACAATGTTAGATATATCTGAGAATATAAATGATATAAGCCATAAAATTTGGTGCGATATGAAGCATGTAAGTCAATTAGATCTGTGGTATGTTTTATGGCTCACTGAGCCTACAATTTCAATTCAGGCGGGTGTTTCATAAAGCTGTTTGTAAGTCAAGAGCGACTTTAAGAACGACTGGTGATCCTTTCTTGTGGTAAATGATATTCACCACTCGTTCATAAAGTCGCTCTTAACTTGCGAACAGCTTCAAGAAACGGCCCCCTGTTTTGTGTTAATGTCACATGTATATGAGACATATGATGGGAATGGTAAATAAGACCTGAAATAAGCTTAAGTGCTAGTCAGGCCTGGTGCCACAAGTTCAACTCACTGATAGAACTGAATAACAGAAGAATCTATGATTGTCAGCCTTTCTAAGAAGGGGGGGGGGGGCAATCATAGGTATATCTGAGCATATCAGTGCTACCAGCCATACATATAAAGCATGTAAATCAATTAGATGGGTGTTATATTTTAAGCCTCACTGAGCTTACATTTTCAATCCAGATTTGTTTTTAATGTACTCGATTCAGAGAGTGTGAAAAAATGTGTAATACCCACCCAAATTATTATATTAGTGGTCATAGAATTACATTCCACAGAGATCAGTTTAGCAAATTTGAATAAGATTTTCCTTTTTTATTAGGGTTTGAAATAATTATGTAAGTATTTACAGGCAGAGGCAGCGGAACGTCAGGCTCATACAATAAAAGTGGAGGGGCACCTATTGTTTGGCAGACAAAAGGTGCCCCTCCACTTTCTTTGTCTGAGCCTGATGTTCCATGGCTTCTGTTTACAGGGTTTCTTTTATGTGCAAAATTACAAAAAAGCAGTAATGTATTCAAAAGGTTTTGAAAATTGATTTTTTATTTTGTATACGTTTTTATTTTGCCATGATTATTGCATGTAAACATTGAAATACTTGAATATGGTTATTTTTTTTTTTTCGAGTCGTTATAGTCGGCTTGTAATATGCTATTATTACTTTGTAATCCTCAACCAAATCTGCAAACCTGGACAGTCAGAATCATGGATTTTACCAATTATGAATTATAATGCATATTAAAGTGATAGATATTTTTATTTATATTGAATGATATTTTCTTCCTGAGTAGATTTCAACTATGAGAAAGGGAGATGGAAGTTACAAGTTTGTGAAAGAGGACCCTGAAGTTCAAACAAAAAATATCTAAGTTTTTTTTTTTTTTTTTTGTAAAATATGCCCGAAAAATATATTTATTGGTGATTGTAATGATTTTAGTCTAAAAAGGGCAACAGATCATCAAAATTACTCTGTTGGAACTTCAACAGATTTGTGATTAGGAATATTATCTTGCTATATTCAGGCAGTGTCCTCTTAACATTCTGTTTTCATTGTCCTCAGTGTAAGTGTTATGTTGGGGCATAGTGTGTAGACTCTATTGAATAAAATTTCTTACATTATGATCTGCAAATTTATGTTTGCTTTGAATTGAGTTTACATTATTGGGTATTTATTGGAGTGCAATGAATGAGATATGCTTCATTAGTTTCTCTTAGTTATTTCTTCTTATTTTTTTCTTCTTCAGATTTAAGCTACTATTTACATTATGCATTGTAGGTCAATGCAAATGCACCAGACTTTTGATTTATGTTAAGAGAAGCTTTGGTATTTGAATAATGGAATTGGAATTACTGGTAAACAGCGACGAAACAAGTCTCCATAGGCCTACATTGTACTTGTTATTTGATCACAAATGATCCCAGCATTTAGATACCTTCAATGTTCATGTACCAATCATTACATTCATTCTCACTGACGTACATTTGGTGCTTGGCACAGTATATGTCATATTGTTCGAAGGTTGACTTCACAGAATTCTTGGCAACCCATTACCTGAACACTAAGTTTTTTTTATTCATGTCATTGTCAAATATTTTGGGACTAATGCAATATCTTCAATTTGACTTGAAATATGAATGTTAAAATAACGCACGAGGCAGAAAAGAGAGGGTCCTTTTTAATGCCACATTTTGACTTATCATGATACCGTATCTTCATATCAAAATTGCTCAAGTATTCTTAGGTTGACTGCAGCTCTGTGTATGAACCATCTCCCATTTTCCACAATGCAAGCGGTATGAACTTGAATGATGCATGGAGTCAAGTTTTCAGTAATGACATTCTTCTTTGAGGAATTGAGGCATAAATTAATGATTTTAAAAGAATATTGTCTTTTCAATATTAGAATTATTTAAGATTATTAACTTGTGATGAAAGAAGACATCATAATAGTCTGGCCTTTTATTTGAATAATTGTATTCAATTGGATGTTGTTGGCTTCATAGGTTTTATTTTGCATAATTATATGTTAATCGGAATATTGTAAGCTTTCAGGGTTTTTAAAATCATTTTTACATATATGGGTATAGTTATTGTTTTTTGCTTTGGATTATTTGGCACAACTTGTCTTATTACCCAATCATGTCTAATATGCAGGTCTATCTGTCTAATTCTAAGCTTTAAAGACTACAGAATTAAGTTAAACCTAAGACAAACGTTATTTATAAGAATTTTTGCATAATGTGGTCTGAAAATTGCTCAGACTTAGATAATTATTTGACTTCTAGAATGTTGACCTATGCAGACATGTAACTGTCCAGTTAAGTGTCCAGCTACTTGCAAGTAGAGATATATTTTTCTTCAATAAAGAAGAAGCTTTGTGAAGAAGTACTGGATTTATGTGTTTTATATTTTGATTGTGCTCTTTTTGTAATGTTTACGAGAGACGATTTAGAAGGCATGAGATTGAAATAGGCTGAAATGTTCTTTTGGGAGAAACATCTTTCAGAGAAGATTATTCATTAAAACTATACGATTCTTTAAAAGCCATGTTGTTATCTTCTGACTTGAACAATCATGTAAAAATATGTGGCTTAACCATGTTTCTAATGACCCCCAATGCACACTCTGTCTGTCTTGTCTGTCTCTCCGGCTCCCCCCCCCCCCCCTCCCTCCTGATCTCTCTCTATCCCCATCACTTCTCTTTGTAGAACTCTTCTTTCTCCCGTCTCTGTATGTGAATGTTTGTGTTTCTCTTACTCTCACACACCTCCTACCTTTAAAAGTTGAATAGGTTTGATTGGTCTTATTATTCTGGATTGAACGGTTACAGCATATTCTATTTTTCAGTTAATATGTATTTCAAAGAAATTATTCCGTAACCTACATGCACATAAAGTGAATGATCGATCACCAAGAGGGGGCGACAAACTATAATTGACAAGAATCATATGATATCAAATTTTATACACAGTTTATTGGGTTGAAAAATAGTGGTATTATACCATTTCTCCGTACATGTATTTCAATAAAAAATAAATACAAATATATTTACATTAGCAATGACAACAAAATTGTATGACCAAACGTGTCTTGTGAGAGTGCATTGGATCGCCTTGAAGTTTACTCGTTGTTTTCTCCATTCAGTCTTGTTTAAAAAAAGAAAGTTTTCAGTTCAGTGGTGATAAAAATAGTACATTTGAAGTCAAACAGTTTACAAACATCTGGGCAATTCGATACAAATTGTCTCCTCGCCCAAATTGATCAATTTATCATAATAAAAAATAACGAAATTTTGTATCAAATAAAACAGCTGAAAATGGTGTCATTTTACCTAATTTAAGTTTATTTGAAGTTGAAATCTATGTCAATGTGATTTTTCAAAGATTTTTTTTTACAAAATGTTTTATGATATTTTTATATAAAAATATTTTTGCTTGTTTATGCATGTGTTCCCTCCCCCCTAAAAAAAAAAGAGACTTGATTTTTGTGTAAATTTAGATGAATGAAAAGAGATATATGCATGATAAGATTGTGTATAATGCTAAGCTTAGGGGTCCTTATTAGGAAGAACGAGTATCGAATTTGAAGTTACCTATATTGACATATTTTGACAAAGTTTGCCCAAACTCCTGTGTTTCAATAAACCTCATCCTTGAATGCAATCAGTAAAAAATAAAAATCATGCCATGTCAATCTTTATATAAACTTATTACAATATAATCATCACTTAAAGCCATTTGTAGTTGTTTTATTTATTTATTTTTATTTTTGTTCAATTTGCATACACACTTGTTTGTACTGATTCAATTCATCTCAATCTACAGCCAAAAAAAAGTATAGATCATTGGATTTTGGGTGAGATAATATAGGTAAGCAAAAAATTTTGATTTTTAAAGAATCTTTCCCAAAATATTCTATAAAAACATAATGTTGAGGTGTGCTTCAGCCTTGGTGAGAACGGAGATAATAAAATAGCATATGGAAGTCTGATTTATCATGCTATCACCACCATTTTGAAGATATCATATTATGGCAAGTAAACACTAGAATGCACAGATGTATGTTAACTTCTGACTCAAATAGTAAATTGTTACCATATTCACCTCGTTTGGGTTTACAGCATAACTACCAACAAAAATGATTATATCAATCAAATAACATTGTATGAACGATATCTGACATTTATAGCAACAAATGAATGAAAAATCATTAAGGAACAGTGATGGCAAGCAAAATAAAAGTATTTTCAGCGCTTTGAAAATGAGCAGATATTTACAAAGTTGATTCCGTTATCGTACATAATGTAGATTATTAAATGAATACAGTCTCTATCAAAGTTAATGTCTTCCCTCCATGAGCGTTAACTTGAAATCTATTTCAGTGTGCCTACACAGAGTGAAAATATTGTGACTCTGTAAAAGTACTCGATCGATTGTCTTCTCGCTTATTGGATCAATTAGATTTCCCACGGATATTCCATGGAAGAAAAACTGATTGATGTAATAGAAAGATTTCGAGCATTGTTTTACAGTTTTTGACTGGTGGACTATTATAGTTGAACGGAAATGTGCATAGCCTTGAAAGACGCCATATTAATCAACGAACCTCGATACTGAAACTATTTTATACCAAGTTGGTATGAATATGAAAGTATAAAGTCATTTTTATAATTGAAATCATCCATCAGAGGCTTCGTTTTGTAAAGGGTTGAGTAAGATCCATAGTAATATTTGACGAACCTTGTATTTTAATTCCAATCTCGCGCGAATAAAAAAGAAATTGATTCTTTTTTATAAATATTTATGTTGAGTCTTCACAATTTTTCGAGGTTTCTTGAGTCTGTTCAATTTGACAAATTACACGATAAATCTATTACAAAATGTGAAAAATAACCAGGTGGGTTTATTTTTTATTTTTTTGGGGGGGTTCATCAGCCCCTTCCTCCCTTTTCCCCACTCTGTTCTCTGTTACGTCATTATCAGTCATTGTGAGTATAATTATGTTTTATTATTCTATTATTGTCTCCAGGATAGGCACGTATAACATTAAAAATTATAGCCATTCACAGACAATTTCAACCAAAGGTCACTTCCATATATAATAATACAGCAGCATCAAAATATCTTTACAAAGCACAATACATCGGTTGGACGAACAACTGCATGTCTTGATAAATTTCCAACTTCGTCATCATTTTTACCAATGTTCACATAATAATGGATTGGTTTTATTGTCTGGAATCGGAAGACTATTCAGAATTGCACAAAAGTTGATTACTGTAGAACTAATATTTTCAGTATACTATTTGATCTTTTTGTCTGTTTCTCGCCAATCTTAAGAGTTCATAAGTCTTCTGTCGAGCGCGGGCGCTCCTCTCCAGCAACTCCTCGGTGCGTTTAATCAACCAATCAGCAAACTGGACCAGACGCTCGTTTGGATCTGCAGCAAAAAATAAAAGGGATGAAAAGAAGTGTTATTCAGGGGAGCGTTTCATCAATATTTTCATCCGACAAGTTGTCAGATCTGACATCTTTCCATGATTTTGATTGGCAGAGAGGCACTGTTCCTATGGTAACTGTCGGATAAAATGGGACTTGTCGGATAAAACGTCCGACAAGTCCTTTCATGAAACGCCCCCCAGATTATGCATGAAAAAAAAAACCTCACCATACGGAAGATCGTATATAAAACCTTATTTTTTTGCGCCTATCAGTATCCCATGCCGTATGCCAAATCATATCCCTCTTTTATTTTGTATTCATTACGTCGCTAGCGTACAGATGGGGGAGGGGGGGGGGTTAAAGGTGCTATGATCCCCCCCCCCCCGAAAAAAGAAGAGAAATACGAATATAAAAAAAAGTTCCGTGACCAAGGAAAAGGGAGAACGAGAAAAAAAGGGGGAAATTAAAACGGTGCCATTTTTTTTATTAATGTAAAAATCTATCACAAAATTAGGTTTTGTATTCAAAAGGTCGCTTGCTTCACTCGCTCGCAGCTTTTCATAAAATGTTGCTCCATGGGCCATGTTTGACCCCCTCAAAATTGTTGGATCATTATGCCACTGCATTACGTAAAATATAAGGGATATATTGGGAAAGATTCAAGATTGAATTGTGTCGTTGGGCCATGGATTTGCTGCCTGATATTGGTGTTCTGTTCCTAAACCTTTAATGGCTTAATATATATTTGAAAGTGGGGGGTTGGGGGTTGGGTATCAAAACAATTTGAGGGGGGTTTGAACACCTGTAGCCCCCCCCCCCTGCTTACACCACTTGCTTATATCATAATGAATCCAATAATTACCAGGGTTATTCAAGAGAGCCAAGCAACCTTTAATTCTAACTTGCAAAATTTGTGATTATTCCCAGGAGAATAATCATGCGTCTTTACAATTTTTCTCTCTTTTCATTAGAACTTGAGTGATTACTCTAACATGACTAATGCCTCGTGATCTATAACGTCATGTACTGTGGTTTGATGGCTCAGCTGAAAATCGTTCATTATAAGCCAAGTCACTGGGCTGGGTTGGTGTATGGCCAGAAAGGTAAGGTGATTGGTTCGAGCAAATCGTAGGCCGAGAAAGAACAGTAGTGTACCTGGAATATCGCGTCAGGAGGGGCAACATTTATTAACAACTTTTTAAATGCGGGCCAAAGATCACCGCCATTTAAGGAAATGCGTCAAACAAATTCTGACAACCAAAAAGAAAAGATCAAAATTCTGTTGTGAGGGGGGGGGGGGTGATTTCCCCCTCTCTTTAGTGAGAAAGAGTGAAACACATAATCAATCAAATGAAATCATAGAGGGGGATACATACATGAAAATTAAGCGAACGTAATGTCATGAAAAAAGAAAAAAGAAAGAAAATAAAAACGGGGAAAAAATGAAATGAAATGAAATGAATGTTTAGATTTCCAAGCCCAAGCATTTTTAGTGGATTTTAAGTAGGCTTTTTTTCAATGAATGTCGATATTTGCAATGTGTTCTCGTTAATCACAATCCACCCCCTTTTTAATCCCACCCCTCCAATCCCTTCTTACCCCCTCATTGTCAAGACACTTGGTGACCTTGTCGCGTTTAATAGGTGAGTCATGTTCAATGACTAGCATGCATGGAGACGGGACAAAACAATTATTAATCTATGATCAATTCATCAGACTCTTACTCCTTCCGAGTACCGTCCTAAGTAATGCACTGATACAGTCGTGTAGATTCGTTGCTATGGTTACGATATACCGCTGAGACACCAACGCATGTACTGTGAACCAAGAGTTTGATATCCGAACTTAAAGGACAAGTCCACCCCAACAAAAAGTTGATTTGAATAAAAAGAGAAAAATACTGTGAACCAAGAGTTTGATATCCGAACTTAAAGGACAAGTCCACCCCAACAAAAAGTTGATTTGAATAAAAAGAGAAAAATCACACAAGCATAACACTGAAAATTTCATCAAAATCGGATGTGAAATAAGAAAGTTATGACATTTTAAAGTTTCGCTTAATTTCACAAAACAGTTATATGCACATCCTGGTCTGTATGCAAATGAGGAGACTGATGACGTCATCCACTCACTATTTCTTTTGTATTTTATAATAGGAAATATGAAATATTCTAATTTTCTCCTCATTGTCAAGTGATACAGCGATTAATTTCTCCCTGAACATGTGGAATTAGCATTGTTTAATACTATATGGTTCAGTCAAGTTGGTCCTTATTGTCAAATCTATAAAAAATGAAATATTGTATAATTCAAACAATAAAAAACAACAGAAATAGTGAGTGATGGACATCATCGACTGACTTACCAAGTTGTGCATATCACTGTTTTGTTGGGGTGGACTTGTCCTTTAACTTGAAAAAAAATCGATTAAAATTTACTTTTCTGTGACTTTCAATAAAAAAAAAGAATTATACCCTGATATGAAAATATCTTAATTCTGGGAGAGGCTTCTATTTCATTAAAACTATCATGGAGTATACTGAAAACTGTTCTTAGGAATCCGATCTTTGAATGTGCCACATTATCTTCTGCGACTGCGTTAAAATATATTTTCATTAAAGAATATAGGCTTATGTTAGGCATAAAATTATCAACCTATATTCTATGAGATTAAAAAAAAGGTGATTGCAATTTGAATTTATAGATTTATAAGTAATTTAAACAGGAAACTTAAGTTACCAGCTTATGAAACAGCCGATGAGAAATGGAAATATTTCAAGAAACAATTTGGATGGTGTTTATTATATATATATATATATATATATATGTATATATATATATATATATATATATATATGTGTGTGTGTAAAGTTATACATGTACAACAGCTTTGGCAACTCTTTTATTTAAATATTGTAAAGAAATGGATGAAGAGAACAATGGTAGGCGTCTGTCTATCTGAAGGTCAATCGGATCGGGGTCGCCCTAGCCACTAACCCGTCTCTGTGGTCTAGTGGTTAAGGCACCGGCGTTCAAAGCTGGGGGCCCGGGTTCGATTCCCGGCAGAGACATTTTTTCGGCATCACCAATTTTTCCAAAGGGTAGATAGCTCTGGGGAACCTTGATTTAAGCTACGCCTACCATTGTTCTCTTCATCCATTTCTTTACAATATATATATATATATATATATATATATATATATATATATATATATATATATATATATATATATATATATATATATATATATGAAGATATAAATGAGAAAACGTAACACTAAATTTCAACAAGTTTGACTTGCTCTAAAATTATTCATCAATTCTATACTGAAATTTCAAGACGACTGAATGCTGAATCATCTTTTGTCAAGTAAAAAAACCCACTTTGGCCAAGTAGTTGGAACGGATTAAAACACCATAAGTGCGGTTATGAATACAAAGAATGATTTAATCATTTCAGAAATCCTTATCCTCCATTAAATTGATGACATAAATAAGAATGTAGAAACCCTAATCGTCTTACAAAATTAATACCCTTTTATGATCCCACTTTACTATATATTTGCGACTCACCCATTCATACCCCCAAACACACACACTTTATTTGAAATCTAACAATACCTTGCCAAAAGCACAAACATCATCAAAGCCCGTTTACTAACAGGACCCCAAGCTTGTGGTACTTTAAAAACAACAGTAAAATTTTATGATGCCGTATAGGACTAAACTTTGTTTTCTTAAAAAAGAAACTATGTACCTTTTTGTGCGTGTGTGTAGATTTGCCAAAAGTTTACAAAATATACATCCATTTTACCAACAAAAATAATAATTTAATTCCGAAAAGCTGACAAAATTGGGATAATTTCACTTCTTAAAATATTATATTCAAATAATAATGCTATATTATTAAATTTATCAATCCAATGATAAATCCTGGAATTCGAAGTTCATTTAGAACTTCTTAAAACGAAATTATCTCACAGATAGGCCTAATAGCTACAAACAGTATTTTTGCATAACAGCAAGGTAACATTCGTGACTTTGTAGAATTTGGCAACATTCTTTGATGATTTGGCGGGAATTCAATCATGATGGCATATACTCGTGGAAATGATGTAAGGTGCAAATGTCGACTGCGAAGAGGGAAACCTTAATTACAATGTCTGGGCTCTATAATACTGTGTATCATTATCATGTATCCCAGGAAAAATTATACGTTGTGTTTGTGTTTGGCAAAATGTAAGTATAACACTTTAGGCTGATTATTAGTGGATAGACCCGAGAAACATTATCATGATTATGGTGACAGTTTGAGATATTGGGGTGTTCGCAGGTCTTCGGCAATCATACACAGGTTGATATTTATTTTTTGAAAATGCAAACTAGCATGACATTTCCTCCTGTGACAATGGACAATTGCTAAAAATACGCCAAACTTAAAAGCTTTGCACTTGATCTTTTCCATTGAGCCTGACCCAAATTAATAAGCTCTAAATCCCGTCGAATCTGACGGCGTGAGCATGGAGAATGAAAAGTATTTTTTTTTAAGTATGAGTGGGTGTAGGACAATAATGAGAAGGATGTCTTACCCACTGATTACCAGACGGGGGGAGGGGTGCTTGGGACTAATTGTGACTACTGTCTGAAATATAGCAGACATTGTTACGTTCTGACAACAGAGAATTACGACCCGGAGTTAAACACAAGAGTTCCTTGATTATTTTTTTTACTTTCTTAATGAAAGTCCTTTTTCAAAACTTTATCCATCGCTTGTCTGAACTTACTTCTTTCTTACATACAACTTTCCACTTGTTTTTGGATTCTCCTTTCAACATATTTTTCAGGATAACCTTGCATTAAATTCAGATATATACAAACAGGAAATGTGAGTAATAATTTACAGACCAAATATAGTGATATTACAAGTCTAATGGTGTACTATTTAGTTTAAGGTGGATATCGACAGAGGCCCACTTTAAACGTTTTCATAAAAATACAAATTAGAAATGATTAGGGCAAGACAAGTCAGAAGTACAGTAAACTATATTATGATAAACATGTAGAAGTTCACACGAGTGCTGGCCTGTAAGCAAATATTATTCTGACAACTATTATTACTCATTATTAGTCACCCCGTATTGTGATTTACATGCCCGTGACCAGTCGAAAAGTAGAGAGAGAGAGAGAAAGAGAGAGAGAGGGGGAGGGGGTTGGTGGGTGATAAAATCACTGGCGTGCAGATGGGGGGGGGGGCTAGCATGGAGGCCAAAAGTTCATCGACCAAGATAAAAAGAGGAGGGGAAAAAGACAGAAAAGCAAAGGAAAAGAGTAGTATGTTATTTTCTGAATATTATGTCAAATGTCTGTCACAAATTGAGATTTTTATTCCAATGAAGTTCGTGTTTTTCTCCCCTCGCTTTGCTCGCTCGGAAATTTCAAGAAATTTTGTCGCTCACGCCTCGGTGTGCCCTCATTATTATGGCTCTTTACGCCACTGGATAACAGGAAAACTTCACAAAAAGGCCCGCAAAAAGGGGACAAAAACTGTCGGTAAACTTACAGGATATAATGACGCTTCGATGAACCATCACTTGAACTGATTTTAAACTAAATACCCTTGTATGAGTATATAGAAAAAATGATCAAGATCGGGAAAGAAGTCGTACGCGTTGGATAGGAATACCGCGCTGTTGCCAAGCAACGCAATAATCTATGATTCACACGAGTGACCATAAATACCCTTGTACGTACAGGACATGGGGTATTTTCTTCTAAGCATCACAAATTCCTTCCTTAAATTAAAAAAAACCCTGAAAGCATTTAAAATACTGTTAACTTTAAAATATTAACTTTGTACAGAGGACTACGTGTAAGCCTATATTGAATACTGATGTTATGATTTCATTGTTGTAGGAATTTGAATGATGTAAGCTTTATACTTCAAGGTGATATAAGTTGGGTTAATAACTACCTCGATTAAGAGGATAGAGGATAAAAGAAAAAAATAAGTTGGGTCCATAATAATGAGACCGTACAAGAAAAACACGAATCTTCGCATAAAATCTTAAAACTAAAGATGAATTAATTTTCCCTAGTAACCAAATTCCTCTCCCTCTAAAAAAGGGACAAAACAAACTTTCTGAATTATTATTTTTTTAAAGAAATGTAGTAAGTTCGGTGATATTATAAGTGGGTTAAGTGGCTAAACCCCTGGAAAACTCACAAAGTCTCTCCGAAGGTCGATTGTTTAAATTGACAGTGACAATTCCAAATTCCATATTTCCGCTCTCTAAATCCCCTGGGATTAATGATCAGTCTGAATATTAATCCCGTCATCTGGGTTATTCAGAGGGGCATCAATATGCAAGTTAATCTTAGGATGTTTCTCATCGCAAAAATTAAAATCTTCTTTATACTTCTCTTTTCGTCTACCCATGCTTTTTCTAAATAAGTATATTATTTACATTTCATTTGTTTTCTTGTTTCATGTGATATTTGTACTGGAGTATCGATATATATACACACAACAAAAAAGTAAGTCCCCCCTAAATCGAATTGCTGTATCTTTTGAACGGAATAATTTTGAAATATGATATTTCGCAGGTGGTTTTCTACACTCATTAAACAACTCCTGGGGGAAAATGAGATTGATCGGTTGAGTCATGCATGAGTAATCAAAGATTGAATTAAAAATGACAATTTTTGAAAGTCACAAGAGTTGTTTTTTCAGATTGTGTAAATACAAAGTTGGGCATAGGTTGTTTTTAGGTGAATTTTATGGTGTTAATGCTGTTTTACTATCCATCATTTAGCCACCTCACACAAAATTTTGATATCGTATGTTTATGGTTGAGTGAGTACAATGTTTTGTGACGTATCATCATAGGGGTTTATGGCAGTATCCCCTACAACTTGTTAAAACATGTTAAAATTGGAAAATGTTGGTGGGTCCCCCAATTACTTGGCCCCTCCCCATTTTAAAATTCTGGATTCACCACTGATTTGTCCATAAATTCAACTGATCCTGAGAAATTGTTAGGAAAATAATACATGTATGCAGTATAAAGAGTATTCATTCCCAAGTTTTTGAATGTGCTCGCTCAATCATGAAAATGTAAAAAGTTCGGAAAGTGTGTGGTGATAAAACTGATGGATGATAAAAACAACAGCAATTAAGTCACATTTGAAACCGAATTTGCCCCCATTATCCACTTTATTACCCCTTGAAATGAGTCTGTGACATTGAAAATGCCCCTTTTCCCACTTTGATGCATGCTCACTCATCCATAAATAAACATATCGATTTCATTTTTGCACAGAATTCTGCCCGTAGGTTAATAAACATAAATGCCAAGTGACATTGCTAAAGACAGCCTTGAAAAAAAAAGTTCCACTATAATGAATAAGGGGTCACCTATTCTTAAACATATGCACCCATAGTGTACACATTGTCTATGAGCAGTGGCGTACCGTGGGTCACGGCATTGGGGAGGCACCAGCAAAAATTTTGAGTCACTTGCCATATGCAGGTATACTGACCTAATAAAGACATTTTAAGGACAGTGCCATTAAACGGATATGTATATCACTGATCAAATAATGCGAGCGCGAAGCGCGAGCTGAAAATTTTTTATATTCAGACCTACAAAGGGACATTATAATCAAATTTTTGTAATCATGATACGTCCCTGTCTCGCTTAACAATGCGAGCGCGAAGCGCGAGCTGAAATTTTTGTATGTATTGACCCCAAACAGGGAGATTTTAAGGGCTATATTTTAGGAATCCATCTCACTATAGTCATCTAATGCGAGTGCCAAGCGCTTAATTGTTGATTTTGTTAGAATTACATCTGAACACATGAAACACTTTTTGTAGTCATTGTTATCATGATTAACATACGCATCTTACTAATCAAGAATTGTGAGCGCGAAGCGCAAGCTGAAAATGTAGGAAATTCAGAGTTGAAGAGGGGCATTTTAAGGCTTGTTTGTAAGAATTTACGAAGACCATACGTATTTGATATTCAGATTAGAAAAAGGGACATTTTAAGGACTGATTTTAGGAATTCATGGAGAGCAGACATATCTCACCAATCCACTAATGCGAACGTAAGCACGGACAGGAAATATTTAAAATGGGGCAATCACTATAAGTAGTCATTGTACATAAAACAACGAAAAAAAAAGAAGTGCAAGGAAATATATTTGGTGTATATTGACTTGAAAACGGGAGGTTTTAGTACAACAGGATTATATATCTCGTTAAACAGAGAATGCGAGCACCAGGAACAATGAAGACATAGGCCCTGAGCAAATTATGTTTCATAAAGTTATGAAAAAAAAATATTATGTAATATAACATAACATAATTATAATATAATATAACATTATAATGAACATTTATTTCTTCTTTCCCTCTACGTTTCTCTTCCTTTCTCCCTCTTTTTATCCTTTTCCCCGTTTTTTTTTTGGTCAGCCGATGGGGGGGGGGGGGCACGTGCCCCCCATGCCCCCCCCCCCCCCCGTAGTTACTGTCTATGAGAGAGAAAGTCAAAATTTTAACAAAAATTAAATAAGGGTTTGTTTCATGAACGGATTTTGTTACTTCTGCCAACAATTTGTTCATGAAACTTCGCACATGGCTTCAGATTAATACTATCCAAAAGGCGCGCGCACCAAAATAATCATTCGATACGGCACAGAGTGGGGCCAAGGCCTTAAACTTTCTTCTCATTTGCATAATTTTCGAATATTGTGTGCCCACTGAAGCATTAGACATCGGGATTTTTACAAAAATCAAATCAAATGAACTATGCATGGAGGTTTGTGACAGATATCCATAGTTAGCAATTGCATTTTTTCCAATAACATAAAAAAGAGCTATTCACATTCCACATGCTCATTCAAGCGTGAATGTTTAATTAAACGCATTTGAATCATTGAAGTATGTTAATTGGTCATGAGCATAACAAAAAAACTTGAGAAAAGATCATTTCAGTTACCAAAATGAAACAATACTTGCCTATGATATTTGAAATTCGTATTTTTTGCTTTCATTAAACGTTCATTGATCCATGAAACGATGAATATTGTTGAAGATACTCTTCCCCCCAATTTTTTTTTTTTGGGGGGGGGGGTAATGAAAAGTAATAGAAATAAATATATTCGGTGAATCAATCAAATAAATTATTCAGAAGAGAACATGGACATTGACATGGACATGGATAATTGTATTATTGCATCCTCATTTATATGAGGCAATATTTAGCTTCTAATGAATGAGATCTATAGATCCAAAGGATACACCTGCCATATAAACACATACGAATTTTTGGTTGTTGTTTTTTACTGAATGTTGAAATGAAGAAAAGGGAAAAGGTAATGTCAATGGAGATTTAACACAGTCTACCTTTTGGGGAAATCTGACTAAAGTTAATTAAAAAAAAACAGTGGGTACATTATGTTTATCAGCTTCTTTTGCATTTAAAAACTTTTTTTTTAAAGTTTTGCGCAACGTTCAAACCATCTACATACAAACATTGTCCCTGTCCATACCGGATCCATCGTTATATACGACTACTCCGCAACCCCTTTATTATTATTTTTTCCATCTCTGGACAAGGGCCGTGATAAAACAGATAATCATTCAAATTACAGGCTAAGCCGTATTGTAGTCATTTCTATCAATTAGTCTACATTCGTGATCTCCCCATCTAAATAGGCACGTACATCAAATTAGTCAACTTAACTAGTAATTCGGGTCCCACTTGCATGTCAGTATCAATGATCACCTGTCTAGTTTAATCGAAAAAAGGAGAAGACAGACTAGTAGGTCATGTAACGCTTTACCATGATTGTTATTCAATTGAGAAAAGATATGTATCTTCCCCCCCCCCCTCACCTCAATCAAAATACCCTGGATCTAAACATTGTCGAGAGTGATCAAATTTGCTCCATGATGCTTATAGATGCTCCCTTGTTTCTCAGTTTTAATCTTAAAATTAGTTATAAACCTTTCATGAAAAAAAAGAGATACGCATATCATAATATAGGCCTATCAGTGACGCCATATTACTCGATAATATATTTGAATGGATGTTTTGCAATCGCACGGTGTATTTTTAGATGAATATATATATTCTGATCACAGATTGACTTTAAAGGAGAATGAAACTTTTGGAGCAAGTTAGCTTTTGTGAAAGCAGAAAAATCAAAGAATAAGATCAACAAAAGTTTGAGTAAAATAGGACTAGCAATAAAAGAGTTATGAGCATTTGGATGTCGAGATCACTAATGCTATGGAGATACTCCCATTGGCAATGCGACCAAGATCTGTGATGTCACACACGTACAACTCTCCCATTTGGACACTGAAAATATACCCCAAAACATCTCTTTTTGCTCATTCTAATCATATGACAAATGATTCATCAATGATATAATGTTGTGAAACCTCTGTACTTGTCATCTCATAATTAAGGACACCTCACCTTGTGATAGACTCTATAAAAAAGAGAATATAAGTGAAATAAGTACTAAAGTAATGAGGGAGTTGTACGTGTGTGACATCACAGATCTTGGTCGCATTGCCGATTGGAGGATCTACATGGCACTAGTGATCTCAATATTCAAATGTTCATAACTTTCTAATTATTCATTCAATCTTCCTCAAACTTTCAACAATATGTTTCTTTGATTTTTCTCTTTGATATTGATTCAGCTGGTTTCAAGGGTTTCATTCTCCTTTAAAATCTAATCTGCACGTATCAGAAAGAAGTCATGGAAAAGCAACTGGGCAGATTCTGGAAGGAACATGCAATTAACATAGTCCCTGGACGATTCAGTGGTTATGACCAACTGGGATGCAAAGGGAAGAGGTTCAGAAAGTTGTGGCCATGTATGTGTATAATGCACTGTGCCAATTTTACATTTTTATTCCAAATAAAATCGAGTTATGTTTCTTTAAGATCATGGGCACAAGAGTTTCAAAATTAATAAGCATTTTTTTATACCCCGTAAGTACAGGTTAATATTTTGCCACGGCTCATTACCTGATATAATGATTGTACGTATGTGTTCAGACTCTAATTGTTTTAGTTAGTTCTGGATTATGTTACTTGTCACTTTTTTTTTCTTTTTTCTTTATCAATTTTGGTGTTTTATTTTTGTTTGTTTGTTTATGATCATGTCTAATTATGTAAATATTGTGATTTCCTGTAATTGATTATTTATGAAAACAATAAAAACATAATTAAAAAAAAATTAATAAGCATGGTCAGTACAACTAGACATGCTAAAAAAGGAGTAAACAAAATTGTCATGTTTGAACATCTCGATATAATATTATTATTCTATATGAATAACTTAGTGCATACATGTTTATCTGACGGCCATTAAAAGGGGCTGGACAGTCGGCTCTCGTATTTAACATAATTTGATGAAGTTAGTTTAAAGTAATTTAATACATTAAACTGCCTGAGTGTATCAATTCGAGGTCGTGTGATTGAGCAGTTTTATATTCAGGAAGAGAGCATTAAAATTGTCGAAGTTAATGTTTTTAGTCGATTGACTCAATAGAAATGCACTTTAATCACCATAAGCAGCTAATCAAGCATATTAAGTGTTAATCAAAATGGAAAATCCATTTGGATGAGATCGTACAGTTTATGACCTGTCCGACTTGTTCAAAATAAATTTTATATTACATTAAAAAAAATCACAATATACATGTAATAACAATATTCCTAATTTAAGATTATCATTTGATATTTCATTTCTTAGGTCCCCAAAAATTTTTATCAAGGGGATGTAAAACAAAGTAGAGGAACCAGTGGTTACTGATAATAGGGTATTTGATTGGATATGAGAAGGAAATAAGCAGGTGATTGGCCAGAGGAGCAGTACAGCAGGAAACTAAACAAAGTTGACCTCTCAAAGCACAGCATCCTAGAAATATGGGACCCTGAAATTATGTGCGTTTGGAGCATCGCTCATGCAAAGATTTGATTATTTTAAAGGAAAACTTGCATCAATCAGCAAGATCCAAGAATATTACTGCTGTAGATGATATTTTTTCTGAATATATTCATTAACCTCAAAATAAGAATCCTTTGAGTTCTTGTATTTACTTCGTAAACAAATAATAATGACTTCATAATTAGAAATCGAAAGATTCCATTCCAGACATTTGAATAAGTTATGGGAAGGATCTAATCGATTAAAATGACTGGAATAAGTCGAGTACAGGTATCTTAAGTCAAACATTTACCATCAAGAAGAAATTTCATAACGTTTCCTGGTCTTGACTCTTGACAAGCACCTTTAAAACGTTATGATCCCATGAAATTAATTCGGAAAGGAACCAATGCACGCGCGTTAACCCCTAGAAAAGGGAAGCAGGAGGGCGATGTAAGTAATCGATAAGACTGCAGTAAACCATTAAAATATCAAAGTCAGTTATCTTGATATCATTTGTGTTTTATTGCAAGATGTGAGAACTGGAACACGCCCAGTGTCACTATTGCTCTATTAGAGAGGATGAACATTTCGAGAAGGGGTAAAGGGGTACCCAAGCTGAAAAATAAATTTAAAATCACATCAAAATCAGACAAGGGATAAACAAAGCTATGAGATTTTAAAGTTTTGCTTTATTTCGGTGAAAGAGTTCTTTGCATTTTCTTCATGAATATGCAATGAGCATGCAGATGATATATCCCCACTTATTCTTTAGTACTTTATTATATAAATTTGTATTTATCATTTTTTTCCACAAGAATGGATTATGATTGACAGTTATGTCATGTATGTGTAATACATTTTTTTAAGTCACTTGTTTGTTACAAGGGAGATATATCATAAACACAATGTATGAAAATATGAAAGATAGAAAGTCGGGGCATGACACTATCAGCCCAACTATTGTATATTCATGACGGCGTGCATGTAACTTTTTTTAACTTTGAAATTCAACAACTTCATGATTTTTTTTCAGATTTTGAAGAAATTGTCAGCATTTTCTTCCATAAATTTTATTCTTTAATTGAGATACAATTATTTTCAACCCGGAGTATCCCTGCAATGACCAATATATTAGGGGTTGCATTAATATTGATCAGACAACATTCATTAATTATGTGCCATTTAAAAAATGACAAATTTAGTTTAATGGGCTCATTCCGTTAAAATGATTATGGTGTGGTTAAAGGGTATTCTTCTTGATGTGTCTATTTCAACTTTGGATTAAATTGGCCTTCGCGCAATAGTCTGGGTTCGGCTTGCTTCAAGACAGATTATACACAAAATATGAAAATTTAGAAAGTTGGATATATCCCCTTTTATGAGAGATCCGACCCTGAGCAACATGGTGCATAAATCGAATCAATATATAGCAAAATACGAATGTGTTGTTCAATGGTATATTTCCAATCAGTGGGAATATACGCGTGAAAATAATTAGATTTTTAACATTTCGTCTGCGATTTAATTGAAATGCATGCACCGATCCCAGTATCGTTTGAACCCCTTTAAAACGTCATTACATGTACGAGAACAATCTCAATTTACCTTGTAAAGAAACGGGTACCTGTAAAATGCATGATTTTGATACATTGAAATTAGCTACACTGAACCCTATTACAATGGAGACTTTGTTTATAGAGGTAGCCTGCTATCATGTTTCTATTGTGATTATGATGTCGATTTTTTTAGAGAGAGAATATTTATCTCTTCACATCATTAATGGTTATTTTTTATGTGTAAAGTTCATTTTTAGTATGTACTAACTAAGGAAGATGAAGAAAAAAAAATCATATTTTGTGCTTTAAATCAAGTTAGACAAAACTGAATAAAAAGACTGCTAATTAAGGTTTTATTAAGATAATTTTTATCAAAAACTTAACGAAAGAAATGTGAATAGGGTGTTCTTTAAAAATGTTCAACAGATACAGCAGAAAACTATGACTATGCCGCGTGAAAACAGATTACTTTTGTTGCAAGACACAGGCCTCCAGTATGTTTTGTTCGTCATTTTGGGACTAGGCACAGGGTAAAGACCGAAAACAAAGACACGCTTGATCGTGGCCGTATACGCACATTTTTTTTCCAGGGGGAGGGAAGACGCATTAAAAAATCGAAAAAACTCGCAATTTTGCATTTTTCAAGTGAAAATATAGAATTTCGTCCACACTTTTGGTGAATTTTGTTAAAAAGTTTTAAGAAAAAATGTTTTCAAAATTTCCACTACGTACGGCTATGCACTTGAACCAGTAACATGAGAGACTAAGATCGTTGATCCAAGACAGAAATAACATCAAGAGCCTCTCTTGTTTATTATCAATGAATCGCATTACGTACGGTAACTTTCAGTGTTCTATTACTCAGTTTTCACAGGTTAGTAGAGAGAAATAACAAATCAACTATTCAGCGATTCGAAGTACTAATTTTTATGACAATTTTTATACATAAAATCACCCCTACGTATCATGATAACAAATCACTATCAAAATATAATACACATTATTAAAAAAATGAATGATCAAACCAGGACATTACACTCACCGGGTATCCACTTCTGTTTTTTTTTCAATCTGCAAATTTGTAAACAATCTGTAAATAACCCCACATGTGTTTGTGAAAAAGCATATCACCTCTCTACTTGAATGTGAAATCTTGGCGAGAACAAACTTTAAATATGAAAGGGAAATCCTAAAAAGTTAGGAAGATATCTCACTTGAAACAACAAAAACTTTTTATAGCCGATGCGTGAAAGTTTGAGAAAATCGGATAAATGCTTTCATTTGCACTTTTTATTTGCACCCCCCCTTATCTCCCTCTTTCTTTCCTTTGCCACTTTTCCCTCCCTATTATGATTTTGTAAGCACTTTTTTTTGTGTTACCACTGTAATTATTATTATTTGAATTACTTTCTCTTATTTTTGTTGTCGCTTATTCGTTTTATTTTGATATTTGTGGATTACTTGTTTTAAGTTTGTCTTCTGTGTCCGTCTCGAGTCTGTATAGAGTTGTATATATAGTTTGTTTATAATTAGTATTGAAACTAAGTTTAGGGGCTTGCCTTCTCTACAAGCTTTTGCTTTTCTTGGCAAGTCCCTCCGTTCATTTCTTGTTTCTTTTCGTTGATAATATTACTGAAACAAATTGTAGTTTTGTTTAATTTATATTCAACATTTGTTACGAAATTTCATTGATTTGTCTGTATTATCGATTATATTGAATATGTATTGTTACTTTGATTATATTTTGAAAAAATTGTTGAACGGAAATAAAATCTAAATCTAAATCTAAAAAAAAAAAAATGACAAGTAAAGTTATGACTTTTAATTGTTGTAAATGGTTGTTAAATGGAGTTTCATATTTGCCACATTATGTATTGTCGTTTTGATGCAGGTTAGGTATGAATCCTCCAATTTCTCCAAAAAGACAATATGACCACAATTTCCCAATTGAATGTTTTACTCAGAATGATATATATTCCTTTAATGAAGGACTAAATCAGGGTGCTTTCTTTTCCAAATATAATCATTTAACTTGATATTGAAAATGGAAGGGTGGGTGAAGTCACTTTCCCCCGATCATTATTATGCTTAAAAATATCAGTAATTTGAATCGTCGTTAAATATCCTAAAAACCAGAGGAAAAAACACAATCGATTTAATGTATTGAAGCGTTTAATTTGCAAAATTGAAATGGCTGCATGCATGGTTAATTTATCCCGTATTATAGTTTTAACTCTACATAATTATGACATTGATGATTATACAAACAAACCACCCGAAACTGAGGGTGGGATGAGGTATATACATAGTTTTTTTGCAACAGGTCTCTGTGTGTGGATTTTGATTGTTTCTATGATTTAGTTTGAATATCGTTCTATTGATGATACATAATTAGTCGGTTCTTTGATGATTTTAGGAGATAGGCAAGAGGGGTTTAGTAATGTCATAAACTCTCTGAAAATAACTAAAATTCTTTTTAAAAAGAGGGGGTGGCAAGAAGTAGAAGTAAAAGGAGTGGATATATATGAAAGGGATGCCCTGCAAAATAATATTTGTCAAAACTGTCCAGTAGTCCAGCTTGTGGCTTAGGTCACTTTGACCGTTAGGTGGTGCATGGAAGATGGCTGTTTCGATTTCGGAATTGTTCGGGGATAATATCAATTTCTGTTGTACTTAACACCCACCGTTGGTAGGCCTATTTTCGGACCCCCACTGTGAAGGGGCACTTTCCCCGAACCCCAGCTGTGCCTCCCATGTATACGTATGCGCCTCTTGTTTTCAGAAAAAAAAACAAGAACAAACCACCATGCACTTAAAGTGGCATCCCGCTGGTATTGGAATTCTGAATTTACTTTGCCAACTCCAAGACCCCAAGACCTTTAAACCACGTTCAAGGTGGGAGAAACAAATACCGCGCCCGGTCACTAGACACTATATTGCCCATAATTCTGATGTCTGGTTTAACTTAGACCATGGTCTATCTCTGACTTAAAATCATGCATGAGAGGCCGAAAATGTCAATTTTTACATTGATTGTTTGTTGTCGTTTTTTTCGTTGACATTGATCGCTTCTTTTGTTTACTTTGCTCTTTCCCCATGTTTTAATAGTGAATAAAAACAATTTTATCTTATAATCCTTGACAGATATAAATAATTTTGTGTGTCAACTGAGCTGATAAAACTAGAATCTGTACTGTGAAATGTTGTTTCACAGTTGCGCTCTTAAGCCTGAATTCAGAATACATAAGCCCCTCTGAAGAACATGGCGGGAAGCAAGAATGAATTAATATATATATATATAAAATAAATCATAAAGTACCATCTTGACTATAGACCATTACTTAGTCATAATAAGATCATTCGTAGACATATAGCACCAGTATCATGTATTGGAATGTTTGATTATCGCAATTTTATTGACATGGTTGATCATGTTTGTTGTTAGCTACCATGACTATAGAAGATATAATAATAATTCCATATCAGTCTGGTTTATAGCGCAGACTTTAACCAGATAACATTTATGAAAGATACGATAATGGATATAGCTTGTATTTTAATGTTATTTTGCTTTGCAGTGGTTTTGTTTTAATATTATGTAATATTCAATCAAAATAATGATATATGAGGTCAAACAATGCGTGTATTTATTTGGAATCAATGTTACCAAAGTATTTTTTTTTAAACAAAGTATTAATTTCGATGTAACAGCATTTATTGCCGATTTTTCTGACTGCAGAAAATGGTTACAACGAATATGCAGAAAAAAGCCTTACAAAGTGATGAACTTTCAAACTCTAGACCACCTCTAATCTTTCGACATTTGAAGTTTCAATACTTTACACTACAGATAATATTTACATCAGATAAAAGGTGACCTATGAGACTGTTATGTTGTCTAATTTTTTTGTGTGGTGCTGCCACAGAATGTATTCTTGTGTACGTTGAGTTTTATATCGATGACTATCATTATGGATTTATTGAAACCCGATTTGTATTGAAAGACCTAGTTTACTTTATCTTGCACTATTATATTGACTCCTATAAGTCATTGTTTCGTTTCCTACGATCAATGATTGAGATATATTTCTGTTAAACTGCAGAGGCCACATTTCATGCATCATCTATCATCAATTCATGTGCCCGAGGATATGTTATTGAGATTGAACTCTGTCGTGGTTTGACTTCATTCTTCTCATGAATAGAAATCATTCAATCAGTGTGAACTGTTTAAAAAAAGTCATTTTCATAATCAAACAAAACGAATGAGTTTGATTTATTAACCTCGCCTAAAAGTAAGGTGCACCGATTTTGCATTTATTTGCACGACATAGATTTTATGAATAGTGTGAAGGCAGCATCCCATACTCTCACAAACACGTATTTTCCTTGTTTGTTTGTTTGTATGTTTGTATTTATTTCCATAATAAACCCCCAAAAACGCAACATCAGGTAAAACAATTATGGAAACCCGAGATACAATTGAATATTGGATTCAACGGACTGAATCATTGAACTAGACAACAAATGGATTGGTAGCCCCCCCCCCCCACCCCTATACAAAAATGCCAATTTACAGCTATTTGACTTTGGTTTTGGGAGACTAAGGTGATTTTCTGTACGCAGAGAGTAAGGGTATGATTTACGAGAAAATTGTGTATTCATATATAATCAGGTGAAAGGACCCCATGGAAGAACAGTGGTATTTTATTAATACCGCTGAAATGGGCCATCCTCTATATGATCTGTACGTTATGTTAAATTGAGCATGTATATATTTTATTTTTATATGGAAATAAATACAAACAAACAAACAAACAGGTGCAAAATTATTCAAAACTTTAAACATCATTACGTACATATATTCATTTTGCCGAGTACTTAAAGTCTTCCATTTCAGAATATCATGGATATACTAGGATGACGTATGCAAATATGGATCAATTTCCAGAATAATTCTTCCTGCATGATTTTGTAGCTTTTGCAATAAATTCAAATATTTTGTTTAGCCCTCTCAATTTAAGATCTCTTGCCATATTACTTTTTAATCAAGACATGAAAGGAAATCATTAGACTGATTTTTCAATGACTACATTATCTGGTAATTCAACTCTTGGAATACCAAACTCATTTTAAAGATTAGAATCATAGATTTGGGAGAGAGTGTGAAGGAAAAAAGGCCAGGTCAATATTGAAAGAGGACCATGAACTTTGTAAATTAGATGAGAACATCCAATGGTTTTATGATATTATTTATTTGCGTACATAAGGAGCGTGAGGCCATGTCCCCTAATTTTCCCCACTAACAAGAGAAATGAGAAAATTGCAGAAAAAAGAAGTGTGAGATTTCTTAATTTTTTTTTCTTTATCTGAATATCATGCCAAAATATATCACTAAATTAGATTTTAAATGTTATTTCTAAGTTCAAAATTTTGGCTGGCTCGCTAGAATTTTAAGAAATTATGTCACACACGTCATGCTGTGCCCCCTCAAATCTCTCGGACTCTTCTCATCACGCCACTGATATTATCGATACAATTCAGGTTATCAATGTTCAAATGAATGAGGGGTTAGAAAAACAGACTGATGGCAATCATTTAGCGCTGAAGATATTATCGGGAACGTTGATGTATTTTTTTCAATATTATCTGAGGTTGTGATCGTGTGAAATGGGCTCATGAGTTCGTGAGTCGAATTATGACAAGATTATCATTTTGATCTTTGATTTGTAAAAAAAAAAATCGTTTATGCACCTTGAGCTAGATATTACCCTCCATATTAATAAAGTACAGAGTCTACTGCAACCAACACACAATTCAAACCTTATGCATAATTTGTATAGATATTTCTTTCCATGAGTATTTTATGTTGAAGTTGATTGCATTTATGAATTATGATTTACTGTTTTGATTGCTTACCAACCATACGCTTTCAATGATGATGTAAACAACTTCCTAAACTCTTGAACATTAGCAATATGTTCAACAATGATTAACAATTTCATTCGCTTTTAATTTCAAGTAATAAAATCAAATGAGATGTACATTTTAGATTGAATTTTTCATGCACAGTATGATTTTTTTTTTCTTCCAAATTGATTCGGAAAGTGATAAACTTAAGGCGGGGACTAACTGGAAATGTCTTAACTAGACATTGTCCCAGGCGTGCTTCCAAGAGAAGGTTGAAACAATTCAAAACATTGGACCCGGATACATGATTCTATTCAATTCAACCCAAACTATATACAGCCTGCAATCTATGGGTGCTGGACATCCGTGTCGATACAATCTTCCATCTTATCATCCATGTTAAGTCAGCATTGCATTGTGGTTGAATGTATGAATTTAGATGCGTTGTACTTTATTATGTAATGTCGCAATCAACTATAGGCATACCCTCATTTGTAAGCCCATCCCTTACTCATATTTATATTGAGCGTATACAAAATAGCTTTCATTTTCATGAGGTAAAAGGACTATATCTATCGATATCATGCATCAAGCTGACCATCATTACTTATCGTGCTCATAACAAATGAGAATGAGATACAATAGCAGACCTACGGCAGACATGATTGTATAGTTTTAAAAGCACCATGACTATAGATATGAAACAAATTTAAAGGGCTAAAACTAACTTCAATTAGTTTTGAAAGCGATATGCATCTGATTACATAGTTTTGAAAGCACTATATGACTAGGTTATATGATCCTACCTCTCCATGGCATATCCATCTGCAGTGATAATCTTCTGAACTCCGTTGATAACTTATTCGACCTTGGTGATACCAACGTTGACGTTGATGACAGTCCCACCGAACTCCTTCTTAACACCGGGGCGTGTCCATTACCATGGTTACTACTACCAGTCGGAGTCGACGTCGAAACTTGAGGCGGGTGACGCCCTTTATAGGATGACTTGGTAACCGCATCATAGTCCCCAGTACCCACACCCATCACGCTCCATCTCCAACTGGGGCTACTACCCCCATTTTGAGATTTCTTTGGGCGTCTTACAACTGTCTTGATCCCCGAGTAGGTTTCCAGTTCCTCGACGGGGCTAATTGGACTGAGGCTCCGAGGAGATGGCTGGATGTTATCATCCCCGCGAATGGCATTGCTCCTCTGAAGAGGTGGTTTGTTACGAGGTGATGAGGAGGATGATGAGGAGGAGGAGTTCCTGTCAGCGTCAGATTCTTCCGATGAACACGCATCTTCCATGTTTTCTGAGATGCTGCTACAAGCGCTGCTGCTTGATCTCACCAGACTACGGCGGTTGTACCGTAATTTATCTTTCGTAGGTGAGCTGAAATGCAGATTGTTATTATTGCTGCTCAAATCCTCAAACTTATCCCTCATTTGGCTTACTCCCGATTCCAAGGCATCCAAGTCCAAATGCACTTCTGATCTTCCCTTATCACTCATGTTGGTTGGTGAAGACCGGTGAGATCCTCTCCTATCAAGTTCCATCATGTCGTTGGATGATGATGATGAACTCAACGATGAGTTAGGAGAGCTCTCAGGACTGCTGAATGGGCTATAGCTTTCACTAGAACTATTTCTGCAGTCGCTGGTTTTGCTGGTGGCACTACTGATCGATAAAGTCCTTGCATCACGCACCGTCACGGATGGCAGCTGATGAAAATCGTTCTGGCCACACGTTGACTCATTGTCGACAACCGTTTCTTGGTTTGGTGTTAAATCACAACCATCCTGACACGAAGCCATAGCTGACTGAAAGCGATCCAACTGCTACGGGGTTAGTTTCCACAAACTTTACCTGATAGGCAATACGTCTGCTGAGCAAAGTGCATTACTATCATCGAACTTTGGAACAAAGTGCATCAAAAGTTTTGTCCTCGAAGAGAGAGAGAGAGAAAATAAAAATGAATCAAGCCTACCCAGCAGAGCGAAGTGCGTGTGAGTCAACTAGGTGTGCAGAAGTTTGCAAAACATTTACGCTCTGCGACTTATGTTTGCTTTTTATGTGTTTGATATATACAGACTTTATCCACCTTTTACCTAATTCGACTAAAATCAGCTGGGCTATTGAAAAGCGATTTTTGAAAGCCGCACTTCCAATATTTGAACAATGGTCCCCGAAGCCTTTTGTGACCTCAGCAACCCACCCTATTCTTCACGTCCTTTCATCCGTTGGGTTAACGGAGAGGTCGCAGTTTGAGATCCTTATTCTATCATATCCAATATGGAACGAGGATATGATGATCAATATAGTTCCGATGGGACTGCGTACTTATTAGCATTGTTGCTCATAAAATCAATAAGGTCCATCCAGTTTAGGGTTGATATGGCGCGTGAAATGTAAATGGATCAATGATATCTCAGTCTGCATACTATAGCGGGGCTATGCATGTATAGATCGCTTATTAAATCTTCGATCATGATCCGTACCACAATTAAATTCTACGTTGATAGGGTTGTCCCGCGGGAGGGTTGTCCAATTCCCATAATAAAATGACTAAATAAACATTATGAATAAATGAGGTGCAAGCTGTTTTGAAACAAAGTTTCTAATATAGTCCCGGAATAAGGTTCATTAATTGCAATCAAATATCGATTAGTGAATAAACAAATAAGTACGAAGAACTTTGCTTGTTTTGTTGAATTTTAATGATTCTCATATAATAAAAGTATATGAATATTTGTTTGATTGGTTTTTAATAATTCTCAAACCGATAAAGGTATGTAGAAGACGAGATCTGTATAAACATCCGACGCTAACTCTGACACGAGAGGGGGTAATTTGTAAACGTTCACATATAGCTCTTTAATTTCACATGACTTCAAACATTTCCTTTTCATTGAATAAAGCGGGCGAGTTATGTTGTTGAAACATCTCAACGATTGTCCATCTCCAGTTATAGTTCTAGTTGCAAAATGACAGGGGCGTAACAGGGGGTCGGTGACCGGGGGGGGGGGGGGGGCAGGAACCAAAAATTTCCCGATCATAATGGGATGAACAGGCAATGGCGTAATGAGGCAAACATTTTGAGGGGGCCAGATATGGCGTATCGGGCAAGAAATATATTTAACAAATAATATATTTCACCCTTCCCTCTTTCCTTTTCTTTTTTTTCATGGTCTGTACGCCACTGTGAACAGGATTTTATTCATGATTGTGCGCGAGCTTAAGATAGATTTTGACGTGATATTCAGAAAAAATATTTTACATTTTTTCTTTGCTTTTCTTCCTTTCCTCCTTTCTTTTTTGTTCCGGGTTCTAGAACTTTTGGCGGTCATGGTTCAACCCCTTCCATACGACAGTGTTATGCGGATGATATTATAGCCATTTTAAACCTTTGATGGCCGCTATTATATTTTCAATCAAATTGCGTGTTTATATATTCACACCACACATTAATTCAACGCAGTTGCGTAGTAATCCAAATATTTTACGGGGCACACCATAGCAAATGTGAGAAAATTTGTTTTAAAAAATCGCCAGCGAGCGAAGCGAGATATATAGAAAGAAAAATGGCCTTTTGAAATGAAATTCTAATTTTGTGATAGATTTTTACATCATAGTCAATAACATATCATATTTGTTTGCTATTCCTTTCATTACCTCTTTTTTTCATTTATTTCCGCTTGCGGCTGAGGACCCCCACCTGTACGCCAGTGATTCAACGTAAAGCTTAATGCAGGAAGGGTCCATACAGGGGCCCTTTATAGAGCCCTTTGAAGGTTACAGATGAAGAGGCCCGACTGCAAGGGATCTTGGGCAGATCGAGCCCCTGGTAGCTTTGGAGATTTAGCAAGCTTAGGATAGACTTTATGTAATGTTACATGCCATCCATCTTACTTCCCGTTCTTTATTTTCAATCCTACATTCATTTCCCGCTTTCGTTTGCCTTTTTGTAATTTTTCAATTTATTTCCCTTTCTTACTGATCATGCTAATGTATTACTGTGTTTCTGGGTTATTTTGTTCTTTCTCACATTCTCCTTTCCCTCATTTTCCCATTTTCCTTCCGTTTTTCCTTTTATATGTTTCTTAATTTTCTTTTCACTTTTCCCCTTTCCCTCCCCCTTCCTCTTTTTTCTTTCTTTCTATCTTTCTTTTCACTTCAAAATTACTATTGATTAAAAAAATACTAATGATGATTAATCATAGAGTATATAGTTTGAAATGCATCATGCATCATGATGAAAATTCCATATATGAAATATAAAAAAAGTTGTTTTTACATGCTGGTCGATTTGCCTATATGAAGGAGCCGGTGACATCAGCCACTCTTCATTTCAAATATGAAATATTTAATTTTGTCTTCATTACAAAGTGATATAAGTATTGAATCCTATCTAAACACGTGGAATTGCCTTGCCATCAGTGCCACCTATTATCATTCAATGGAGAGCTTCTTTATGGTCAAATATTGAGAAAATGAAATGAAACAGAATGGAATAGTAGATGGCATAATCGGATATCTCAGTTGCATGTCACTGGTGTTTTGTATGTCATTGTTTTACGAAAATATTGGAAACTTCAAATTTCACAACTCTCTTTTTTTTTTACATCAAATTTTGATGAAATTTCCAGCACTATGCCTGTATAAATTGTTCTTGTTTTATCAATTTTTTAAAATATATATATATTTTTTTTGCTGTGGTGGACAAGCACTTCAATGATGAATTATGGTAGTGAATAGTGATAGTAATGATGTCCAAAAGTTGACAGCTCAATTCATGAATCTTACAAAGAATGAAAAGAGCTTACATGATTAAAAATTGCTCATTTTTATCCAATAAAAAGTTTCATTTATGCAATAAAAATCCAACTGCTAAACATGACAATGTAAATATTGTGTATCTATATATAATTCTGTATTTATTTAAAAAAACCTTTGGATGGTACAGACTGCACACTAGATTTTTTGGAAGTAGGATAAGACCACACAACTAGTATTCTATGTTCAGAACTCATAACTAGCATTCAAAATCAATGACCAAATTGACTTCGTAATTTTTAAATTCCTTAAAGCCCATGATTTGAAGTATTAATGAGTAAAAAAAGATTAAAATAATCAGTGCATGGTATAAAAAAATGAAAACAACAGATAGCAATTAAATTATGTTTACATTTTTTGTTAGTAAAAAATAATAATGATGTTAACTTTAAAAAAGAGTCTCCTGAAGTACATAGCTCTGCTTTTTCACATTCTATTCTCAACTTCATGGTGACTAGTTCAGCCGAGCCCTTTACACATATTCATGTACTGATGTAATCATAATAAATCATGTCTAACATCTAATTTGATAATTTGACACGTAAATAGACAAAATAAACTCCTTTGGTTAAAGAAATGAACGATTTTATGATAGACATTTATACACAATATCTTATATATAACCTATTGAGTCTACTCTAAATTTCTCCATAATATACTATTTTATAATACATCACACTATGAAATCACAAAGGCACAGTTTAAGGGGGAAATGGAAATTTCTTGAATTAGATAATGTACATGATTTACATGCTTATCACATAATATTATATGGAAGAACTTTCATAAGAAATTTGTCAAATTTGATATTACTGTTGTTGAAAGACAAGTAACAAATAAAACAACTCTAAGACATTGTAACACAGTACAGGGCTATCAAGAAACTCATGTTTTGTGAATGACATTGGCCTGGAATCAACTCCTGAACAAAGGTGACAATTGTACATCACCAGAGGTGTTTAAGGCCAAGATCAAAGAAAGCAACCTACATTTCGACTAAACTCATCTGCGCTCTCTCCTAACTTGGAGCATTATACTTAACAGTCCAGCGCCAGATCCTTTCCCATATTATATTTTTCTAATCAGTTATAATTTTATATTTGTGCAACTGACTAGTACATAATCCTGAGATAAGTAATAACCTGTTATTTCCATGCAAGTAAAAAGGAACAGGGTTCCCAGCTTTTAAAGAAAACAAAATTCTCTGATTTTTCCCTGATGAAGTTTAAAATTTCCCTGATAATTAATTAAACCCATTCCCAGTTTCGCATGTTTTCTAAGTTGTTACAGTGAATTACAGTAGTATTTTCAGTATAAAAACAATGTAAAACTAATTAGTACCACCATAACCAGTCATTCAGTGTATGTTGTTTTGATATGGAACAAACTATAACAGATTCTGACTGACTACCTCGCTTTTGACTTTTGGGCTGATCAAAATTCCCTTATTTGAGGCATTTTCCCCTGATTTGAGGTATTGTTTATCGAATTCCCTGATTTTTTCCCTAACTGGAAAAAAGTAAAATAATTTTCCCTGATGGGCTGGGAACCCTGAATGTAAGTATTACTGATTGGAGCATGAATGCATTAAAGGTACACTCCTCTCAATGCATAAATCTTCTTATATAAGGCAAACATTACTGTTATTATATTTTTTTCATGCTTATAATAGAAATGCATAACAGTTCTTAAAAAGGATTGGAATGCTTTTAATTCAGTGTTAAATTAATTAATAGTGACTAACATCACAATATTTTAACTCAGCAAATGTTGTCTAAACAATAAACATCAGAGCAATAACTAAGGTTCCAATTTGAAATCTTAACCTCTTGCTCCAAACAAAAACAATATAAATTTATAAACCAGAAGTAACAAAAAAGGTTTAATCTCCTGATCCAATCATACAATTTGTGCACATACTATATCATTCTTCACCCCTCTTTATGGAGGTTTAAACCTTCTCTTTTCTCTATCTTCTTTGGAAAAATCAGAGCCAAGAAGATGTCAAAGCTCGCCCATTACAGAACATATTTGTAAAGTTTACAAAAAAATAAAACTTATGCACACTATAGGTAAGCCTATATATCGTTTTAGGTCATGGTACTTTTACGACACAAGTCTTTGAAGCTGGTGATTTCCTGCTCTATTATCGAGAACTAATACTACTATGATGAAGCAGTTAAAAGTCAGGAACAGTACTCAATGACTGAGGCCATGTTTTTCTATTTCTTAAAACACATCCATGTGTGGATACTTAATACTAAAGCAAAATAGTTATTATAAATATTACTTTCATTTTCAGAAAGTGATATATATATAGAAGCATAATTCCTTGCCATATACTTTAATATTTTAGAAACTGATAAACCAGTATGATTCTTTGCAATAATCTGAAGTCCCGACTTCCTCACTTGTCTATCTACTTTCTACTTGTAATTCTGAATGAAAAACGATCAAGAAATACAGGTAGCTCCAAAATAAATAAGATTATCTAACATCATATAAAATGAAATACAAAGAAAGAGCATTAGCACAGAACAGAGTTCAAAACACCCGCATCTCCAAATCAAAATCTAAGTTTACATATCATCACATGATACATTTCTAGTGAATACCACAGATCTGAAAAAAGTACTTGTAATTACATTAAATTATGCACTGTATGATTACTTTTTAGAGGCTCAATAATTAGAATCGCTCTTAAAATAAGACTGAAGACTCTCTATACAATAAGTACAAAACTTATAGTTCTATGAAATTAAAGCATCTTTACTTAATCTGATTTTTTTTAGTAATTACTTTACTAACTTTAAAAATATATCACTTGTCTTTTTCTTAAATACAAACACAACAAGTTAGATAATTGATTGTTTTACTGGATTGTCAGATTCAGGTAACAACCATGGACCCTACAACCAATGGAAAACGAGAACAAGTCCTACTTTGGTCATAACATTTCCACCGTCACCTGACAATGTGCATATTGATGATGACATTCATTTGCTGTGAAAATGTTAATAAGTAATCAGGAATTATCAGACAAAAAAATATTTCATCTCCATCTTTCACAGTATGTATGGTCATTTCACACCACTGAGTAGACAGGAATAACCATCGTTTCAGGGGATTTATTTAATAATTTCTGACATTTTACTATGTATTGGTGAGTGGAACCAACACAGTACAGCGGAACAGAGACTGAAGCTTTTGGTCTAACCACTGAGAGGAATAGCAAACCTGAAATCATGAAAATTGATTATTACAGAAGTGGATACCGGTGGAAATGAATCTGACCTTGCTTTAATTTGAAAAACACCCATTTTCTCCTGACCTATCATATTTTAAAGCAGGGATGGGATAATTTTTTTAATTAATTTCAAAATCATTGTGTTACAACTTACAGCCAAATAATCATGTCTTTATTGTATAAACTATATGTACTAGCAATTTCATACTGAAATTCTCATGACCATTTCTAGACATAGACCTGAGCAAACAGACATATGCACATCAAAGATTTTAATTCTTCTGAACTGACTGCACATGCATTTTGTAGATTTCACAAGACACAGTTCTGGCTCATTTATTGCAGACTTGGTCATGATTAGATCAAAGGGTTGCAACATGTGTGAAATGACATCAGGTGAATGAATTCAATATCCATCAGCGTCCATCTTTCATACATGTAGGGTCCATGTAACAACTATCAGAATTAAACATTGGATTAATCTACTTTACAAGGAATGTTTGCAGTCACAGATGAATTTCTATGCTTGTGATGTTCCAATACAAACTTGCATCACCAAAGATGAACAATGCATCGTGTTTGCGCCAAAGATTCAGCTGATGCATTTACATATACAGTAAACATTCTTTTAAATCATATTGCACATACTGAATCTGACTTCTGTACTTCACACACAGCACGAATAAACCACCTTGTTCACCTTTTTCACTATTATCTGTTTGCGAAATAAAACACACTCCTGGAATATTGACAGCAATCATGGAAAGTGCAGTAGTTTACCACATCTCAGAGAGTAATACCTAAAAGGAAGAGTGTTCATCTAAGCTGCACTGGTCATATGAGCAAAATATGCTACTTTGGCACATACTGTCCAGTGTCTGGGTCCCTCATCGCTTGTCTCCATGGCATCACCAAGCCATTCAAAGTGACATAGATCCCATTGGATGGCAGGCACTGGAGGGCTCCAAGGGCCATGCCGATGTTAAAAGCAGCATCAGAGTCTTTGAATTTTTCCGGAAGTAATGCACCTGTTAGGACGATTCTCTTTGGTAGGTTCTGATGGCCAAGGAATGATGCCGTTGACAGGAGGGTGTCTGTTCCATGGGTGATTAGAATGAGCTTCTCACTGCAGTCATTGCATACTGTAAGAAGATTCAACCTTGAAAGAGAGACAGTTAAAAACATGAGAGCTTCAAATGTATTCAGCTTTATAACAGTGATTTAAGTCAAAATTATTTGTGGCCCAGACATGGAGTACAGTCTGTTTGTGCACTGCTATGTAACCTTACGGAAAAGGCGCTATATCAAATAACTATTGGATTGGATAATTTGTACATCGATAGGCTGAGAAAAGGCTTCATATGAAGAAAAGATTTGGGTCATTTGTAGAACTAGGACTGTAAACTTTTTTTAATACAAATATTTGATGCTTCTTTTATCCCATCACAACTCCAGTTAGTTTCATAACAGATGCAGATGCTTATTGGTTTTCATTTTAAATAATGACAAGATTTATGACAATTTGGTAAAAAAGAGGATCCCCATCATGATAAATACATATACTGCATACTAAAGAAAATATATCACTCTAAAGATTTTTCAATTTACAGTTCGACCTCTCTTATCTGGACACGTTGTGACCAGCACCAATTCGGATAAGGGATTTATCCGGATCTGGGAGACCCAATATTAAACACACACAGCTGCTGCCTCCCCAACGGCAGTACATAGCTACGTACACGTTATCTATTGTAGTGGGTGTACAGACAGTATTCACTGCAGTGTCAGTTCAAATCATAGGCAGTATTTTTACAGAAATGAAATCGATCGATGGCCAAAACTGTTCGATAATTTACCTGCTAAAATGATTGAGGTATACATCAAGCATACCTCAAAAGAAAGAGAATGACTCAATGAAACTAAGTTTTACAATTAGATCATCGCGGCGGGTAACGCAGCTTCGCAATGTCAGCCATTGTTATACTGACTGAAGGCTCAAACATGATAGATGACGCTGTCCGTAATGAGGCCTAGCGTTAGCTAGCGAGACATGTGTTGTTTTTCCCGGGAAACAAAAAGACAACGTGATGAAATGTTTGCGCTGCGCCCTGATTTACTGGAAAATTATCCTGCCTAAGTTCTTTCGGTGACTTGGGTGAGATATTTTTATGAAAAATAATGTTGTTGTAGGTAGACTATATTGGAAAATATATGTAATCAAAGTGAGTATGCGCATAGGATTGAGTTTAGATTGAAATATCATTTCCTCACGTACTAGATTGAATTGAAAAAAAAAAAAATCTCAGCAAGTGTGCGTTCGGATAATAGAGAGATCTGGATAAGAGAGGTCAGACTGTAGTTATTATTATCAAAATTCCAAATTACTCAAGTTGGAAGCATGGTAGTCCACAGCTCCTTCAATGATAACACATCAATTTTCAAATGTTTGAGGAGTTGAATGAGGGTACAAAAAGTTATTTATGTAAAGTTTCATAACTTTTCAATTCACATCAAAACACATCATCTGATGTTGTACCCTTTATAGTCTTACGACTACAAAAAAAAAGAAAAAAAAAGTTTGTGGAATATTGCAATAAACTTTTGGTCAGGATCTACTTCTCATTTATTTGATCCTGGAATGTAGTGGAATTTTCAGTGTTACGCTCATTGGCTTTTTATCTCTATTTATGCAGGTCGACTTGTTGGAACTGGCCTTTAAGAACCTAAAAAAAAGAGGAAATGATACAGGTTACACAATCAAAATTCAATTCTTTGATTTATTACCTGTCCTCATCAGAGATATCCTGGCTATCTTTCTGACACACAGTCTCATATCTAAATCTGAGAGGCACCTTGTGCTGTTCTAAGATGCCCCTAGCTGCACTCTCCCCAATCTCAAAGGCATAAACACCTTTCCTCTTTGGATAAGCCTTGTCAATCGTTCCTGCAGATCAAAAGAGAGAGTGAGAGAATAACAAATAGAAAAACTAAAGAAAATCCTAAGAAATCTATGTGAAGGAAATGTTAAAAATCCAAATGAAAAATTAGAATTGAAAACAATTTCTTATTCAATTTTTACCCTATACGATATGCAAGATCAGTGGCATCTCTTATGTGCTGCAACCAGAGAGCCCCAACATTCATGACTTCAAAAGTAATAGAAAAAATATAAAAGAGAAAAAGAGGGTTATAGATTTAGAGGCCTAGCTGTTATTAAAAAAAAAAAAAAAAAAATTCTCCTTGCCCTCCCATCCCATCCCTAGATAAAAATCGCCTGGCAAAGCGGCAATATGCCTTGAATTGAAGTTTTCCAAATGCTCCTAAATCAAACTAAGTTATTTTCAACTGATTAAGAGTTCGTCAAGTACATTTTCAGTTGGTTTTTTAACTGGTTAAGATATCATGTAGTATAATGAAGTATAAATTTTATAATATAGACAAGTGAAGTTCAATAATACATGTAGATGATTGAAAGCATATTCCAACATTCTTCAAAACACCTACCTCCAGTTTGAATGATAAGAACTTGCATTGTAGAATTTAGTTCCATCTTGAGTGATCCTCCATGAAAAACTGAAGATGGAAAGGAAATAAAAAAGAAAACCCTGTTAAGTTAGGCATGCATATCTAATCAACAATTATTTGAATGAAAATAAAAATACAATCATGACCAATTAAGCCTAATAAGAAATATTACATCACTCAGGTCCTCGTAAAAAGACGTCATCATCATGATCAACATCAATTAAGTTCTCAAAACATCACAAATTCAATTCACAGCATCAGAAATCAGCTAAGAAATTATTTCTCTTGCCTCACCTACATGACATTATGACATGAGCGTTAACTTTAAGCGAGACTCAAATTTTAAAAGCAAGAAGTGAAGAACCACGCCGCGGCCGTATAACGATCAACGATGAGAAACAAGATGGTGGCGTAAACATTCGGGCAAGTCTCCCCCGTCTTTTCATAATATTTTTCTCATTTTTTTAATGAATTCTCGTTTAAAAATGAAATCGATAGCGTAGAAATGAAGTTGTATCCCATTTTAGGGCTAGATCTTTTGGAAGGAAAGTATATCTCGGACTCGGGGGCGAAAGTTTGAGGTTTTTTGGTGGTAGGCTACATGTAGATTGCAATGGAATCCCTGGCTTCATAGAGAGTAAGCATAATAAGTTACTTTAGTAAATGATTTTTACTCTCTTCTCTAGAAGCCTCCTGGCTGCGCACACGTAATCCCCGCGACTATACCTACCTATATGCCGTGCCAGCGGCTAGGCACTCGAACTCATGGCGCTTAGATCACGGGTCCGTAGCCCGGCCGGTGGACGTGGCGTGGCCGGGGTGCAACACAGCTCCAGCCGGCAGTTTAGTCACTCACAGAAATTACAGCCACAGCTCAGGGAAGGTACCACAGCTGCTTCAGTGATTGTTACGTTTTTATCCTGAATCTTTTCTTACCCTTATTATGTCTACATGATATCTATCATAAAGAAATCCAGTCATTACGTACCCTTAGTCTTTTTTTAGTCTCATAATCGAATCCAAAATCAAGTTTTTCAGCATGTAACTTGTTATAGTTTTAGAAATTAGCGACTATTAAATGATTGGTGCCATATCTGTTACGGTATACCAATTTGCTGATCAATCCATTTCTATCTACCTTTTTATTTATTTATTTTTTTTAGTTATCTAATGCTTTATCTAACTTTTCATTGCTTAATTTATCTTGAATGTTTTCTAATTGATTTTTTTTATTTATATGTTTTATTGGGTCAACACAAACCAAGTATATACAAAAATAACAAATCATACATAATTAAACTATTCCATATCATTAGAAAAAAAAGAGAAAAAACAAGTGGAGCGCCTCTGGCAGTCTCAACTGCATCGCGCGATTCAATATAGCAACAGTGCTGACTTTGAAACTACAGGCTATAAAAATAAGTAATCATATCATTAGAAAAAAAAGAGAAAAAACAAGTGGAGCGCCTCTGGCAGTCTCAACTGCATCGCGCGATTCAATATAGCAACAGTGCTGACTTTGAAACTACAGGCTATAAAATAATTATTCACAAAAAACACCATTCATATAATGATACAATGCTACGTTCAGTGGCGTACCTGGGATTTTTCACAGGGGGGGGGCAAAACCGTCCGCCAAAAAATTTGACAAGCAAAAAAAAAAAAAAAAAAAAAAAAAAAAAAAAAAAAAGGTCTTCAATCACAACTGAAGGATTTTGTACCCAAAAAAAATTTGACAAGCTCGTCAGGGGGGCAATAAAGGTCTTCAAGCTCGTCAGGGGGGGCAGGTATATGACTTTTGTATGGGATGTGGCTCGTCAGGGGGGGCAGAGTGCCCCCCCTGCCCCCCCCCCCGTAGGTACGCTAGTGGCTACGTTCATTGACAAAAAAATGACATTTGGCCTTGATCATGCGACCTAAGACTTGTCCCCTATATCCATATCTTATGAACTATATCTATAAACTTTGAAAGTTATATGACAGCAATCTAATAATTGATTGTTACTGATTGATTAACTAATTGATTCGTTGATTCAATTATTTTTATTTTGTATTTTTTGATGTTTTTATTTATTCACACATTAACTATCGATTTTATTTACCCGTTAAAAGCTCTTGATGCTAACTTCATGCTTTGTTGGTGTAATAATTTGACGAATTCGTAGATCTATTAAACTATATTTTCTTACCAATTTCATATTCCCCATTGATTAAATTTGTTACCTCCACCCATCCATCCACCCGTCAATGCGCCCATGCCAATCTATCCATCTATTCATGCATGGCCCATAGGTCCATGTATCATGCATTCCCGTTCCTGTCAATAATTATTAAATTTATGGTGGGCTAATTGAATCTGTTGATTTCATCTATCATCAATTAATTGATATTATCTACTCGTTACTTTTTAAAACCATTATTATTGTTTATCGCCATTCTATACAATATGATCATTTACTTTATCTACTAATTTCACTCCACTTATCTTTTTTGTTTAATTTTCTTTCGTTAACAGTGTGGCCTTGCTATGGGGCTGCACAATTCGAAAAAATGCAAAAGAAATGATTAAGAATTTTCTTGTTCATTACAGTTGTTATTTTTACTTTTTCAATTTTTATGAAGAGCAAAATTAGATTTCAGTTGGAGCCCGCCTCCCCTTCTAGGGACGCCCTAGGCAGAAAGCCCATGCAAAGTTAATATCAAATTTGTAAAATGAACGCAAACTTACAGGAATTATATAATCCGATAACTTCTTTAAACCAATATGGCCGTATAATTACCCCCCTCATGATCTCCCCTGAAATTTTGAAGAAAAAAAAATTATGTTTCTGCTGAGATGCTCACAATTTTTTTAAAGCTACAGTTAATCAAATAGCAATTCCTTTGTGATAACCTTTGCTCTTCGTTTGTTCATATATATATTTTTGAACATTTTGTGTGTTTTTACGGCATTGATATCATCTGCGGTTAAATCACTGGTGGATCCAGGGGGGGGGGGGGGCAGCCGGCCCGTGCCCCCCCCCCCCCCCTTTGAGAGGCGCAATTAAAGTTTGTAATGTAAAAATACCTTTAAAACAGAAGTGTGCCCCCCCCCCCGGAAAGTGAAGACCTTTTTTATCATTTTGCTTATCAAATTGTTTCGTTAACTAAATACCCAAGTTTTGTTTAAAACCATTTTTTTTTGCTTGTCAAATTTTTTTTGCTTGTCAAATTTTTCCTCAGGAAAATGTGTCCCCCCCCCCCCCCCTTTCCAAAAAGCTTGGATCCGCCCCTTGGTTAAACAGAGCTGTCCGACACTGACCATGCAGTATTTGCAATTGATTTCAAACTTCAGTTGCAATTTGCAAGTGATATACTTGAACTACACATACCACTTTAGAGGTTTAAAGAACCAATTAAAGAACAAGATCAGTCGCAAATGATTGCAATAATTATGATTGGTTTAAAGACTTAGCCTTGCATGCGATCGATTTATAACATCTGTTTGCAGTATTTCTCATTCCAAGTGGGGTGAGGTGTCATCAGGTGGGGGATGGTTAAATAGTGGTGGGGCCCGGGACTATCAAATTGGGGTTTTTATTTTAGTATCGCTGTATTGTTTTCCGCTGATCAACTACGTTGGTTGCACAAAAAATGCCAGCAATTGAAAATAAATCCCCCGAACTAACAGTTAATCAATTATGTCTTAATTGACTTTTCACTAGATGCTGAAGTTGCATTTTCGAGAATGAGTTATGGGTTATTTGATTGATTTACATACATGTAGTTGTTATAATTTTCATAGAGGGTATTTTTAAAATGAAATTCGACTCCCCCTCACCACTTAACTTGGCTGTTTATGGGCACTTGCCCCCACTTGCCTCCCTCACAACGCGGTTTTGTTACATTGCTTACAGATCATTTAAGTGTATGACGATCTTTAAATTGGCAACAAAATACCAAGCAAATAATAATGGCTTATTTCAATTATTGACAGAACGTTAACGTGCGTGACTTGCAACCCTGGCCCTGAGAACAACTGCGACTGGCAAATGATATTTCAGGGGATGATTATCAATTGTTAATTGAAATTTTACGTCGTTTGAGATCAAATCTTCTATCAAGAGATCAAGAACAACTATTTACGTAGTTTTCCGAGCTGCCAGGAAGGTGAAACTTGAACCAAGTTGAAGAGAGCTCGAGAGTCTTGGCCGAAGATACATCGCACCAGCCACCACCGCCGCGCCGGAACGTTAATCCGATCTCGACGAAGCCAAGGCCAAGGGGGAAAAAACAACACCCAAAAAGCAAAATCTGCTCTCCCCAAACCAAAGCTAAGTTTTGATAATGTCACGAGGATCAAGTGCTGGGTTTGATCATTTCATTACTGTCTTTTCCCCAGAAGGGCGGCTGTATCAAGTTGGTAAGTAGAGCCTGCTCACTGGCACTGCTGGAATTGTTTTAACATGTTTATAATAATGTAGCCTATTGTTATGTTACTTTGTTAGGAAAGTGGGATTGGGAAGGAAGAGAAGGTCAATTTAAGGACGTTCCACAGTTAAAATGAAGTCCATGTCATTTTCACCATATTTTGCAGAGAGTTACTTTGGTATCTATGCATTATGAAAATGCAAAAAATAATATAGGTTCATGTGCTTATTTTTTTTCTACGGGACTTCAAAGTCGCCGTATTTGAATGATATGAAATATTGCGCAATCATGAGAATTATGCCTCTCTTAGACCTCACGAATTCACCAAATGCAAGGCTCGACATTAGCAGTGGCCCGGTGGCCCGGGGCCACCAGAAATTCACATCGGGCAACCATTATTGAAAAAATATTAAGTTTTGGTGGCCCGAATCGGGCAACCAATAATTTTCAGAATAGCGCAATTTTTCTCCCCATTTTGCACGCATTTATCAACTTTCTACAGTTCAAATTGCAAGCCAGTTCATCATGCGCCCTTTTTGTTGATCTACACACAAACACACACACAAAGTAGGCCTACCGCTATAGCATTAAGTAGCTTTTATCCAGCCGGCCGCGCCGGCTGGCGTGAGCTTTGCATGCTTCAAGCAGCTGTGCGTTAACAGCCTATTCAGACTCGGGGAGCTGCAATACGAAATGTTGCTGCTATGAAATCTTCCACAGAACTGAAAATCCAAGTCAAAGTCACATTTTACACCAATGAAATGCCCTTCTACAGACCTTGTTGCTAAAATCTGGTGTATCCTGATTATTTGCAAGCATTAAAAAGAGGAATCATGACCTCTCTTTTGACTCAAAAAGACCGATTTCCAAATGAAAATAATACACATAAAAACACATAGGTGAGAACATCACAGTCCCACGTGTGCATTTGTATATATGTTGTTACTTGGTTTCTTTCGAAGCTGTGTCTTTTCCGGTCTTTTCTAGCCAAAACTAAACAGACAGTTACTTAATTCTTTCTTGTTTATAATAAAAATGACTTCTTAAACAACTCTTGAGAAAGTAAATACTTTGGGAAGGCATTTCATTAATATGAAATGTTAATTTTTCCAACATTTTGGCAAATATAGGGAAGGAATTTTCTCACACCTTTTTTTGCCGTTTTATTATTTTCTTTCATTTTTTTTGACAGTGGTTAAACCATTTATACCCATTTATTCATTTTTAATGTTTTTCTTTATATTTTTTGGGCCACCAAACTTTAATATCGGGCCACCAAAAAAAATTATTTGAAGGTTTTGGTGGCCCGAACGGGCCACCACCAAAAAAAGTTAATGTGGAGCCTTGCCAAATGAGTTTAAATCATCTTTACTCTCTCGATATCACATCAAACTTTCAGGATGTGTAACTTAGTAGATACCAAAGTAGGAGAAAGTCTTTTAATTGGTAAAACTATATCTATTTGGATTCAGCAGCGCCCTCATTTGGCAGGAATGGTGCAAAAACTCGGAAAAAACAAATCTTCAAAGACGTGAATCTACTAAAAAATTAAAAAAGTATAGTTTAAGCTGCACTTTATTAAAAATCCATGTCACTTTCATCAAATATGGCTAAACTGTAGAGGAATGTATATGAAAGATGTAGGGAAGTTAAAAATATAGGGTCCATGTGCTCGTTTTTTAACTATGAGTGTCCAAAGTGTTGCGAGTTGGCTTGAAAATCGCCTAAAATGCGCCGAAAACGTGCAAAGTCTAATAATACCGTCTATAATGCGAATGGTTCCCGTATTTCGATCCCAAACATTCAAAATCCATGTCATTTTCATCATAATCTCTAAATTTGTAGAAGAATATATTCTGAAGCCGTTCAAATGTTAAAAATATAGGATCCATGTGCTCGTTCTTTAGTTATCAGTGTCCAAAATGTTGCGAGTTGGCTTGAAAATCGCCTATGCGACGAAAACGTGCAAAAGTATATACTACCGTTTATAATGCGAATAGTTCCCGTATTTTGCTCCCAAACATTCAAAATCCATGTCATTTTCATCATAATCTCTAAATTTGTAGAGGAATATATTCTGAAGCCGTTAAAATGTTAAAAATATAGGGTCCATGTGCTCGTTTTTTTAGTTATCAGTGTCCAAAATGTTGCGAGTTGGCTTGATAATCGCCTATGCGCCGAAAACGGGCAAAAGTCTATAATAATTATACCGTTTATAATGCGAATAGTTCCCGTATTTCGCTCCCAAACATTCAAAATCCATGTCATTTTCATCATAATCTCTAAATTTGTAGAGGAATATATTCTAAAGCCGTTAAAATGTTAAAAATATAGGGTCCATGTACCCGTTTTTAAACTATCAGTGTCTAAAGAGTTGCGTGTTTGCTTGAAACAGCCCAAAATGCGCCGAAAACATGCAAAAGGCTATACCGTCCGAAATGTCTAAAATACAAAAGATTCCTTAGTTCTGCTCCCAAACACTCAAAATCCATGTCATCTTCATCATATTCTCTAGATTTGCAGAGGAATATATTCTAAAGCCGTTAAAATGTTAAAAATATGGGGTCCATGTGCTCGTTGTTAAACTATCAGTGTCTAAAAAGTTGCGTGTTTGCTTGAAACAGCCCAAAATGCGCCGAAAACATGCAAAAGGCTATACCGTCCGAAATGTCTAAAATACAAAAGATTCCTTAGTTCTGCTCCCAAACACTCAAAATCCATGTCATCTTCATCATATTCTCTAGATTTGCAGAGGAATATGTTTTGATGACGTTAAAATATTAAAAATATGGGGTCCATGTGCTCGTTTTTAAACTATCAGTGTCTAAAAAGTTGCGTGTGGGCTTGAAACAGCCCAAAATGTGCCCGCGAAAACAAGCAAAAGTCTGATAATACCATGACTGTCTAAAATACGAATGGTTCCTTAGTCCTGCTCCCAAACATTCAAAATACATGTCATTTGCATCATACTCTCTAGATTTGTAGAAGAATATATTCTGAAGAAGTTAAGACATTTAAACTATGGGGTCCATGTGCTTCTTTTCAAATTATCAGTGTCCAAACTTTTGCGAGTTGGCTTGAAACAGCCCAAAATGCGCCGAAAATTTTTTAAGCAAAAGTCTGTTAATACCGTCTAAAATGCGAATGGTTCCGTAGTCATGCTCCCAAACATTGAAAATCCATGTCATATTTATCGTACTTTGCACGTATCTATACTTTAGCACCTGAATATTCTAAATATGCAAAAATTAACATGGGTCCATGTGCTTGATTTTTTTGCTATAGAGCTTCAAAGTTAACCCAAATGGATTATTTAGCAATAATTAGCATTCAAAAGAATTTGGCATTTTTAGACCTCACGAGATCACAACAATGAGTTTAAAGCTATATTACTCAGTCAAAATCCATAAAAATTTCATCAAATTTTGCAATATGATTAATAATTGTATCGTTAAGATGGATAATCTATTTATACTGCTTTCAAGTGTTTGCTCATTTAAGTCTAACAGCACTCTCAATTCTTAGAAATTGCGGCAAAGATAACAAATATACTCAACCTCAAAAAATTCAAATTTCAATAACAAACTTGAGAAGTAAAAGAAATGCTGCACTTTATTCAGAACCCATGTCATTTTCACCAAACTTTGCAAAGTTGTAGAGGAAAGTATACCTAAGAGGTGCAAACATTAAAAAATATGGGTTCATGTGCTTTTTTTTCAAACTATCAGCACTCTTATTAGAGCAAATGTGCCTCTTAAAACACCCCAAAAACGCGCCAAAAGCTTTGTATCTATGTGAGGAAAAATTTCGAACCACTCTACCATTTTCAAACTCGGGGTCATATTAATCATACTTTGCAGCACTACAGAGAAAAGTATTTTGAAAATGTAGAGGTATAAAAAAAATGGTCCATGGAATAATTCCAGTTTATTAGCTTCATAAAATAACACATCGGATCTGCAGTTAATGCAGATAAGGAGAAAAATCAGCTCACAATACCTACAGCTGATTAATCACCAGTTCATCCATTGTGACGTCAGCGCGCAGAGTGTAAAATATGCGCAGATCATGATGCGCACAAACATAAGTGTGGAACGTCCTTAACCTCAATTCAATTGGGCATACCGCCCGATATGTTGTGAGCATGGACATGTGTGAGAGAGAGAGAGAAGGGGGGGAACAGGGGTGTGGCAGTGGCATAATTAGACAGTTGGCAGCCGTCTGTTTCAAGGAGTTTTTTAACATTTAAATTTTATTTTTAAATTCTTCTCTTCTCACAGACAGCTCGCTATCGTGCAGCCACCATTGGGGGGTAAACGATGCAAAATCCCCCTTATGGGGCTCATCGATTTTTGTCTTTATTTCATTAAAAATATATAAAAAGAACTGGACCAAAATAAAGATTATTCCGTTTTGGCCTGAAACACACCAAAACGAGGAAAAATAAACTTAAATTGGGAAAAAACAGTGACTTACTTCCGCTGTCGCGCAACTTCACTTCCCTGTTTTATCCGAACTTAATACATAAATAAACATATGGCCATTGAGTCCCTGTACAGATCGAGCTAGAACTTCGGTCTCTGTATTTGGTGAGTGGAGCCAACGGAGTTCAGCGGAACAACCAACATAACAGAGACCTAAGCTTTTGGTCTATGGCATAATGAGCCAAACATTTTGAGGGGTCTAGAAGATCCAGTAAGCACAAATTTCGACATTTTTATTACAAAAATCAAATTTTGTAATTTTGACATTAAATAAATCTATTTCACCCCCTTTTTTTTGCTGAGATCTATATCACTTAGCTTCTGAACGCACCCCTCTCCACAAGTGAAATATTTTGATCACTTGAAAATGGTATCGTGATGTGTGTTTTCTGTTGGAAATTTAAAGTTTAAAAATTCACAAAAGCTATTTGGCCATATTTTTGTTTTGGGAAAAAAAAAGACTTTGAATATGTGTTTTGGACCCGTGTCATCATATTCAAATTCAATTTGGAAGGATGTTGCAAAGTTTTAAGCATATTGAAACTATTTTCTGATGCATAAATGCGTGCGTTTGGTAATACAAGGCCGGTTGGTAATAGAATCACTCACTATACTAAAAGAAATGACAAAACATGACTACTTGACCCAGTCATAAATTGTTTAACTTTTGCATATATGGGTTTATGCGCATTCATTAAATCACATTTTTTTGTGCATGCTAAAATCATCAATTATGTTATGACATCCACCACTGATTCTTTCATACCTCTGAGAAATGATAAGATATTGAGCAAGATTTTTCTCTTAATTGCCTGGCACTTATAAATTGCACGTCACATTAGATAACTGGAAGCTAATGCAGTTTAGCACCGGCCGACTTTGAGCACATTTCCAAGCAATAATTGTTTGTGAATGTCATAGCAAGTCCCTCAATCACATTTCAAGGTCAATATGCCCAGGGATGCCACTTTTCAGATTTTCTTTTTCTGTCTCTTTTTCACTTCTGAATTTCCTCTCATGAATTTCAGGCTTTTTGAGGAGATGCAGTTCCATCCCTGAAAGTTGATTATTTTGGCAGCAGTTTTATCTCTCTTTAAAGGAAACCAAAGCACAGAGAGTATCAATCGTATGAGAACGAGTATTAAAATACATGTACATGTAGAGGACCAATTTAAAACAAGTATTAAAATTAGTTATGAAATAAGAGTTATGGATAAATGAAAAGTCTTGCAACACTTTCTATAGGAATCCACAAATTAGCAACACGCCATACTTCGAAATGGCCGCCTTACTCTCAATTTGTTTTGTGCAAAAATGTTCAGTTTTTCCCTTTTATTCTACAGGTTTCTGATCATCTCAGTGTGAATTTTATTTTTATTTGCTTAAAAGCAAACTTCCATCATTTGTTGTTTTAGAGATAATCATACACACAATGACAGGTGTGTAAAATTGTGCCGTGTAACGTCAGTTACCGTGGAAATGCCCATATTGAAACTATTTTCTGATGCATAAATGCGTGCGTTTGGTAATACAAGGCCGGTTGGTAATAGAATCACTCACTATACTAAAAGAAATGACAAAATTCATGACTACTGTACTTGACCCAGTCATAAATTTCATAACTTTTGCATATGGGTTCAAAATATATTAAAATGTATTAAAATACATGTACATGTAGAGGACCAATTTAAAACAAGTGTTAAAATTGGTTATGAAATAAGAGTTATGGATAAATGAAAAGTCTTGCAACACTTTTTATAGGAATCCACAAATTAGCAACATGCCATACTTCGAAATGGCAGACTAACTCTCAATTTGTTTTGTACAAAAATTTTCAGTTTTTCCCCTTTATTCTACATGTTTCTGATCATCTCAGTGTGAATTTTATTTTTATTTGCATGTTGTGCTCAGAGGGAGGCAATGTGCAATTAGAAAGATAATGAGAAAATCTGAAAGTGAAGAGTTAAAACAAAATAAAGAAATAGAAAATCAGCCATTTTGAAGCATGTTTGTCAATTTGAAGTTCCCTGTAGAAAATACAACCAACTTACAAAATCTTAGAAAATTTCAAACTTCCATAGCTTTCTTATTTCATATCCAATTTGGATTCAGCTGCTTTTAAAATGTATATTGACCCTCTCATTTTAACTTCTCTCCCTGGGATTTAGCTTCCTTTAATTTCTCCTTTGAGCCCTTACATGTACATGTATCACATCAGGACCCCGTTGCATAAAAGTTACCATTTTGTTCACTTTGCTACGCAATGGTAACTTTCATGAAATCCTTGATTTTGATTGGCTGTTGATCAGCGTTATCATGGTAGTTACCATTGGATGGCAAAGTTACCATTAGTAACTATATTGCAACGGGCCCCAGGTTGGCTATTCCATTCGCCCTCAAATATTCCCATAATATGTTATCAGCTTTTTCTTTTTATGTCATTTTCTTTCCCAGAATATGCATTTAAAGCAATCAACCAAGGGGGTATTACTTTTCAGATTTTCTTTTTCTGTCTCTTTTTCACTTCTGAATTTCCTCTCATGAATTTCAGGCTTTTTGGAGGAGATGCAGTTCCATCCATGAAAGTTGATTATTTTGCCAGCAGTTTTATCTCTCTTTAAAGGAAACCAAAGCACAAAGAGAGTATCAATCGTATGAGAACGAGTATTAAAATACATGTACATGTAGAGGACCAATTTAAAACAAGTATTAAAATCGGTTATGAAATGAAAAGTCTTGCAACACTTTCTATAGGAATCCACATATTAGCAACATGCCATACTTCGAAATGGCAGACTAACTCTCAATTTGTTTTGTACAAAATTTTTCAGTTTTTCCCCTTTATTCTACACGTTTCTGATCATCTCAGTGTGAATTTTATTTTTATTTGCTTAAAAGCAAACTTCCATCATTTGTTGTTTTAGAGATAATCATACACACAATGAAAGGTGTGTAAAATTGTGCCGTGTAACGTCAGTTACAGTGGAAATACCCATATTGAAACTATTTACTGATGCATAAATGCGTGCGTTCGGTAATACAAGGCCGGTTGGTAATAGAATCACTCACTATACTAAAAGAAATGACAAAATTCATGACTACTTGACCCAGTCATTAATTTTATAACTTTTGCATATGGGTTTAAAATATATTAAAATGTATTAAAATACATGTACATGTAGAGGACCAATTTATAACAAGTGTTAAAATTGGTTATGAAATAAGAGTTATGGATAAATGAAAAGTCTTGCAACACTTTTTATAGGAATCCACAAATTAGCAACATGCCATACTTCAAAATGGCAGACTAACTCTCAATTTGTTTTGTACAAAATTTTTCAGTTTTTCCCCTTTATTCTACATGTTTCTGATCATCTCAGTGTGAATTTTATTTTTATTTGCATGTTGTGCTCAGAGGGAGGCAATGTGCAATTAGAAATATAATTGGAAAATCTGAAAGTGAAGAGTTAAAACAAAATAAAGAAATAGAAAATCAGCCATTTTGAAGCATGTTTGTCAATTTGAAGTTCCCTGTAGAAAATACAACCAACTTACAAAATCTTAGAAAATTTCAAACTTCCATAGCTTTCTTATTTCATATCCAATTTGGATTCAGCTGCTTTTAAAATGTATATTGACCCTCTCATTTTAACTTCTCTCCCTGGGATTTAGCTTCCTTTAAGTTCTCCTTTGAGCCCTTACATGTACATGTATCACATCAGGACCCCGTTGCATAAAAGTTACCATTTTGTTCACTTTGCTACGCAATGGTAACTTTCATGAAATCCTTGATTTTGATTGGCTGTTGATCAGCATTATCATGGTAGTTACCATTGGATGGCAAAGTTACCATTAGTAACTATATTGCAACGGGCCCCAGGTTGGCTATTCCATTCGCCCTCAAATATTCCCATAATATGTTATCAGCTTTTTCTTTTTATGTCATTTTCTTTCCCAGAATATGCATTTAAAGCAATCAACCAAGGGGGTATTACATCAGTTGCAGTGAAGGGTCCAGACTGTGTTGTGGCCATCACACAGAAGAAAGTTCCTGTAAGTTCATTACCATTGTATACAATTACAGCATTTTCTAAGTTTTCTACCATGTTACTAGTAAAAAAAAATTGACACCTCACACATACCTAATTTATTGAAAAAAAATATGTCATCAACGCATACAATCATTATATATGGCTGGAAAGAGTATCTTCTCCCAAATAATTTGATACCATATGTATGTGGTATATGTCTTCACACTTGGATAATCAGTAGGTATTCTTTGCAGTGATGTAAGTTTTGATTTGCGCCATAGTAAGGCATGATGATCGCAATTAATGAATCCAGATGCCAATGATGTCATAATTCTATATGAGTAAATATTTGCAAATCCCTTTTCAATAAAATGAACTTGAGAATTGATACTGAAAAGTGTTCATTTAACAATTATAATGTAAGTTATTGAAAAACAAGTTTGAAATGGATTTTAAATTAGGATTATGACATCATTGGCATCTGGATTCATTCATTGCAGTTATTGCAGTTATGCCTTACTTTGGTGCAAATCAAAATTTACATCACTGCAAAGGAATACATACCTCTTGATCATTCAAGCTTTGAATTTTCAAGTTGTGTGATTTTGTCTGAATTATCAGATTATGTTTGCTTGCAATTTACAGACAATTCAAGACAATATAATTTTGTAGGCTAATGAATGGGTACATATAAACTGTCAAATCTTAATGAAAATAATGTGCTAAATCTCAGAAATATTAATCATTAATTTGCTTGCAGCTAGAATTGCTGCAGTTTACATGGATCAATCAAGATAGTGTCAATTGAGAATTGCCCATTTTAAGTTTCATTGGGCTGTGCAATGATGCTTTTATTGGTACTAGTATTGATATCATAGAGTGTCTTTACGTTACCTATTTGTTTGTTTTGAAAATGCTTAATTTTCACAAATCATGGTAGTGGTGAAAAATGAAGGAGGCTTATATTATTAAATAATTTCATTTAAAAATATTGCCTGTTACACTCCCTCTATTGTTCTGAGTTTCTATTATCCCACACTGGTCAGAGTTTCCATTTGCATTGATTATTTTAGAAAAGCGTGTATCAGACCAGGGGGCCGTTTCCTAAAGCTGTTCGTAAATTAAGAACGACTGGTGAACCTTTCTTAATACGCGCTAAACCATCACCAATGAATGTACCATTTACCACAAGAAAGGATCACCAGTCGTTCTTATAGTCGCTCTTAACTTACGAATAGCTTTGTGAAACACCCCCCCGGTCTAGTGTAGATCAAATGGAAATTACACTATATTGGCAGTGGACTATTTTTGTCTCACATGCATGGCAGATTGAGACTATAGGTCCTGCTTTTTCGACGGCAGCGGCGTCAACATCAAATATTTACCGAAGGTTAAGTTTTTGAAATGACAGCATAACTTAGAAAGTATATGGACCTAGTTCATGATACTTGGACACAAGATAAATCAAGCACTTCTGAATATGCTGCTCGAGTTTCAGTTTACATGACCATTGACAAAGTTCAAAGGTCATTTAGGGTCAATGAACTTAGACCATGTTGGGGAGTCAATATCAAAATCTTAACATTTATAAGGTTAAGTTTTTAAAATGTCATCATAACTTAGAAAGTGTATGGACCTAATTAATGGAACTTGGCCATAAGGGTAATCAAATATTACTGAATATCCTGCGTGAGTTTCAAGTCACATGACCAAGGTCAAAGGTCATTTAGGGTCAATGAACTTTGGCCAAGTTGGGGGTCTTTGTTGAATTACCATCATAACTTTGAAAGTTTATGGATCTGATTCATAAAACTTGGACATAAGAGTAATCAAGTATCACTGTGCAGGTTTCAGGTCACATGACCAAGGTCAAAGGTCATTAAGGTCAATGAACTTTGGCATGGTGGAATTATTATTAAATTGCTGTCATAACTTTCAGTTTATGGACATAGGGGTAATCAAATATCACTGATATCAATATATGAAAGGTGTTTTTTGTGACTAATTATTTCATACTAGTAGTATGTAGTTTTCAAAGTCAGCACTGCTGCTTTTTGAATCGCGTAATGCAAGTGAGACTGCCAGAGGCGCTCCACTTGTTTTTTTTTTTTATCCCATATGTGGTAATTGATTATCCGAGGAGTAGGCTAACTGCTTGTGGACCAATTGAATATAAACCATATAAACCTTGATGTATTCTGGTTTGGGCGGTCACATTGTAAGGCAATGGTCAAAGGCCATTTCTTAGATCAAATAGTATAGTTTAATGCTATGGTCACAAATACCTTTATGAATGCCGTACAAATGATTTTTATAGGCGCTGCTTTTCCGACGGCGGCGTCAACGTCAGATCTTAACCGAAGGTTAAGTTTTTTAAATGACACCATAAGGACCTAGTTCATGAAACTTGAACATAAGGTTACCAGGGTAATCAAGTATTACTGAACATCCTGCTCGAGTTTCAGGTCACATGACCAAGGTCAAAGGTCATTTAGGGTAATGAACTTAGACCATGTTGGGGGAGTCAATATCTGAATCTTAACCTAAGGTTAAGTTTTTGAAATGTCATCATACATTTTGTAAATTAGAAAGTATATGGACCTAGTTCATTAAACTTGGACATGAGAGTAATCAAGTATCACTGAACATCGTGTGCGAGTTTCAGGTCAAATGACCAAGGTCAAAAGTCATGAAGGTCAATGAACTTTGGCCATGTTGCAGTTAATTATTAAATTGCTGTCATAACTTTTTAGTTTTAAAGTTTATGGATATAGTTTGTGAATTGTGGACATAGGGGTAATCAAGTATCACTGACAAGTCTTAGGTCACATGATCAAGGTCAAATGTCATTTATTGTCAATGAACGTAGTATTGTATCATATGAATGGTGTTTTCTGTGAATAATTATTTTAGTACACGTATGTAGTTTTCAAAGTCAGCAGTGCTGCTATTTTGAATCGCGTAATGCAGGTGAGACTGCCAGAGGCGCTCCACTTGTTATACATAGCAATACATGGTATGAATTCGTTCGTTCTGCGTTCTGAAAGGTAATTGTGACCGTACCATTACCTATTAAGACTCTTGTGACAAATATCTTGCATCTGTAACTCTAACTGCAACCAAACTTAGATACTGATACACTGGGGCAACGTCAATTTTGAGGTACTATAGGTCACACACTTAGGTCAAAAGTCATGTGAGGTCATACATTACAGGTCATCGGGAAGAATTGTTCCTCCCAAGATTTGATTAATGGGGGGACTGATGTGTATTTAATTTTCAAGTGGGCAAGACACCCGGGGGGGGGGGGGGCCACTTCCATTGATGAGTGGATACCATGCGCGACCATGGGGTCTCGAAAAGCACCCTAAACACATATTTTCCATATTCTGAAAATGCACCCCTTAACAAGTATTGGCGTGTGAAACCCTACCCTTAACAAGTATTGAAAACAAAACGATACTCTTGGCAAGTATTCCCTGAAATGAACCCCTAAACAAGTACAGCGATATTTTATTACGTCACGGGTCCATCGGTCGTCGGTTTTACCTTTACACACCATTTGGTTTAGTATGGCCCCACCTTCCACACCTCGCGCAAATCGGACTCTAAACACGTAGTGTTGGGGCAAAAAGGACATCCTTTATAAAACATTTTAATTTTGTTTTATCATCCCCGCAAATTTGACCCTAAACACGTAGCTTTCCTAGCGAAATAGATACCCTTTTTTCATTATTTTTGTGTTTTTTACACCCTTATCACGTTACATACGTAACGTGCCCTATCTTGAAAAAGACATCCTTTTTACGTGTTTTTTTGGTCGTGCATGGTATCCACTCGTCAGTGTAAGTGGCCCCCCCGGGCAAGACACAATATAGCTTATAACTGTCTCGTTATCATTCATTGGTGTTCTGTGCAAACAGTGCTTCAAACACCATGATTGTGTGTATTTATTTGTAGTTTTTCATGTCATCTTCTTTATGTAGGACAAGCTTCTTGACCCAAGCACAGTAACACACATGTACAAAATCACAGAGCACATAGGATGTGCAATGACTGGTATGACAGGTACGTACACATTTATTATCACCATTTAATTGTATTACTTCCATATGCTTTGGTTTTTATTACATACTCTACTGAATAGTTATCAGAAATTCCTGTGTTATTCAGACTATGATCAGGCTGTCATTGTTCCTCTGAACAATGAAAAAAAACAAAAATATTGGAATCATAAAAGTATCGTGTACTGTCATATTGAGAATTTATCATTGAAGTTAGTATCCAGTCTTCTACCAGAAATTGAGGAATGTGTCAGCAATTGGTGAAATAGCAATTTGCACTAGGAAAGGCAGAAAAACATCTACTAGTAGTACAAGTGGGTTTAGCCTTGATTATGCAATCTGAGAATTAGACAACTTGCACTTAGACCAAGTGAATACAAACCGTCTTACCTGGTGATAACATTTTGATTGGTTTTCATTCCCAGCTGACAGCAGGTCTCAGGTATTCCGCGCCAGGGTAGAGGCAGCCAACTGGAAGTATAAATATGGTTATGAGATCCCTGTTGAGATGCTTTGCAAGAGGATGGCTGACATATCACAGGTCTACACACAGAGTGCACAAATGAGACCCCTAGGATGCAGTAAGTATATGTGTGTCAGGGATGGATCTAGAATTTTAAGAATCTGTAGATTAAGGGGCTGTCCACATTGAAATTATAGCCAGTGTGTGTCTGTGTATGTGTTAAAAAGCATTTCAATGTTTAATCTTATTTGTTAATATCAATAATTCTATTGTTGATATCAGTACAATTGAATCCTTGATGTATAGAATTATATTCCTGAATTTATTTTGTGTTTTTCAAATGACAAATCCTGGTCTAATGAATCACATTATTCGTATCAAGAAATAGGACAATATGATAAAATGGCTTGCCATACATTCATGAGCATACACTGATTAACATGTTTAGGGTTGTCTGCACTTGTAAGGCTTCACTCTGCTATTCAAATACCCTTCAAGGTCTCACTACACGAGTTCCCTCTGATTGTGACCGTACCTTAATTGATACTAGAGGTGGGCTATAGAGGGTCAAATTTAGGTCACATTTTCAGAACATGCTCATCACACCCTAGTTTGATGACTTTGTGCCTACTGACACCACTTTTGAAAAAAAAAATTGAAAAAAATGTAAAATCCGGGGTGCCCTGACCGAAATCGTAAAAAATCCAAGATGGCCGCCGTTTCGCCTAAAAAAAAGACTTTTTTGGCTGTAACTCAGTCATTTTTTTGTCTATTGTAATAGTTTTGGTGTCTAACCCTATGTTTTAGGGGTCAGAGAAACTGAATATAATGATATTTTTGGTGTAAAACCTATTATTCTATATAATACTCACATTTTCCCCATATTTAATGTTAAATTTTCCTTCTCCTTCACCCCTACCCCAACCGCAAATTTTATATTTTATTTTCTGTATGTTCTTCAAGTCATGTTAGCTATGATACCCTTAATAATAAACTCTAGCTACGAAAAGTTATTTTTTGTACTTTAAACAGTACAGCAAGAAATATACAAATAACCTTCATACATGACTGTGTCGCGCACCCAGAAACCTATATCTGGCTGGTGAATTCCGAGTCGGCAGGCACAGTAACTCTGGAGCCAGTTCTAATACTGTATCTGCTTTAAAGTACCAATTGTTTGATCATCAGACCTCTAGTCAGAGAGTATTATAAAATTCCACTTTTTTATTTGGAAAATGACTTGAATTAGCTTTCTATGATATGCCAATTGTCAAGCACAAATGTAATGTTTCTGCTGGAAGATGTATCCCATGAGCCAATTACATTACATGGAAGAATCTACATCGGCAGTACTGTCTGTACATGAGCGTGCTTTGGCCATCTCCAGTGCTAATGCTGATCTGTCCCTTTCAATCTTAGAAGTCTTTTTCCATGTGCTCGATCTCATATGCCTCATGATGTTGGTCTCGACACATACCAAGGTACCAGTTTCGTTCATCGTCATAATCCCATATCACACTGCAGAACTCATTGATGTCCACTTCTTTGTCAGTATTTTCTTCAAGGTTGGAATGGGCAGTTGGCTGTGTGATCCCATTGGGTGGCTTTAGATTGAATGCATGTCATCTTCAGTAGGCAGATCAGGGGCAGGGAGATTATCAGACTCTCCTCCTGTCAATAGCAGAGTCAAGTTCACCTTCATTTCTGTTTCACATAGTTGGTTGACCTTATACAAGTGTGGGCGTACCAAGTAATCTAGATGGGATATGTGTCTGCGATATGACAGCTCTGCATGTAACATAGTTTTAAGCTTGGTTGAATTTTAGGTATCCAGGCATTCCTGAAGCTCATCAACGTTTCTTAATTGACCTCCCCATTTTTTACATTTCTGTAACAGCCTATGCACACACCCGGTACTCTACCGCTTGGGCCACATTCCGCTGAAGCTTTTCCCGAGAGAGGATGTTTTGCTCTTCCACCCATTTCTGCTTACTCCTATCCAACACTTCTGCAATGTTATGGGTCACTTTTTCCAGTAACTTCACCAGCCTTGTTCAAGGTCATATCATCTCAAATACTCTTGGTAGTGAAGTTTCTATTGGAAGCAGCAGACTGCTTTGCTAGTTTGTCAAAATTTGACAGATCCTGCTCACACTGCAAATTGTTTGAAGGTAGATTGGTGAGATCTTCTTCTGTGAGTTTGTGGAGTTAAGTTGCTCTAGGTTCTGCCAAACGTATTTTTGCCGTTTGCTGATATCCATACTCACATCCTCTCTGAGTGGCTAAAATCTTTGGCAGCTTGCTGACACATTTGCTGCAAATACACGCCTACAGTTTCTCAGGTTTTTCAACTTGGAAAGAGTATGGAACCGTGTATGAAGAGAGTGTGTCTGTCTTGTTATTCAGCAGATCATCATGAAGACGTGGGATGATGGTCACTAGATCATTCTGTGAGCTAACTTCTACCATGTTTAGGAATGGGAGGATTATGCAGTATGTGAACCAGGCCAATACCTTCAATACTATCATGATTAAGTCACACTCAAGGTACAGATGGCAGGCTTGAACTTGGATTTGGTGTTCTGCAATGTTGCCTCATACTCCGGGATGTGATATAGAATGGCTGCAGCAGTGTATGCCATAAGAGCAAATCGATGTTCATTGAAGAGGCTGTTCTTGTTTTGCCTGCAGATGCAACCTCACACTCGAAGGTCTCCTACATGGATGATTTGTGTCCGTCATAACTTACTAGTTTTGTCAGTGCCTGTAATGCTGCTATGACCACACTCTTCTTGAGGAAGGATTTCAGGGTCGGCATGTATGCAATAAATTTCACGAAGCCCTAACTTGACTTCATGCTGAACAAGGGTAGAGATATTGCCTGCATCTAAATCCTCACATGTGTGGCTCACACACAACAAGTGTAGAAGCTAGGATGTGCTGACTGTTAAGGGATGGTGCTATTTGATGTTTGTAGTAATGAGGAGCTCGAGTGGTAATAGTGATACATGTACATTAAATGCAGTGATGAAGGGAGCTGTGCTGTAACTACTTGTCCATACTTGCAAACAAAGCAAAGTGGATATAAAATTTGGGATAATGGGCATGAGACAAGAAGGGAAAAAAGGAAGGCTTAAACTGTTAATTGTGATGTACACGTCATCTATTGGAATCAATATTGTAAGAATTCGCATATTGGGGAAATAAGTAGAAATTTGATTAAATACTGATATAACATGAATTTTAACACTAATATATAAAAATGAATACTATAAAAGGGTTCAGTGACCCCCAAAACATAGGTTTAGACACCAAAACTATGCTAAGGGATGAAAAAATGACTGAGTTATGGCCAAAAACATGTTTTTTTAGGCAATCCGGCGGCCATCTTGGATTTTCGGGTTTTTCGGCCGGGGCACCCTGGATTTCGGATTTTTTTCATTTTTTTTTCTGATTATGGTGTCAGTGTGCACTAATTCATCAAACTAAGGTGTGATGAGCATGTTCTGAAAATGTCACCCTCTATAGCCCACCTCTATTGATACCTTAAAACATCTATCCAATCACGGTTATCATTAAAGTTACATTGAATATAAATTCACCTCAAAGGTTGGTACAATGTCATGTTTGATAATTATGAGAACATCTTTTATGATGCATAGTTAAGTACATGACACATTCAATGTAGACAAGATATCACTATTCATATTGCTTCATCCTTAACAGTTTCATATTAAATCTGATATATTTCAATTCAATATCAATTCAATTACAAAAAAAAATTAGTCTTTATTGATATACAAACATGATTCAGATATTGGCAATTCCACATGAAAAACAGCCGTAGTTGGAGTATGCATGTTTAAATGTTTATAGGCACTATATAAATTTTATATACTAGTACTTGAAACGATTAAAATCTGAAGAAGTAATAATACAATGCACAAGTTTTTCATAACATTTGAAATATACGCCACATATTCAATAGCTGGTAAAAGCTTACAATGTCCCCCTTTTTTCAATTTGTCTTTTCTTACCTGAATGTGATTATTCCCTCCTTTATATATCTATGCCTTCACCAGCGTTCCAATCCCCTTCTTTCATCAGGTATGATCCTCCTTGGTTGGGATGAGGAGCTCGGACCTCAGCTCTTCAAGACGGATCCAGCAGGGTACTTCTGTGGGTACAAGGCTACCAGCGTAGGGGTCAAACAAACGGAAGCCAACAGCTTCCTGGAGAAGAAACTGAAGAAGAAGCAGGACTTCACCTACGACCAGGCTGTAGAGGTAACCTTACGTTTGTATTATTTAATGTAAACTCCTGGCTCATGTCGTTTTCATTCGTGGTACATTTTACACACAATAGTTTGGATTGACTTTGGACTCTTTGTGGTTTGTAAAACTGAAACTGACATTGGCCCACTAATTTGAGTGAATACAATGTAGAATCAATCAGTTGGCAGAGACCTCTTGGTATGTGTAGTCTCTTGTGCACACGTGTACACCCTCCCCCAATTTTTTTTAGGCTTTCTGAGTCGAGAGCTCATAGGCCTGAATTCACAAAGGTTGTTGTAATCTGTGGTATGAAACCTTGGTATCTGCAGATTCCATGCATTGATTACTGAGTATGCTGAATTTAGTTCATATATTGGAATGAAGCATAGTCAGTGCATGGAAATTGCTTAAATCGCAACTTCAGACCTCAAACTCAAAACCACCTCCCTGAATTAAGGCGATAAAGTATGCCAAGAAGAATTTCATGTTTACAGCACATTTCTTCCCAGATGTAGTTACCAAGGTAACTTCTTAATTTGCACACCAACTGCAGAATTTCCCATTTTTTCCACCTTGAGAAATAACTTGTAAAAATAGGGTGTAATCATGGAGACTAACAGGGATTAACCTTGGTCCTGTAATTGTGTTGATATTATGGAGGTAAGGAAGTAATGTGATAGATAGTAATCTCATCAATAAATAAACCTTTGTATCATATATCATCACTAAACTTCATAGTATTCTTCTATAACTTGGTAACTGTTGGGGCAACCAAATATGGGTGATAGATGCTGTAGACAAAAATATCATGTTGTGCTGCTGTTGGAAATCACATAGTGAGGTCAAAGGTCATTTTAGGTCAAATGTTTACTGGCAAGACTATGATAACAAACATCTTTGCATCTGTTGCTCTCTTTTCAACTACGCTTGAGTCATAAATGCACCTAAGGACCTTCTTGTTTAGTGTCATCAAATGTCACATGGCAAGGTCAAAGATCATATTTCAAATGTTCAAGTTTACCTGCAAGACTCATTATGGCTCATAAGTGGTCAACTGTTGGTCCAATGACAACCAGATTTGGATGGTAGATGCACTAGTAGAGACATCATGTTGCACCGCTGTTGGAGGTCTCATGAGGTCAAAGGTCATTTAAGATCATGTGTTAAAATTTACCTGCATGACACTTTAATGACAGAATACTTTTAAGCATTTCTCCCTTTTGAATAAGGCCATTGTCATGGATGCACTGGGAAAATATTATCATGCTCTCTGAGGTCACATGGTGAGGTCAAAGGCCAATTAAAGGTAGACATTTAAGTTCAGACTTTTTTTTGCAAAATCAAACTTGGCTAGGGATTTACTAGGGGGAAATCTTCATGTTATGTAGTCATGGGTTATTGCTTTGTTTTATCTGTGGCCAGCATTTGACAGTTTCAGATGTTTGAAGAATGCCCATATTTTGCAAGTGCTTAAATTAAGTTTGTTCACTTAAATGAGAGAAGTGAGTCATAATAATAACTTATTGAAAAGATATTGAAATCAATGGGCAAATCTATTGTTCTTGACACTTCTAATGTATTGTTTGTTTATTTTCTATCATATTAGACTGCCATCAAGTGTCTTTCGTCCGTGCTCTCAGCAGACTTCAAACCAACCGAAATCGAGGTAGCAGTCGTAACAAGAGACAACCAAGTCTTCAGGTAAATTTGTATTGACTTTGATAATTGATAGGGATGAATTAGGATGAATAGGGATGAATTTATGTTATATGATTTGTTCGCCATCTGATTTGGGGTAAAAAACTTGTAATAGCATGTGGAATGAGCATTCCAACTTAGTAAAATCTTAAGGATCAAAGTTCTAAATAGTGGTATGAATATGTAAATGAAAATTTCAGGCTATTGCGAGCCTATTTGTAGGGAGGTCTCATACCCCCTTTAGATTTTTGTATAAATCTAATATCTGACACTCTTTCTGATTTTTTTCTGTCTGTATGAAAGTAGCTCTTTGCTTTCTTTTGTAACACGCATCATCAATTCTTAGATCTGAGTGTGCACTGTCAGCCGGGGCAACAATAGCCATGACATAATTAAACAAGACACTAACACAGGACACACACATATAGCTTAATAACAGAGAGAAAGAACAAAAAAGAGAAAAAATGTTGGATATGGCTGAACTGTTGACCAGTTTGGACATACATCATGGGCAATTTTGGTCAATTGACCTTTCATTTCTTTCATTATGATAGGCAGATTTCAAAGCAAGATATTTTGAAAGCATGCGTTACATAGCAGGGTGCAGAAATTGTATAGAACAGGTGACTAGAATAGCACACCAATTAATACTCTATGAAGGTATTTGTTGTATTTCTACTTTTTAATGCATTAGCATGCTGCTATAACAATGTACTTGGCCAACTGTGAAATACCACTCCGAACTGGCTTATTGCATTTTTTCCTGTAAAAAAAATATTTGATAGGCTCAAAAACTTAATCAACACTGAATGTGCGCACCATTAACCCTAAATCCGCCGGAGGGGGGGGGGGGTGAATCACCCCCTTCATCAACATTTTCCGCGACCATTCTGCTGTGCGAAATTTTTCAACTGTGCCGCTCGCTGACTTTTTACTTTGAAGTTTGGTTTGGTTTTATTTACCGTATAAAAATCACAATAAAATACATTTCACAAGATATTAGATTAAATATAAATATATAAACATGCACATAAAAATATACGGATGGATCACCCTATTCAGAGCCATTGATATAATGGCTCTGTTCTTCCTAGAGGTCCAGTCAAGGTAACATGAGAAATAATATGACACATATGAAGTCTTGCGCATCTTTTGAGACCAAATTTACCATGCCCAGGTAAGCGGTTGAAAAATTACACAACTTTACATAAGTGCATGTCAGACCCAAAATTGCGCCAGAATGTGATTTTGTGTACTTGTAAATTGAGTTTTCTCATCTTATTCATAAACATATGATTATGTTTATATTCATTAGCCGAAATCAATTGATATTAGCATAATTATGCTTCAAAAAGGTTCTGCTATAAATTTAGCACAAGAAATGAAGAAAAAATAAAAAAGGTAAAAAAAACCCCAAAGAAATACATAAAACAATAAAATGCATAGGAAATTCATTTTCAAACCACAATTTTTTAACTTGTAAATGCTAGCAACGGTATAAAGAATTTTAACACAAAAAATTAGCATTATATGAGCTTTTTATAGTGAATTAGAGTAAAAATTATGATTTATGCATAAATTTGCATAATTCATATTTTTAGATATGTGGTTATTTTGGAAATTTAACCATACAGTCTTGTAGAGTCCATCCCACACTATTACCATGCCAATTTTCATAGGCAGCTGAGATCTCAAGGGGGGGAGGTTGATTCAACCTCTTACCCCATCTAACACCCTAAACAGCACGGCCTGGTTAGGGTTAAAATCTTATATAATATGATTAGGATCTTGGATGAAGTTTTTGAAAATGATTATTGTTTAATAGATGTTATGGTTAGTATGAGAATATTTTGGGCTGGACAGTTGGAGGAACATCATAAACTCCATTAATGAAACAATACAGAACAGTGTGCATAAGGTTTCAGAATATGTAAAACATGTGTTATTTAATCTTTTAAGTTGAATATATTTCTGTGGTCGCAAGAGATTTGAATTAGGCAGATTCACCTGTGGTTATCCCTTCCAAATAAAGTTACATTTTTTTATTGGTCAGAATTAGCATATGGGTCTTGCAGCTTGGCTGTCGGTCTGATGGATTGTCAATCTTTCTTGCAACAATTTTATTTTTGAGGCAATTCTTGTGAAAATGTCTTATGTTGAATGGGAGCTAGATTTTTCCATCAATAAACTGCTATTTTAATTAATATCCTTGTATAACATAATGTTGATAGGGTGCAAATTTAATCACTTTTTTATATTTCTTTTTTTTATATCATTTATGTTTTTATTAATAAATCATAAACATACAACTTTTTTATATTTCTTTGTTTGGATAAAATTATTTTCTTGCCAGCAAATGTATTTGTATTATAGCATTGCGCTGTCTGGATTTGTTGTTGAACACAATTTTTTTTTCTTTATTGTTATTCCTACACAGAACACTGTCAGAAGAGGATATTGACACTCACTTAGTTGCCATTGCAGAGAAGGATTAACCGTCAAATCCAGTAGCATGATTATTCCAAAATTTTCCAGGATTTCAAAGGCAGAGATGATCCAAAATATTTCAGAAATTCAAACGTCATTGTTACATTTGGAAAGTGGAAAACCAGTTTTTAATTAACTTTTTCATTCCAATATTTTGAGAGAAATCTGCTCTCGAAACAGAAATGTCTTACATGATTGCCATGTTAGGCAATGATGAACTGTGAGGTCCTCAGTGTTTGTTATTATTTTATGTACAGAGCAGAATGGTCTGTAAACAGAGTACACTACTACACATAGTGATACATATTTGTAAGTATTTGATACATTTATAATTCAAAATTGAGAAAATTTCATGCCAAGAAAATATGATTATAATCATATCTGATAAGTATTTTTTTAATGTATCATGTAAAGGTACTTTTCTGTAAAATGATAGAAACTTATAGATTAATGGACCTGAGCAAATGCTGAAATACTTTTTCAGACACACAAATATATAGATGAAATTTGCACATGTGTAATTTGATCTACTGAAAGAATACATTTCCTATTACAACAAACTTCCAGCGATATCCGTATCAGATGTTTTGATTAAATTTTTATCTTTGCCTTTGAAATTCTGCTTTTGTACATTAGGTTAGTACTTTCTGTTCACACTGACATAGTCAGTGGAGATAATCTTTGTGTATTGTCTGTTATGCCTTGTTTAAATTTGTGATCATCAGACCATGGACTAGTCTGTGATTTTTTGGTGGCAACGTAGGTGGCAACAGGCTATGATTTTTGCATTTACATTATTCATGGCCTTTGTACAATTTCATGTATTTGGCATTGTGTATGCCAGATCCAAAGTCATACAGGGGCCCTAGTGTGATGGTACGATGTACCTGAGCTGATTGTACAACAACCCTACGCTGTTCATAGGTTATCCGTTCAATAGACCATGGCCTCGTAATGATCATATAATGCACCTATGATGTACGTAAGGGCTTTGATCCTGTAATTTAGAAAGTTATCTCCATGCTGGACTGAATCGTAGTCCCTATGATAATCTTGAATCTTTACAAACATTGTACAATCATCGGATGCTAAAGGAGATGGTATGATTAGAAGGTTACAATCATCCTATGGACCCCATGCAATGATTGTAGACCAACTGTAAATGGGGCATTTTTGTTTTTGACGATGAATAGCCAAAATATATGATTAATTGAATACTGTTCAGGATTTTCTTTTCTTGACTGTCACACTAATTTTTTTCAGTCGGCAACTAACAAAATCATAAAGCTGGAATAAATTTTTTTTTGTTAATATGTGAGGCAAGCAGCCCGCATTCCAGTTGAAATGTAGATTATTTTGAAGTGATATTTGGGGCAAACTTGAATCGAATGGTCCCCTAGATTCTTCATGGCATTACCTGTGAAGCAAGAGAAATTCAGAATGCTATTCATACATGTATAAGCCTAAATATGCAGATATTCATTTACTGCATTTGAGGAAATGGCCATGCAACAACACTGTCACAGTTACTCAGATTTTGATTTCACAGTGTATTTTGAATACCAAGAAATCCTCTCGATTTAAGAAATCAAGAAAATATGAAATTAATCTGTTCACTCGTGCATCTTGGTAGTTGAATATCAGACAAGTTGTTGGATAGGGCAAGTTTTCATTATATTGTTTATTTAAAAACAAATAAATGTACAATTTCATCACTCATATACAATGTCGATTGTTGTTTTGCTTATTTTCTGGCATTGAATGTCATTCTAGTCTGGTTGCCATGGTGTCTGCATCCATACAATCTTGTTTTGAACAATTTTTTCATACATTGATTGCTGGACTGCATTCAGGATTAAAACAAGGATTGAAACAAGATGATTACCGGTAGATAAACTTCCCCTGCTGCATCCTATACAATGTGTATCAAAATAAAGGCAATCCGAATGTAGACTGCTGATATGAGATATTCACTGATTATCGCAATTTACATTTACCAGAATGTGATAGAGCTACTCTTTATCCATTTACTGATACCTTATTTGTATCACTGAGACTGCATGGCTGAATGAATTAATTTGGAGGACAAGAGCTACCAGATACCATTTTACCCAGCTTTAGTAACCGCCCTTTCACACGGTAAAAAAAAATCATAATTTGACTGATGATTCAAGTGAAAAATAAAATTTTTAGCACGTGTGAAACCAAACTAGAATCACAAATGCTAATCACAATCACAAATTCTACTCCGGAGGTGATTTCCAGTTAAGTTTCACACAAATTACGGTACAAATTTTACGTGTGAAAGGCTTGACCTTCAAAACATCTTCTTTTTTTTTGGGGGGGGGGCGGAGCTTACGTGTTCTTTCAAGCACTTCTATAGACGGAAGTGCACTCATGTACTATCGATGCAGTGCTTTGATTAACAAGTCACCAAGGACACATACCGCCTTCGCTCGAGAATTCGAATTCAACTCAATTCGAGTGAGCATGTGAAAGGTGTGATGATTCTAAAGACGAATTACAATTATCAGTACAATGATGAAGAGGGTAGGCGTCGATGTGCCAGCACTTCTTTATATAAAAAGCCTACTCTTCCATTCCCAGGGGGGTTCAAAAAAGTGGCGTTACTTTGTTGCAGAAATATTTTTTTGCCTCAATGGGGCTAAACATTGCGAATTTTCCTATTAAGAGGGAAAATGGGCAAAAGGTGGGGTGACTTCAGCAGCCCCTGAATTGAGCAGGGTTGATGTGCCAGCACTTTTTATACACCCGTCCTAGACGAGACGTATTATGGTATCATGCTCGGTGTCCGTCTGTCTGTCCGTTAACTTTTCCTTGTAAACGTGGTAACTTCAGTGTGACTTAACCTAGGCTCATATAATTTGGTGTGTATGATACTAGCATGAATCCCAGGAAGCCTATTGATTTTGAGGTCCAAAGGTCAAGGACTTGCACAGTGACATGTTTTCATCTTACACTTCTGAAGTCCTTGTAAATGCGATAACTTCAAATTAAGTTAACCTAGGCTCATAATTTGGTGTGTATGATACTAGCATGGATCCCAGGAAGCCTATTGATAGGTCAAGGTCACATTGATATGTTTTTATCTTACCCTTCTGAAGTCTTTGTAAATGCAATAATCTAGGCTCATATAATTTGGTGTGTATGATACCAGCATAGATCCCAGGAATTCTATTGATTTTGAGGTCAGATAGTCAAAGGTGAAGTCGCCACCTTCCACTTTTCTTGCTTGACCAATAACTCCATTTTCCGCTTTACAGGCGGGCGTATTATGTGCTCACCTTAGTGACACTCTTGTTTAATCATGAACAGGATGAGTATCTTACCAAACAATGCAAATGTAATGCGTTGAAAATGTTTTATTATATAGTAGTCCAGGATAGGCCCCATAGAAAATTGACTAAACCTTGTTTTTTCATATAAACAATATTTTTTGATGATTTCTTGTCAATTCGAGGGTGCTGATTACGAATCTGAATGATGCCACTCATGGTACCTTGAGCATTTTCCGCAAATTGGCAAAATCAAATATGGCCGCCAAAATATGTAAATTGCCCTTAAAAATCATAAAATTGCCCGCACATTGGTTATAAAATGTATGTATTTGTGTTGCAGGAGTGAAATATTCTCTGAAAAAACGATTTTTGACATAAAAATATTTTCTAGATATTCAAAATGGCCGCCATAGACCCCTGTATTCTATATTATGTACAATATGAATGGGGAAAACAAAATTTCACAAAAGTGAGCACTAAATGCAATTAATTGTGATTTTTAGTGAAATAATGGATGAAAATATTACTGCTAACGAAATGTTTAATTTGTTATGTCATGTATGTAATAAATGATGCATTTTAATATTCAAAAAGCCACCAATGCCCTGACAGTATTATGTACAATGTTAAAGCTCGTGGATAGTGTTGGTAAAGGATACAAAAATTCCAGTTGAATGAATCTTTTTTGTTGAATAACAATTGCTGATAATAAATCAATGTGAAAGTGACAAAATTTCATCTTGGAAATATCAAAATTTTAAATAAACTCTGAGAAATAAAATCAATTTCCTCGGCTGAATTCACTGACAATTAGCTGAATTTATGCGCACCGATATAGCGCCCACTTTCGTCCACTACTGATTGTTTTCCCCTGTTCGTCGATCGGTATTCCGTTCCACTTTTAGCAAACCGAAATATCCCTGCGAGCGTAGTCTGCTAATTCCGTATATATGCTCGTCGGTTATTGTTATAGCATGACTTCCGTCGAGTTTCTCCCCCGGCGGCGAGTTCTGCGAGGAGCGCAGGCGACCATAACGTTGCGTTAGATTGGTTAGAGAATAAAAAAAAAAACATGGGGACTGACTTACCCTTATGCTGTCCCTCTAACCTGTAGTTCACATGTTACTCTAGTTTTTTTTTAGGTTCACGAAAACGTACTGGAGATGTTTCTGTCAAAATTTTGGCTACAAATTTCCACGTGCGACAAGATTAGTTCATTGGCTGAACTATGGAGAGGATTGATTGAAATTACGGTATACAACTACTGCATGCTGCATGCACTGGGCGATGCGATGGACAGTGGCCACGCTCGCTCAGCTCGGCCTCCTGACATTACCATCATACACATTTTTTGCCTGTACAACGATTGTGTTCATGTCTTTCACGTCATATTTCAGCGCATGCATTGGGGAAGGGAAATTTGGAAATGGGGAAAAGGGAGAAAAGAAAGAGAGGGAAAGATAAAGAAAAAGAGTAATGTTTTGATCATGGGCAAGATTCGTATATCTAATTGCTACTGCAAATGCGAAGCACGAGTAGAATTTTTTAAATATATGTTTGGCCCATTAGCGTATACCTACGGGGGGCCGGGGCAGAGGCCAAGAGGGGGGCAGACTGCCCCCCCCCCCTGACGAGTCACAACCCATGCAAGGAACGTATCCTCCCCCCCCCCCCCCGCAAGTGGCCTGTTCCTGTGAACTTGAAGACCTTTTTTTTCTTCTTTCTTTTATGCTTGTCAATTTTTTTTTCTGGTACAAATTCCTTTATTTGTGTTTGAAGTCCTTTTTTTTGCTCGTCAAATTTTTGGGCGGACGAATTTGCCCCCCACCCCCCTGGGAAAATCCTAGGTAAGCCACTGTTCTGGGGCCCGTTGCAGAAAGAGTTGCAATCAATCGCAACTCAAAAAAATCACGCGCAATTTGATTTTCGACCAATCAACAACGCGCATTTGGGACTTGCGCATGATTTTTAGAGTTGCGATTGATTGCAACTCTTTCTGCAATGGGCCCCTGGCCTGATAAACAAGGGACCTGCTTGTAGTTTCCATGAAGACGATACATTCTTGTTGGCCTATTTCAACAATCGAATAATGTGAGCACGAAGTGCGAGCTGAGCTTTGGAAATTCCAACCAAGAAAATTGATATTCTAAGCAATTTTTGTAATCCTGAACTACTAAACACTAAAAAAATACGAGCGCGAAGCGAGATGGGGAAAATTTTGAGATTTAGAGCTAAAAACGGGACTGGACACTATTCATGTTTTGTAATTCGTGAAGATGGGTAATTAGGCATCTTTCACATTTATAATGCGAGCGCGAAGTGCGAGCAGAATATTGTTTATATTATAATCTCAATTAATATAAGCACTATTTCAATCACTAAAAATGAAAATTGGATGTGGATTGCATTCAATAAAATGATTCGAGCCTGTGAGCGCGAGCTGATATTTTTGTAAAATTATTTTGACCTAGGACGGGGATATTCTAAGGACATTTTGTCATCATAATGAAAATGGTAATTATCTACCTATTAAAGCGCGAGATGAAACTTGTCGACATTCTATTCTGAAAAAAATACAATATAGTAATTAGCAATTCATGAAAATGTTCTTATCTTATTTGTTACTCTAATAACTAATAAGCCCGATGAAAGCGAGAAATTTGTTAATATCAAGTTCTGACAACTGGATATTGTAAGCATTGTATTTATGAATAGAAGATATTGGTTGATATAATCTTTAACAATTAATGCGAGCGCAAATCAAGAACCGATTTTATTTTAATTGTCTTTTGACAATCATGTGATAGGTTTTGACAATCAGACCTGAATATGAATATTTTTGAGAATTCATTGAATATACGAAGACTAGGGTACTTGACAAATAATGCGAGCGCGTAGCGGGAGCTGCATTGATACTTGGACCATAAAACGGACTATGGCTGCACATAATAAAAATCAATTTATAAATCAAACAATAATGACAGCTCGCCTTGTTTTATTCACTTGTCTTCTTCCCCCTTTTCTCCTCTCTTTTCCCTTTTCCTTTTTTTTTTTTACTTTCCTTTTTTTTTGCTCCGCCACTACGGGGACCCGGGAACTTCGCCCCCTGGATCCGCCTATGAGATAGCGATAAAGCTGAATTTAAAAAAAGGAAGAGAAGGGATTAAGGAAAAGTGGAATTAGGCATATAAGAACACGTCCAGGTTGACGATCGAGGATTACAAAAAAAAACGAACGGGAGGAAAAAATGTGATGCCGTACATGTATGTGCCACGAAGTCTAAATCAGCTTGCTAATTTTTAATGTAATAACGATCGTAAAACCCTGCTGAATTTCGAAGAGGTTTCGCGGAGATACCATACAAGCATTAACATATCCTAGATAATGTTAAATCCTAGCCAAAGAATTTGGGGGCACGCCCCCCCCCAATTTTCGCTTTCATCGCGGTGTATGTAAAATAACATGGGTGTCCAGTGTCGGTCTTTACGGGGTTGGAGGAGATTGGATAACTGACACAATTAAGTTTGGTCCCTGAAAGTTTTTTTTTTTACATTTAGGCCTATTTTTACTTGTAATTTATTATTATTGTTATCATTACTTTTTTTGAGGGGGTGGTCAGTAGCACTACCAGTTTAAAATTTTAAGAGGGGACAGAATTGCATAAAGGATAAAATTATTACTAGAAAAGCTGCAGGCGAGCAATTTTTTTATCACCCTTCAATACAAAAATCTAACTTTGTGATAGATTTTGACGTGATACATATCTCTTTATCATTCTTTTCTCTTCAATGGGGAGGGGGTTCCAAGTCACCAGGAGGGGGGGGGGGTGTGAGCTATGCTCACAAGGACTGCATAAGTTTATGCAAGCGCGACGAGCGAGTTTAGATGCTACCATTAGATTGCCATTATGATTCATTAAAAAGTATGATGATCAAAGGGAGATCGACACCCCCCCCCCCTCCCCGAACCCTGAGCAATTCCTGGAGGGTATTGAAGGAGCAGGAGAAAGAAAATGGGGAAAGGGGGAGTAAGGCGTGTGCATGTGCGTAAATGGATCTCAATTTATTTGAAAGGGGGGGAAATGGGTTATTCATAGTTTGTTCTAGGTGTTGTTTTTTTCGTACAGTAGTGTAATTTTAGTGTGAACAGATGTATATGGAAATTCATAAAATATGTTATTATGAAAAATGAAATTTAAATATATTGTGTTGTGTATGTTTTGTATATATTGCCATTGTTATAACAGATTCTAACTCGAGCTCCTTTTTTCTATTCTGCGGTGCTATATTTTTATTCAGTACCATCGGCATTCTCGCTTCGCTTGCTTAATTTCATTCTCACAAAAAAAGTAAGTGCAATATTTTTATTTTTCAGATTACCTTTCAACCTTCAGCTACCTTCAACCACTTTAGAAAAATAATGTGAAGCGGATATTGATCGCACTTACTTACTAAATTTGTGAACGCAAAGCGCGAGCTAATATTTTTGCAATATGAATTTAGAACTTTTCTTGTAATCATGAAGAGAATGTGTATCGCTGAATAAAAAGAAGATAATTAATATTCGAGTGGCGAGAATAATTTGTGCATATTGACTAGACTTGAAAATTAATATTTTAGGGCAGTTGATATCCTCTTGAACATGTTGAACATATTATTACCCCGCTCAAGTCAATGCGAGCGCGAAGTGTAAGCAACGTTTTTAAACGTTTTTTTTTACATTATGGCCTGATTTCCTTCTTTATTTTCTTATCATCCCCTCCCCAGTTTTATTACACTTTCTTCCTTCTTTTATCATTTTCTTCCCTTACTCCTTTTTTCATTCCTCGTTCTTTTCTCTTTTACCTCCTTTTCCGCCGCCAACAGAGGTAGGGGGTTGCCCGCGGCCGCTTCGACCCCATGGATCTGCATGCCTTGCCTATGCATGTACATCTTTTAGCACAATTCTGAATGATCCCGTCTTCATTACAGAACATTTTTACTTTGAATATTTACATAGGCGGATCCAGGAAGGGGGGCGAGGTGCTTGCCCCCCTTGGCGGAGCAAAAAAAAACTGAAGAAAAAGGTTGAAAGAAAGAAAGTTGAAAAATAAGGGGGAAAAGAGAGAAGAAAAAGAAATAAAAGGAGGCGAAAGAATAAAATAAGATGAGTGGACGACTTTGAAAATAAAACAAAATATCAGCTTTTTATTAAGTGCGATCAATATCCACCAAGCAATTTTCCACCAAAGTACTTGAAACACAGAGCTTAGATGGACCCTTATTTTCATTTCAGATTTCCAAAGGTTTTCTGCTCGCGTTTGGCGCGCTCGCTTTATTCATGTAGAAAGATTCCCAATTATTCATCCTTTTCATGATTTACAAAACATGAAAAATGTGTCCCGTTTTAGGCTAAATCTCGATTTTTTACGCTCACGCTTTTCTCACGCATCAATTGTTCAGTGATATACCTATCATGTTCACAAATTGACAAAAATAGCTTAGATTTTCCCTTCTTTAGGTAGAAATGTAAAAAAAAAATCAGCTCGCGCTTGCATGCACTATTTGATTGTTGAAATATGCAACGCATTCATGGCCAACTGCAAGTATAGTTTTTGACAGGTGGTCCCTTTTCGATCAGATCAAAACGTATTATAATTTCTGTTCACGCTATACGCAGTAATATTAATCAGTTACATGACGTTCAGGCTCACAAACATTGCCCAGAATGTTCAAGTTTTAGGACAAAATACATTAAAAAAAAAATTAGTTCGCACTTTGCGCACGAACTAAGGCTTATGAGATTATGTTTATGATGATTTATTAAAATAAAGCTAAGAGATGCACTGTTAGGACTACCCCTTCAAATAAACATAAACAAATCAACTACGAGAGGCCGATCAGGGAAAATTTTGGGCTGACAAAATTCGCCCCCCCCCCCATCAGCGAAGGCTGCCCCTGTATCCAACATATTATTTCTGAACAGGCCTCAAGAGCTATATAGTTCTTTACTTGTGTTTCTACTTAGACTCATTAGAAAGGTGCAAATTGGAAACTTGAAACTAAGCATGCATTAAATGCCATTTTGCCAGGGTATAGGTGAACATCTTCTTTTTTTCCTTAACAATCATGGTACAAGAACGATTTATCGGTAATGTTTATGGCAATGTTCGGTCAATATCAAATTGGAATGAAAGTGTGTCAGGCAAGCACGCCAATTATAGTAGAAGATTCTTATACAAAATTAACGTTGTGAAGAAAGAAATAAAAAGTGGTGGAAATAGCAAACAGACGGGCCCATAATGGCCATTTTCGAACATTTAGCTCTCTTGTGCAAGACTCTCTTACCTTGGGTAAATGAAACAGAATACATGATAAATGAATGAATTAATTAATAGATTAAAAAATGCATTAAAGTAAATAAATAAAAAATGTAAGTCCATGAGCAAATTTCAAAATATTCCTGAGTGCCCCCAGCCTGGATCCCTCAATTATATACTGTATTTTTGACCTCTGCTCTTTCTCAATTAATAAAATATGTTGTAATTTATAAAGTTATAAAGTCAGCTCAGAGATTTTTTCATTACAAGAGATTCGTGCTTTGTTTCGTTGACAAACAAAAATTACACGTTTAATATAGGATATAGGATATTTTACAGGAAGGTCAACTACTTGCTCAGTTTAATTTTGTCCACCCTCTGCTAAGGTGAGGTTGGGGGAGCAGTAAGCCATGTTCCTATTCACAAGAAAGTGTGTTATTTTTTTAATGAAGAAATAACATTATTTCAATGCACTATCAATTATGATGCCGATATCACAACATTTTTTTTTTTGCTTTTCTCTCATAACAGTCCGATTGACAATATCCGGATATTTCTCCCTTTTATAATGAGGGGCGTGTACATGGCTTGTTTGTCAAGTTAGAAACGAAAAAAAAAAATGCAATAAAGTTTGTCAGACTAAAGAAATTCCCAACGACGCAATCCCATGCAGCCCCCATCCCTTCTCCATTTTTTTTTCTTTCTTTATACTAATTTCTTTCTTTCATTGCATTTTTTCTCTTCGCACCGTTCTCAATTTCACCTCCTTGTGCTTATGAATTGAAAATCAGTGCTTGTATAATGACTTGTAAATCATTGTCCCTGTTTTGTTTTTTGCACCTCGCCACTAGCGTATACCTAAGGGGGCAGACTGCCCCCTGATGAGTCACAACTGATCCAGGGGACATGCCCCTGTCCCCCTGACGAGTCACAACTGATCCAGGGGATATGCCCCCCCTGACGAGTCACAACTGATCCAGGGGACAGGTGCCCCCCTTTTGAGAAGCAAAATTAATAATTTGGAATGTAAAAATGCAATGAAAACAGACGTGTGGACCCTCTTTTGAACTTAAAGACCTTATTTTTCTTTTTTTTTTGGCTTGTCAATTTTTTGTGGTACGAAATCCTTTATTTGTGGTTGAAGACCTTTCCTTTTTTTGCTTGTCAATTCTTTTCGCGAACAAAATATCCTCCAAAAAATTTGCTCCTCTTTTGGAAAAGGTACGCCGCTGCACCTCGACCATAGTTCAATGTTTAAAGGTCAAGTCCACCCCAGAAAAGAATGTTAATTTGAATCAATAGAAATATCCAACAAGCATAATTTTGAAGATTTCAACAAAATCGGATGTAAAATATGAGAAAATTATGACATTTCAAAATTTCGCATAGCGCACATTTTTCACAGAATAGTTATGCACAACTCAATCATATGAAAATGAGAGTTGATGATGTCCGATCGATCACTTTATTTTTTTTTTATTTTTATTGTTTGAATTATATTTCAATTTTTAGAGATTTCAAAATAATAAGGACCAATTACTTGACTGAACCATAGAAATATAATCCACAGCGATAATATATTAATGAAAATGTCACATACAATTAGGAGAAAATTAGAATATTTATTTATATTTGACAAAGAATACAATTAAGTGTGTGACGTCATCATGCAGTCATACAGACCAGGATGTGCATATAACTGGTCTGTGAAATTTGATCATAAAAAATGTCCAACTTTCTTTTTTTACATCCGATTTTGATGAAATTTCCAGTGCTTGTTGGATTTTCCTTTTTAATCAAATAAACTTTTTGTTGGGATATGGACTGATCGTTCCATCGCTGTGCTTCCTAATTCATGTTTCATTTAGATACAAAACTAGAAGTTATATAGTAGCAGATCAAATGACTCAGCTTTCGCCATATTTTTCACGTGAAAATGACCCCCTGCCCCCCCCCAAAAAAAAAAAAAACTTTATAAAAATCATAAATTTATTTCAGTCTAAAATAGAGAATGAAAAATCCTGCACATCGATCACTAAATAATAGAGACCTAAGACTTAGTGAGACAGCTCTGCATGACAGTAACACTTTGGCGTCCCACAAAACAAATTATGGCGTCAGTGTTTCCCCATTGCCAGTTTTCGAAAGAGAAAGGTATTTGAAATATGGGCGAAAATGATGATCGCGGCTTTAGTATCGACGTTACATCCGACATGACTTCTATATATTGCACATTGTTATTTTTTGATAGGTCTATTTATTAGTGATATAGTGGTTATTACCCCGAAATGGTCTTCATCCAATTATCGAAAAGTATACGATCGAACTGAATTATGTACAGAACTTTATCCAATAATTAATTACAAAAAAATGAAGTTCATTACTAAATCCATAGGATTGCCAGTTTTCCGCAACTTGACACTGACATGCTAGTTATAGGTCCATGCATGGTTTAGTTAGAGCTCGATTGAATTATCTCAGGACACGTACTCATTTATACCTTGGTCACATTTGTTCTACGGCGGCCGTACGGCGAGTTTTAACATTTTTTGTACCAGCTACATATACATGTATATAGATGGTTTGAATAAAAATGAATAAAACGACTGTTTTCGATCGACTCGCCGTACGGCCGCCGTATGACAAATGTGACCAATGTATTATGAACCACTGGTCAGGAGCAATGGGTTGTAATTACATCTCCATGTACATGACCAGTGGACTGAACTCTTCATGGCCTTTTACTAGTATGCCTACACACACGAGTATATCGATATAGTAGGCCTATACAGTTCATGGTGTCATACAGTGCTGTTGACCTTACACCATATAGCTCTATGCTTACACACACTCCGGCCTCACACACACACACAAGTAAATACAATTCCGCCAGGCCTACTGCGTACCAAGGAGCTTGTGCATACATAGAAATAGTGGAGCGGTTATGTGACAAAAAATGGCCAAGATGCTCGGATCTGGCAGAAAGTGTAAAAATTGGCATACAGGGGTATTTTTGGGCGCTGATTTCAAAAATTGCCGGCCCCAAGCGATTTGACAATCGGGTCGGCCGCCATTTTGAAATCCAAAATGGCCGCCATGAAATATCATTAAATGTCATTTTCTTGAGTTTAACATGGCATGTGACACTGAAATTTGGCATATAGGGGTATTTTGAGGCACTGATTTCAAATATTGCCGGCCCCCAGCAATTTGACCATTTGGCCGGCGGCATAATGGCCGCCATCTTGAAATCCAAGATGGCCGCCATGATATATTATTGCAATCATTTTTTCGAGTTTTATATGAACTGCGGTATTGAAATTTGGCATATAGGCTTAATTCGGGTTGCTGATTTCAAATATTGCCGGCCCCAAGTGATTTGACCATCGGGTCGGCCGCCATTTTGAAATCCAAGATGGCCACCATGAAAAATCATTAAATGTCATTTTCTTGAGTTTAACATGGCATGTGACACTGAAATTTGGCATATAGGGGTATTTTGAGGCACTGATGTCAAATATTGCCAGCCCCCAGCAATTTGACCATTTGGCCGGCGGCAAAATGGCCGCCATCTTGAAATCCAAGATGGCCGCCATGATATATTATTGCAATCATTTTCTCGAGTTTTATATGAACTGCGGTATTGAAATTAGGCATATAGGCTTAATTTGTGGTGCTGATTTCAAATATTGCCAGCCCCAAGTGATTTGACCATCGGGTCGGCCGCCATTTTGAAATCCAAGATGGCCGCCATGAGAAATCTTTAATGTCATTTTCATGAGTTTTACATGACGTGTGACACTCAAATTTGGCATATAGGGGTATTTTTAGGCACTGATTTCAAATATTGCCGGCCCCCAGCAATTTGACATTTTGGTCGGCGGCAAAATGGCCACCATTTTGAAATCCAAGATGGCCGCCATGAAAAATCATTAAATGTCATTTTCTTGAGTTTTACATGATAGGCGACACTGAAATTTGGCATATAGGGGTATTTTGAGGCACTGATGTCAAATATTGCCGGCCCCCAGCAATTTGACCTCCAGGTCAGCAGCAAAACGGCCTCCATCTTAAAATCAAAGATGGCCGCCTTGAAAGATAATTTGCTCAAGTCTTACGTATGGCATGTAACACTTTAAATTTGGAAAAAAACTTGATCTTTGCATCGTTGATCAATGAAAAGAACATAGTAAATAGATGCTATTTTGAATTCCACTATGGTTACCAAGTTTGAATGATGTTCAACATTATAATGGTGAGTAAACATATGTATCATCAGTCAAAAGAGAAGAAAATAAGCTTTCTTTTGGCGTCCGAGTTGCTTTCTACACGTGTGTTAAGTTCGACGGCATCGCCCACAACTGAGATTTCCCTGTGATCTCCATAGACTTCTCTCGAATCCAGTAATGTTCATCCAATTTATGGCAGCCATCTTGAAATCAAAGATGGCTGCCATAAAAAAATCATTTAAAAAAATCAAGTATCATAATTATAATGTAGGTATTAATTTGAAATTTGGCATTTTGGATAACCATCGTGTGATCGACAATCTGACAATGGGAGCATGTTCGCCTCACAATCGGGAGATCGGGAGTTCAAGCTCCGACAGCATCAGCTCAAAAGATGTTAGAAAAGGGGAGCTGCTTCTAACCTGTTTGGCGGTCAACGAATTAAAGGGGAGGTTCAACCTGACAAAAAGTTTATTGAAACAATAACAGAATAAGTAATGAAAAAAAATATTGCAGGTTTGAGGAAATTCCATCAAATATTTAAAAAGCTATTGGAATTTCATTTGGTGATTTGTGACGTCAGATGCAAGCAGTTCCCCCATGTTTCTTATAGTACAAAAATCAATGAAATGTAGCCTCCTAAAAAAAATGAAAACGTTTTTTATTGAACCCTCAGTATATCAACAAATGATTTCACACCCGCTCCAGAAAGAAAAAAAATACCCATGATGAACCATTTATGCATTTTATATCACGCAACATATTGGGAAAGCTGCTCGTACAGTAGCCTATATGACGTCACAAATCAAAAACTTAAAATTCTAATATCTTTGATGGATCCACCAATATCTTTTTTATATCATATTTTCTTTTGTTTTTACAACAAACTTTTCTCTGGGGTGAACTCCCTTTTTAAAGGATAGAGCAACGTCCGATGTCGCGCTGCTAAGTTGCTGCCGGGCTCACGATCTACAGGGTATGGGCAAAATAAATTTTCGGAGCATTTCTGTTACTGAATTCTATTTTGAACAATAAAATATGTATTATTATCATCCATTATTAATATTAATTTCATTTCATCATCATCATCATCATCATCATACTATTATATAACCATCAGTACTTCAAGTCTGGAGCAGTTTTCTTCATGTTGATTTGTAATAAAATATTGCAATTATTGGAGCAATATTCTAAAACCAGCGGGCCAAAATCTTGCCTGTATTTCTAAAATGCAGTGCCTCAAATTGTTTAAAACCAAGAAAATGATTTATTGAATTTTCATGACAGTCTACCCTCTCTAGATTTCAAGATGGTGGCCATTTTGCAGCATATCTGTTGGACAGATTACTGGGGGCAATTTCAATATCCCTAGATGCCAAACTTTAAAATAATACGTTACGTGATACTAGATAAAGTGATTTTTTTTCAATGATCTTTTTTCATGGCAGCCATCTTGGATTTCAAGATGGCTGACATTTTGCCTCTGACTCAGGATCAGATCGCTGAGGGCCAGCAATATTTGAAATAAGCACCCCACACTCCGTGATTTGTCAAAGTGCAATAATGCAGATCATATAAAACTCAAAGAAATAATTTAAAGCCTCTCAACAGAAAATGATTGTTCCGGATGGTTATTATTCAACCAAAGCCACTTCAAATGTGTAACTGCAGAAGAAGCTAGCTGGTTTGTGTATTTATGGTGCTTCATACTTACGTAACATCTATATCAGCAATTAAGGATGCCAAATTCCTTGCAACGGACAAAGATGTGGTTGTGTTGGATTTGTTTTCAGTGCCAATGCAATGGGTTTTTACTCACCATTATAATGTTGAACATCATTCAAACTTGGTAACCATATTGGAATTCAAAATAGCATCTATTTACTATATTCTTTTCATTGATCAAGGATGCAAAGATCAATTTTTTTTCCAAATTTAAAGTGTTACAGGCCATACGTAAGACTTGAGCAAATTATCTTTCATGGCGGCCATCTTGGATTTTAAGATGGCGGCCGTTTTGCTGCTGACCTGGAGGTCAAATTGCTGGGGGCCGGCAATATTTGACATCAGTGCCTCAAAATACCCCTATATGCCAAATTTCAGTGTCGCCTATCATGTAAAACTCAAGAAAATGACATTTAATGATTTTTCATGGCAGCCATCTTGGATTTCAAAATGGCGGCCATTTTGCCGCCGACCAAATTTTCAAATTGCTGGGAGCCGGCAATATTTGAAATCAGTGCCTAAAAATACCCCTATATGCCAAATTTCAGTGTAACACGTCATGTAAAACTCGTGAAAATGACATTAAAGATTTCTCATGGCGGCCATCTTGGATTTCAAAATGGCGGCCGACCCGATAGTCAAATCACTTGGGGCTGGCAATATTTGAAATCAGCACCACAAATTAAGCCTATATGCCTAATTTCAATACCGCAGTTCATATAAAACTCGAGAAAATGATTGCAATAATATATCATGGCGGCCATCTTGGATTTCAAGATGGCGGCCATTTTGCCGCCGACCAAATTGTCAAATTGCTGGGGGCCGGCAATATTTGAAATCAGTGCCTCAAAATACCCCTATATGCCAAATTTCAGTGTCACATGACATGAAAAACTCAAGAAAATGACATTTAATGATTTTTCATGGCGGCCATCTTGGATTACAAAATGGCGGCCGACCCGATGGTCAAATCACTTGGGGCCGGCAATATTTGAAATCAGCACCCCAAATTAAGCCTATATGCCAAATTTCAATACCGCAGTTCATATAAAACTCGAGAAAATGATTGCAAACAAATATCATGGCGGCCATCTTGGATTCCAAGATGGCGGCCATTTTGCCGCCGGCCAAATGGTCATATTGCTGGGGGCCGGCAATATTTGAAATCAGTGCCTCAAAATACCCCTATATGCCAAATTTCAGTGTCACATGACATGAAAAACTCAAGAAAATGACATTTAATGATTTTTCATGGCGGCCATCTTGGATTTCAAAATGGCGGCCGACCCGATGGTCAAATCGCTTGGGGCCGGCAATTTTTGAAATCAGCGCCCAAAAATACCCCTGTATGCCAAATTTCACACTTTCTGCCAGATTCGAGCATCTTTTTCACATATCTACTGGACTAAAAGGACAGTGCAACCAACGTGGATAATGTACTGTACTAGTCTATGAATTCAGACACAATTTACCCAAAGACGGTTTACATAACATATTAGTGAGAGTACAGTGCATTTCCAAAACATAAACAGGATGTATAATCTTGGAATTTCCTTTGTATGTAAGGGTTTCTTTCTGTTGGTTTCACTGCCCTTTTTTCTCTTGATTCATCAGAATCATAATAAAACTTTTTTTATCAATCTGAAACAACATATGAGCCGAGACTAAAACGCGGGAAGTCGGAGAATATGACCGAAAAAGAATGTTTTTTTTCCCAACTCTGTGCTGTACGTAGTGTTCATTCTGAAATCACTTTTCTAAATTGTTCCCGTGTTATATTGGAAGTTAGACTTAGACAATAGGGGATGTACTCGCAAGCCCCAGCCCCCGCCAGCCAAGGCAAGAGCAAGGAAGGTAGGAAAACAGAATGGTGTTGTGTGTTGTGCATGTGAGGAACGTACTGATCGATGATCCTATAATATGTCGATACGCGATCAAGGCTTTTTCTGCTCTGCCGTTCACCGAGTGACAAGGCAATGTAGCGTACTACATTATCGTTCTTGCGTAGCACACTCACGGCAGCGGTGGTGGTGTGTCTGCAGAGGGGTGGATAACTGGATTTGGGTGATAGAGGGGGTATGTTACAGTTTTGAAATTACTTTGTCGGGATATCCGAGAAGGTAAAATTCACACATATAAGAGCATAATTTATCATGAAAAACACCTTTTCATTTCATATCATCCACATCACGACTGTTTTAGGACATACACATTCATATAATATACAAATTAATTAGAATGGTGACAGGCCAATTTCGAGGAATTACCAAAACTATCCACCCTCTTTAATGGGGACAAAAGAAAATCACAAGAGTGAGTACTAAAATGCATATTACTAGTATTAAGATAAGCGAGTGGAATACTGGCTAAAATATAATTTTTAACAAAATATAAATGCAATTTATGTGATAAATGCTGTATTTTTGACATTCAAAAGGGCCGTCATAGGCCCATTTTACATCATGTAAAGAGTGATTGGAGAAATTAATTTTCACAAGAGTAAGAACTATAAAATGCATGTAATTGTGATCACCGAGTAAAATAATGTCTGAAAACATGTTTTCTAGCGAAACATATCATTTCTTTTGTCATGCATGAGATAAATGCTGTATTGTGAAATTCAAAATAGGCCCTGACAGTATTATCTACAATGTAAATGGGGACATGTAATTTTGTGAGAATTTGGATCTACTTGACTATGAAATCCATAAAATCCTGTTGTATGATAAAACATTATTTGAAAACATGATTTTTATGAAATATAGCATTTCTTCTGCCATGTAAGTGATAAATACTGTATTTTGACATTCAAAATAGCTACCAATACAAGCCCTAACTATATTATGTTACATGCGTAGAGGGAATATACTTTTTACAGGAGTGAGAATCATAAAATGCATGTAACTGTGATGTTTGAGTAAAAATATTGTCTTAAACATGATTTCTATATAGATACATCACATATTGGTCATGGAGGTAATAAATGCTGTACTTTGAAATTCAAAATGGCTGCCATAGGTCCTAAAAGTATCATGTACATTTTAATTTGGGACATATAATTTTGACAGAATTTGGCTTTGCTTGACTATAAGTATTGCATATTATAATTGTGATGTAAGAGTGAAATATTGTCTAAAACCATAGTTCCTAACGAGGTATATCATATCTGATGCATTTAAGGTGATAAATGCTGCATTATGAAATGGAAAATGGCCGCCATGGGCCCTTATTGTATTATGTACAATTTGAATGAGGACAGATAATTTTCAAAAAGGGGCATATGGTGGCCATTTTGAATTTTGAAATATAAAATTTATCACCTAAATTTTAGATGATATGATATATTTCGTTAGTAATCAGACAATATTTCACTCATACAACACCATTTAGTCAAGCAAAGCCAAAATCTGTTAAAATCATTTGTCCCCATTCACATTGTACGTAATACTGTTGGGGCCTGTAGCGGCCATTTTGAATTTCAAAATACAGTATTTATCACCTACCTGGCAGAAGAAGTTATATATCTTGTTAGAAATTATGCTTTTAGACAATATTTGACTCAGATCACAATTACGTGCATTTATGGTGCTCACTAGTGTGAAAATTTATTTCCTAGTTCGCATTGTACATAATACAATCAATGTCTATGGCGGCCATTTTGAAAGTCAAAATACACTATTAAACACAAACTTTAAACCTGAATGATATATTTCGTTAAAAATTGTGTTTTTTAGACAGTGTCCCATTTATTCATCACAAATAAATGCATTTCAGTGCTCACTCTTGTGATTTCTTTGGTCCTCTTTCTCATTGTACATAATACTGTTAGGGCCTTTGGCGGCCATTTTGAATATCAAAATACAGCATTTATCATATACATGGCATATTAAATAATATATTTCGTTAGCAATTGTGTTTTTAGTCAGTATTCCACATGTTCTCTTAATAATATGCATTTTAGTGCTCACTCTTGCGATTTTTGTTGGCCCCTTTGCCATAGAAAATAATACTATTTGGGCCAGTGGCAGCTATTTTTAATATTAAATACAACAATTTTCCCATACATGACATCAGTGGCGTAACTACGGGGGGGGGGGGGGGGGGCACGTGCCCCCCCCCCCCCCCCCCCCCATCGGCTGGCCTAAAAAAAAACGGGGAAAGTGGGAAAAGGAGAAAAGAGGGAGAAAGGAAGAGAAGCGAAGTGGGAAAGAAGAAAATATTATTCATTATAATGTTATATTATATTATAATTATGTTGTGTTAAATTATACATAAGAAACATTTTTATCATAACTTTATGAAACATAATTTGCCCAGGGCCTACGTCTTCATTGTTCCTGGTGCTCGCATTGTCTGTTTAACGAGATATATAATCCTGTTGTACTAAAACATCCCGTTTTCAAGTCAATATAAACCAAATATATTTCCTATCACTTGAGTTATCGTTGTTTTACGTAGTTACATATCACCTTTTCATGACTCAAAAAGTGATTGCCTCATGTGAAGGTCTTCGTATATATGAAACATTTCCTGTCCGTGATTACGTTCGCATTAGTGGATTGGTGAGATATGTCTGCTTTTCATGAATTCCTAAAATCAGTCCTTAAAATGTCCCTTCTTCTGATCTGAATATCAACAATTTTCAGCTCGCGCTTTGCGCTCGCATCATTTGGTTAATGAAATACGTATGGTCCTAGTTAATTCCTACAAAGAAACCTTAGAATGCCCCACTTCAGGTCTGAATTATCTATATACAAAGTGCGAGCGCGAAGCGCGATCGATTTTTTTTTTTTAACTTTCATATATGTATTTCGTCCTGAAAATTTAATATTCTGGGCACTGTTTGTGATCCTGAACAAGATGCGTATGTAACTAGACAATTACTGAGAATGCCAAGCACGAGCAGAATTTTTTAATAAGTGTTCTAGCATGATCGAAAAGGGACCTGTTAAGGACTGTTTACAGTTACCCACCAAGACGGTACATATTTCAATAATGGGAACGCGAAGCGCGAGCTAAAGATTGTTGACATTCCGACCTAAAAATTGTCATTCTAAGCCCTTTTTGTAATCATAAATGGGATAGGTATGTAACTAAACAATAATTGATGCACTGGCGTAAAACCCGGGGGATGGGGGGATATATCCCCCCACTTTTCGAGGAGGGGGGGATGGCCTGTACAAACATCCCCCCAGTTTTTACGAAAGAAATGAAAAAAAAATCACAAGAGATAATTGTTTTATTGGTGAAAATTCTTCCTAAAATACCGCTTAACAAATAAAACAATATTATTGAATCATAAAATGCAAATAAACTTGAGAGCCAGTTCACCATTTCCAAACGAAATACTTATGTCCTTATTATAAAATTGAAGAGAAACCCCGTTTCTTCCAATTCATCAATGTTGGGGTCTTTGGGAAGGGATTAAGATGGAATGTCAAAACATTTTGAATGTAATCTCTAATAAAACCATTAACCATCATGGGGTAAAAAAGATAATAATATTGGAGGGTATTTGGCATATGGACATACAGTGGCGTAACTACGGGGGGCATGGGGGGCACATCCCCCCCCCCCCCCCATCGGCTGACCCAAAAAAAAACGGGGAAAGTGGGAAAAGGAGAAAAGAGGGAGAAAGGAAGAGAAGCGAAGTGGGAAAGAAGAAAATATTATTCATTATAATGTTATATTATATTATAATTATGTTGTGTTACATTATACATAAGAAACATTTTTATCATAACTTTATGAAACATAATTTGCCCAGGGCCTACGTCTTCATTGTTCCTGGTGCTCGCATTGTCTGTTTAACGAGATATATAATCCTGTTGTACTAAAACATCCCGTTTTCAAGTCAATATAAACCAAATATATTTCCTAGCACTTGAGTTATCGTTGTTTTACGTAGTTACATATCACTTTTTCATGACTCAAAAAGTGATTGCCTCATGTGAAGGTCTTCGTATATATGAAACATTTCCTGTCAGTGATTACGTTCGCATTAGTGGATTGGTGAGATATGTCTGCTCTTCATGAATTCCTAAAATCAGTCCTTAAAATGTCCCTTCTTCTGATCTGAATATCAACAATTTTCAGCTCGCGCTTCGCGCTCGCATCATTTGGTTAATGAAATACGTATGGTCCTAGTTAATTCCTACAAAGAAACCTTAGAATGCCCCACTTCAGGTCTGAATTATCTAAGTTTTCAGCTCGCGCTCGCATTGTTTAGCGAGACAGGTACCTATCATGATTACACAAATTTGATTATAATGTTCTTTTTAGGTGTGAATATAACAAAATTTCAGCTCGCGCTTCGCGCTCGCATTATTTGATTAGTGAGATACATATCCGTTTAATGACATTGTCCTTAAAATGTCTCTATTAGGTCAGTATAACTGGCAACTGAGCGCGCTTCGCGCGCTCACTAGCGCACTCACTCAGTGATTCAAAAATGTTGCTGGTGCCCCCCCTCCCCCAATGCCGTGACCTATACGGTACGCCACCGTGGACATATCAATGACAATTCCTTGCATATCTAAAAACATGATTGCAAAAAAATGCCAAAATATTTCAGTCATCCCCCCACCCATCAACACGGATTTACGCCAGTGCAGGGTATATGTCTTCATTGTTCCTGGTGCTCGCATTGTCTGTTTAATGAGATATATAATCCTGTTGAACTAAAACCTCACGTTTTCATGTCAATATAAACCAAATATATCTCCTCCCACTGACCCACTTCGAGTTATATAGTTTTATGTACTGACATATGCTTCTTAAAGTGATTGCCCCATTTTAAGGTTGATTGATTGATTGATTTTTTATTTCCATGCAAAAAATTAATCATACAACATAAAATATATTGACAATATTACACGGTAAATAACAATAAACAATCATTGCATGGGAGGGGACAGTCATAAGCACAAAGGCTTGAAAAAGGACGCCCCTCATGAAGACTACGGCCCTGAATAAAATCAATATAAGTCATTAAAAAAAATTACAATAACAGCAGGGCCAAAAGGAAAACACATCAAGCATGTCAAGAATGTATCGAAGATAATGAAGCCTTTGGTAGCCTTTTGGTATGGTCTTCCCAGTTAAGTTTATTGACAATTACAATTCCTAGATATCTGTATGTAAAGACCTGTTCAATTTCTTCTTCATGGATTTTAATTTTAGATCATGATACATTACTTTACTTACGATAGCCTACAACAATTTCCTTTGTTTTAGCTTCGTTAAGTTTCAGACAGTTGCTTTTACACCAAGTAACAAACTCATCTAGAAATTTGTTGTAGTTTGAGTCTTCAGAATCCTTTGGGATGAGACAATAATAATCATTCACAAAATATACCATTTATATAATGAAAAAATACTATGTTCACTGACCCTAACTTGGGTGTAATCTTAGATCCTGCCCTAAATTGGAAGGATCACTTACAACATGTTAGTAAACTTGGACCTAGATTAGATCTATTCAGAAGATTGAAACAATTTTTACCACTAGATAGTATCAAGATGCTAGCAAATGCTCTGGTATTGCCACTGTTCGACTACTCCATCACTGCTTGGTCAAATTGTGCAATTGCGACCAAAGAGTCGCTTGTGAAACAACATAAAATAATGGCACGAATTGTCCTTGGAGTTGGTACACGTACTTCCACAGATTATGTTTTAATTGAGTCAGTTGAACTGGACATCAATTGAAATCGGTGGAAAATGCAAAGATGTAAGCTGGTATACAAAGCTTTAAATGGACAGGCACCAAAATACCTGACCAATTTATTTGACAAAGCGAATTCTATTCATGGTTACAGAACCAGAGCTGCAATAACTGATGGACTTTTGATACCAAAAGCAAGGACAAATTCTGGCAAACAAGCTTTTTCCCATGTTGGTGCAGTAGAGTGGAATCGTTTACTGCAAGATGTAAGGCAGGCACCTTCTAAACACACATTTTCTGCAAGATTCTGGAAAGTGACCCAAAACTAGGTAACACCCCTCATGACATTCCTTTTATGACTAACTCACCTAATACAGTAAAATATATCTTATACATATCTATATTTATAACCAATTTTAGTATACCAATAAACAATTTTACGTGCCTGACACCATGTGGTTGCTGATTCAACTCCACTGAACTATTAGACGGGTCAATATATGGTTTGACCCGGAACAAATTGCAACAAATGATTTTTCAACGGTATTTTGTACTATTTGACCTCAGGAATAACATACTAAAAATCTACCAAAATCCGCATCCGGGAAAGTGGTTATTTTTAAGATGTCATCCAAGATGGCCGCCATTCACTAAAAATTGATATAACTCACTCATTATCCACCCTAGAATCATATTTGGGTTCATATTCCATGGTCCAATGGGTAAAAGAATTTATTTATACAAGTTAGAGTGAATATTAGCACTCCAGGGTACCAGGAAAATCCAAGATGGCGCCCAAAATGGATGCCGTAGTCTAAAAACTCCACAATTCATCTATTACTTACTTAAGTGGCTTTAATTTGGTTTCCATCCGATTGTTTTAATGATGAAGTAGTACGTCGGGACAAGTTACAAGGACAGCCAGTGGTCTGGTGTGTCCAAAAATTCAAGATGGCTTCCAAAAATTGAGTTTAAAATGGCTGTTAATCCTTAAAATGGACATAGCTCATATCACATCAACCTGAGAGATATGATTTTGGTGTCTAGACCATGGTTTCAATTGTCAAATAATACATTGGGACAAGTTACAAGGACAGTCAGTGGTCCAGTATGTTCAAAAATCCAAGATGGCTTCCAAAAATGGAGTAAAAAATGCTGTTGCTACTTTAAAAAAACCCAACAAAGTTTGTTCAATATTCGGGAATATGATTTTTTGTGCCTATACCATGGTTAAATGGGTCAAATAATAAATTGGGATAAGTTACAAGAACGATTGGTGGTCAAGTATGTCCAAAAGTCCACGGTGGCTTAAAAAATAGTATCAATTAGCCGCGATGGTATTTAAAAATGGACATAGTTCATGTTTTATTCGTCAAGGGCATATGATTTTGTTGCCTATATCATGGTTTCAAAAGGCAGAAAATTAGTTACAAGGACAGTCAGTGGTCCAGTATGTCGAAAATACAAGATGGCTTCCAAAAATCGGAGTCTAAATGACTGCTGTTACTTTTAAAATGGACATAGTTCATTTAAAATCCACCTAGGAGATATGATTTCGGTGTCCACACTATGGTTTCATGGTTAAAATAATACGTTTGGACTGGTTACATTGATATGCAGTTGTCCAGTTCGCCTAAAACACAAGAGGGTTTTTAAAGGAATCTAAAACGACTCATATCATTCAATAGTGGTCAGAGTTCTACAATATTCATCTGCAAGAAATAATGTTGGTGTCCAAATTGTGGTATGAAGGGTCAAATGATACATTCGGACAAGTAAACAGGATGGTTAGTACTCCATTTTGTCAAATAATCCATGATGGATTCTAAAATTTCATCAAAATGGGTGCTGTTACCAACTCATTAAACAATATGATAACTTGTCCCCATGCATTTAAGTGTAGGCACCAAGATTATTTCTAACAGGTAGATATTTTATGTAATAGTAGTCACTTTAGAACCCATTTTTTAAGCCAACTTGGATTTTAAGGCAAAATGGATAGCTGCATATCATGGTAACCAGTCCCAAAGTATTGTTTGGCCCTTGAAACCGTAGTGTAGACACCAAAATAATATCCCCATGGTGTATTTATAATGTTCTACATCCACTTTTAAGTAACAGCAGTCATTTAAGACCCCTATTTTTAAATCCATCTTTGATTTTTGGACATACCTGACACCTGACTGTCCTTTCAACTTAACCCAAGGTATTGCTTGACCCTGTAAACTCTAGTATAGACAGCAAAATCATACCTCCAAGGTGTATTTATAATAAACTATGCATACTTTTAAGTAGCAACAGTCAATTTACACCCCATTTTTTGAAGTAATCTTGGATTTTTTTTTTAAACAGACAACTGACTGGTCTTGTAACTTACCCTAGTGTATTACTTGACCCTTCTAAACAATGTGTTTAACACCAAACTCATATTCCCCAGACAGATATTAAACAAACTATGTCCTTTTATAAGTAACATCAGACATATTTTTACTCCATTTTTGGAAGCCATCTTGTAATTTTTGACATACTAGACCACTGACTGCCATTGTCTTGTCCATTTATATAATTTGACCCTTGAAACCATAGTTTAGACACCGAAATCATATCTCACAGCGGATTGAAAATGAGCTATGCCACTTTAAAGTATCAACAGCCATTTAAGAATCAAGTTTTGGAAGCCATATTGGATTTTTGGTCATACCAGACCACTGACTGGCCTTAAAACCTGTCTTAATGTATTATTTTGGCCCTTAAACCAGTGGTTTAGATACCAAAATTGCATCTCCCATGCCGATATGAAATAAGCTATGTCCGCTTTAAGTAGCAGCAGTCAATTTAGAATCGATTTTTGGAAGCCAACTTAGATTTTTTGACCGACCAGGCCACTGACTTTCCTTGTAACTTGCCCTAACGTATTAATTGATCCTTGAAACTAGTGGTTTAGACACCAAAATCACATTTCCAGGCCGATATGAAAGGAGCTTGATCCGCTTTAAGTATCAGCAGCATATTTCTAATACCATTTTTGGACGCCATCTTCGATTTTTGGACATACCATAGCATTGACTGTCCTTGTAACTTATCCTAATATATTATTTGACCCTTGAAACCAGTGGCTTATACATCAAAATCACATATCCAGGCCAAAATGAAATGAGCTTTGTCCGCTTTAAGTATTAGCAGCCGTTTCAGAATCAATTTTTAGAATCCATCTAGGATTTTTGCACATACCAGACCACTGACTTTCCTTGTAACTTGCCCCAATGTATTATTTGACCCATTTAACCATGGTATAGACACAAAAATCATATTTCTGGACATTGAGCAAACTATGTCGGGTTTTTTTAAGTAGCAACAGCAATTTTCGACTCCACTTTTGGAAGCCATCTTGGATTTTTGAACATACTACTCCACTGACTGTCCTTGTAACTTATCCCAATGTCTTATTTGACCATTGAAATCGTGGTCTAGACACCAAAATCATTATGTCCCAGGCGGATATAAAATGAACTATGTCCATTTTAATTATCAACAGCCATTTTAAACTCATTTTTTGGAAGCCTTCTTGGATTTTTGGACACACTCGACCACTGGCTGTCCTTGTAACTTGTTTCAATGTACTATTTCACCTTTAAAACCATTAAATAAAAAACTAATTTAGATTAATTGTGGATTTTCAGCCTACGGCAGCCATTTTGGGCGCCATCTTGGATTTGCCTGGTACACTGGAGGGCTCATAATGCATCCTAGCCTAAATCAATGTTTGTACCCCAGACCATGGAATATGAACCGAAATAGTATTCTAGGGTGGATAATGTGTCAGTTGTATCCATTTTCAGTGAATGGCGGCCATTTTGGACGCCATCTTGAAAATAACCACTTTCCCGGATGCGGATTTTGGTAGATTTTTAGTATGTTATTCCTGAGGTCAAATAGTACAAAATACCGTTGAAAAATCATTTGTTGCAATTTGTTCCGGGTAAGGCTATTTTTGGTCGTATATTGACCCGTCTATATATGTAGATGACAATAAGTTTTATGTGCATGTTCTGTAATTGTTTTCTAATGTATTTTTTTTATTGTATTCCAGGGCCTCTAAGTATAACAGTGTTTGAACCACTGACAGAGTCACCCTGGTAAAATAAGACGTAATAAATAAATAAAACTAACATTTGACCTAGATCATGTGACCAAACACTTGTGCAAGATGATCAGTGATACTTATATCCACATTTCATGAATTAGATCCATAAACTTTCAAAGTTATGATGGAAATTAACAAATACCCCCAACATGGCCAAACGTAATTGACCCTAAATGACCTTTGACCTTAGTCATGTGACCTGAAACTCAGGCAGTGTGTTTTGTAATACTTTATTACCTTTATGTCCAAGTTTCATGAACAAGGCCTATACAGGGGCCGCGGAACGGTTTTCAAAGTGGGGGGGGCTGAGCCAAAAGTGGGGGGGCTGACCATGCTAAAAATCACAATCATATGGTAATTTTTACGTTTTTGTACACGGTTTTGGAAAAAAGTGGGGGGCTGAAGCCCCCCCCCCCCCCCCCAGCCCCCCCCCCCCCCCGGTTCCGCGGCCCCTGCTATATACATTCTTAAGCTATGATGACATTTCAAAAACTTAACCTTCGGTTATGATTTGACAAAAATTGTAGATCTGTTAACTGCAAAAAAGGAGGTAAACACTGTATTTTTTAGTTCAATAATATATTCATTGAACTCATTGACATATTTCATTTTAAAGAGACACTCTGTATATATGCAAGTAACCCTAATTAGCATAAATTAGCCTCTGAAATGAGTAGTTATCAAAACATTCTTGTAAAAAAATATACCTGTAGCTACTTCATGGAAATGTAAAAAATTAATAAAAATTGTTTTTTTTTAATGCGGTAATCATGTTTAATGATCTAATTTGCATACATGTAAATTATGCGCACTTTCAACATAAAATGAGAAGTTTGCTTGAATTACATTACTTCTATCACAGAAGGTGATATGATAAAAGTATGATACAATATAATAAGAATACAGATGCGATGGATATATGAATGGATACAGATCGGGTAAAGTATGGATGAACCCTCCCCCCTCATTGTCTGTCCAATCATCCGCCCCTTGGTATGAATAATAATAATAATGATGATAATAATAATAATAATAATAATGATGATGATGATGATGATGACAGTAATAATAATTACAATTATTATCATCATTATTTTGATAATAATGACAATAATAACGATAATAATGATAATAATAATAATATTGATAATAACAATAATAGTAGTAATAATAATTATAATAATAATAATGATGATAAAAATAGACATTTATATAGCGCCATCAATCTAGAATATATCTAATAGCAGCGCTTTGTATCCTCAGGTAAAAAGGGCTTTATAAATCCAGCTATTATTATTATTATCATTATCATTATTAGAAATAATCTTTTCCGAGGCGCTTTGTTTATTATAATTATTATCAGTATTATTATTATTACCCCGGCTTTAGTTGGAGCTGCCTTTCAAGCGCTCAGTGCATCAGTAGTAGGTCTATTATTCAAGGAACTAATCCTGCCGGGTACGTACCATTCACCTCACATGGGTTGAGTGCAGCACAATGTGGGTAAATTTCTTGCTGACAGAAAACACGCCAAGGATGGGATTTGAACCCACGTGAAAGACGAGGGTTGTACCCATTAGACCACGGCGCCCCTTGAAAAAACAAAATGATAATAAATCCACACGTTTATCTTAATAATATGAATTTTAGTGCTCACTCTTGTGAATTGTTTGGCCCCCATTGCCATTGTACATAATACTGTTTTGGCCAGTGGCGGCTAATCTAAATATCAAAATACATGACATTATAAATGATACATCTCGTTAGTAATGATGATTTGCATACAATACTTCGTTCATATAGATCACAATTACTTGCAGTTTGATGCTTCTGGCATTTTCCAAAGTGAAATTAAAGGAGAATGAAACCCTTGAAACCAGCTGAATCCATATCCAAGAGAAAAATCAACGAAACATATTGTTGAAAGTTTGAGGAAGATTGAATGAATAATAAGAAAGTTATGAGCATTTCAATATTGAGATCACTAATGCCATGTAGATCCTCCCATTGGCAATGCGACCAAGATCTGTGATGTCACACACGTACAACTCCCTCATTACTTTAGTACTTATTTCACTTATATTCTCACTTTTATAGAGTCTATCACAAGGTGAGGTGTTCTCTTTATGAGAGGACAAGTACAGAGGTTTCACAACATTATATCATTGATGAATCGTTTGTCATATGATTAGAATGAGCAAAAAGATATGTTTTGGGGTATATTTTCAGTGTCCAAAAGGGGAGAGTTGTTCATCTGTGACATCATAGATCTTGGTCGCATTGCCAATTTCTCAGTTGTGAAACTGCAGGACACTTTATAGACAAAAGTTGCTTCATTTTTTATATTTCTCTTTTCATTTTTGTCTCACCTGCAAAGCAGAGTGAGACTATAGGCGCCGCTTTTCCGACGGTGGCGGCGGCGTCAACACCAAATCTTAACCGAAGGTTCAGTTTTTGAAATGACAGCATAACTTAGAAAGTTTATAGACCTAGTTCATGAAACTTGGCCATAAGGTTAATAAAGTATTACTTAACATCCTGCCTGAGTTTCGAGTCACATGACCAAGGTCAAAGGTCATTTAGGGTCAATGAACTTAGACCATGTTGGGGGAATCATTATCAAAATCTTAACCTAAGATTAAGTTTTTGAAATGTCATCATAACTTAAAAAATATATATACCTAGTTCGTGAAACTTGAAGATAAGTTTAATCAAGTATTACTGAACACCCTGCCTGAGTTTCAAGTCACATGATCAAGGACAAAGGTCATTAGGGTCAATTAACTTTGGCCAAGTTGGGGAAATCTGTTGAATTACCATCATAACTTTGAAAGTTTATGGATCTGATTCATGAAACTTGGACATAAGAGTAATCAAGTATCATTGAACATCCTGTGCGAGTTTCAGGTCACATGACCAAAGTCAAAGGTCATTTAAGGTCATCGAACTCTGGCCATTTTGGAGGTAATTATTAGATTGCTGTCATAACTTTCAAAGTTTATAGATATAGTTTATAAAATGTGGATATAGGGGTAATCAAGTATCACTGACAAGTCTTAAGTCGCATGATCAAGGTCAAATGTCATTTATTGTAAATGAACGTAGTATTGTACCATTACATGAATTGTGTTTTTTGTGAATAATTATGTTATAGTAGTTTTCAAAATCAGCACTGCTGATATATTGAATCGCGTGATGCAGGTGAGACTGCCAGAGGCGCGCCACTTGTTAACTTCAAGGAGGCACATGGGGTCCATTGCTGTACTCAGCCAAGGAGACAGATCTCCCCAGACGTTTAAAATGTTACATTTTTAATGAACATATTCATAAAATTCACCCTAAGTGCATACGAACTTTAATTTCCCCTTAGAAAATGCAAAAGTGTCCCAATGACAAGCTCGATCACTTCGCCCCCTCAATTTCAAATTTCTCTTAAAATCTTTATGCCTCTGCCCCCTCCAGTCCCCGGGACAAAAGAAAATAACATAAGGCATAGGGAAGGAGCTAAAAACTCATTTTGCAAAACCAAAATGTATTATCTCCACGCGTCCAGCGCCCTTGGCCCCAATGACAAGGATCCACATTTTTTCAACCCACTTACACCCATCCCCCCAAAACATGTTTTACCACCTCAAACTCTATTTTGTAGGGGTCGCAAGAGCCTCCTCTTCCACCCCACCCCTCGGCCTCCAGCGCCCTTGGACTCAATAGCAATGATCCCCCTCTTTAAACACTCATACCCACCACCCCCTGCAGATCCCTGATTGCACAATGGACATAACTCTGATTATCGAAATCGAAAAAGTAAGTTTTATCTAAATCGAAAAACTTAGTTTTTCACCGATAATCTCAGTTTATCAAGGAAACACCTTTTTTTAGTCGAAAAGCATTGTTCGCGAAACTCTGTTTTTGAAATGAAAAACTTAGTTTGATCGCTCGAAAAACTAGGTTCATCGAAAATGAAAATTTTTAATAAATAATAAATATGTTTTTCGGCGATAACCTGAGTTTTTCTTGATAAACTGTTTTTCGAGCGAAAAACTAGTTTTCACCTTTATGGGACAGATGGCGCGCCATAAACGTGACGATCTGAATTTTAGTTCTGAAAAAATTGATACTTTATTTTCAGAAATATTATCAGGTTACACGTGAAGAGACTTCATGTATTATAGGGATCATATATCGCGCCCCTGACTGTAACCCAGATGTCTTTATTAATCCTTTACAACAATGTCTATGTCATATATAACCAAGGAAATAAACTTGCCTATATCATGGGTGATTTAATTCCAACTTACTCAGACCTCATCATGCATCCACTCAAACTTTTACTGATACACTTGCATCTTTCTCATTCGAATCAGACCGCTTATTACGAAACCAACATGTGTATCAGCTCCTTCAATTTCATGCACTGACAATATTTTTGTCAATCTCTTTATTAAAAAAATCAAACAATGGTGTTTTATACTCCGATATATCTGACCATTTTCCTTTATTTCATATTTCACAATCTAAAGGACAAAATCAACCAAAAACAAAACTTCATAAACGAAATTTATCAATATTATTGATAACCTTATTCACTTTTCATAAATTTCGAGCATGCATGACTGGTCTGGTATTTTTGAAATTGAAAACCCAAATAATTATAATAATATAATAATATATGGTATTTATATTGTGCACATATCCACCTTGTTAGGTGCTCAAGGCGCTCCTATATTACCCGGCTAAGCTAGGCGTTCATAGCGCACACAGCTTTTTAAGGAATTACTTCCTACCGGTACCCATTTACCTCATCTGGGTTGAGTGCAGCACATTGTGGATCAGTTTCTTGCTAAAGGAAATTACGCCATGGCTGGGACTCGAACCCACGACCCTCTGTTTCAAAGTCCGGGGACTGATCCACTGGGCCACAACGCTCCACAAATGAAGCGTTTTCAGGAGCTATACAATGAATATGTGCCCCTTCAGAATGTTGTAAATCCTAAATGTCCACGACAACCATGAAATTACAAGGGGCATTGTTAAATCAATTAATAAAAATAATTAATTATACCGCAAATTTCTATTAAAAAAAAAGCCAACCATCCTGAAACGGTCAAAGTATGTATCTTACTGAAACAGCTTGAACGTACTTATTAGTACTCAGTAAGCGACACTATTTCATACTGCAAGTGGCAATACAACAAAGACTTGGAAAATAATAAACCACGCGCACAAAAATGCAGATTCACATGTTTTTAGTCATGTATTGTGATGTAACCCAGGACAAACAAACAAAATTCCGAATTATTCAATTTACACTTTCAGAATATTGGTCCAGAACTTACAAAAATATTCCAATTCCCCAAAAATGTTTTTTAATGATTGTCTAAAAATAAATTTCCCCAACTCAATATTCCTCTCCCCTAATGGGACAACTTCTTATTAGGCCCCTATATCTAATAATTCGGTTCGCTATGTTCAGATCGTAACTTTCGCCGGACATTTTTGGAGAAATTGAAAGCTATACATTTTTTGAAGCGTTATGGTATGAGCTATCAGAAAAACAATGTTTTCATTTGCACCAACCCCTATATGGCCCCCATCTTGGATTTTTCAAAATGGCCGCCGTGAAAGGATTGGAAATATTTCGGCTTTTTAATAACCTAGAATCATTTTTGTACCCAAACCACCTTGTCTAAGGTCAAGGAATCTAGTGGTATCAAAATAATCAACCTTTGTTGAGAAAAAAATATATCGAACTTTCTGTATTTTTTACTAATTACCGGACACAAACTTACATTAAAATAATGTCGAATTTCGTGTTGCAAATGATGTGACCAAAACTTATACTTTTCAGTACGGTTAATTGTACACCAATGGCGTACACGCTTTCATTAATCATTTAGCGTGTTTTTCTGTTCATATTAACAAGTTCAAAGGTCAGATAGTTGACATTTGACCATGTCGTGGTATTAAATGTTTTGTTAATGGATTAAAAGTGATTGTCTTCTGTCCATATCTTTTCAGTAAGACTCTGTGCATGAGTGCCCAACATGCTGCATGTTTCTTTATAGTAGGTTTCACTATCATTTCACAGGATTTTTTTTTTTTTTTTTTGGGGGGGGGGGGGAGAAATCGAAAACTATACATTTTGAAACGCTATTGTATAATGAATCAGAATAACAATGCTTTCAATTGCACTGATCCATTAAATGGCCGCAATATTGGATTTTCCAAAATGGCCGCCAAAATAGGGGGATATTCGACATTATCTCGACTTCTAAACGCTTGAAATAACCTAGAATACTAGTTTTTGCACCTTAACCACCATTTCTGACGACAAGGATTCTAGTGGTATCAAAATAGTCAACATGCAGTTTTGGAGAAAAAATATAATTTCATTTTAATTTTCTGTTTTTCCTATAAGAATTCCAGGACTTGAAATAACGTTAAAATTCAAATAATGATGTGTTGCAAATGATTCCACCAAAACTTTGCCTTTCAATGAGTGACATGTTACACTATACCGCCCACAATAATGACTCTGTGATTACGTGCACTGGTGCGAAAAACGAGCAAACAATGGCGGGAAATTTTGAATAGCTGATGGGCAGGTGAATTCGAACGACAGGAATGCCAGTTACAACAAAAGAAGCTTTATCTTCTTATTCCGCTTTAATCGGAGATCGGCATCGTATAAAACAGCATGTTGGATTCGTCCATCACGTAGTTATTGTTGATGACAATCATACATATTCAATTCATTGAGGAGGACAGGGAAGAAGTGTCACATGGATTTCAAAACAACAGTGTATTTCCATGTTACCACTGATAGCATACTGAAAAAGGGAGATAAACAGAGCTTGGAATGTGTACCGCTAAACATAATTATGTAGCTGTTGTTCTTCAACATGCCGTAGAGGTTCATGATAGGAATGATGTCTTACCAATTAAGGCGCCATAACGACAGCAGATCGACTTTAAACATCGGATATAGGACTGGTACTTGTGTAATAGCACATCCGACAGAAAATTGGATATTCACGTGAGAGAAAATGATACATATTTTAGAAATTGATTTCAAACACCAGTTTGGTGATGACCGGGTAAGTATAATAATAATAATAATAATCTTAATGCTCAAAACAGTGTTAAAATCTTTTGGAACATTTTTAAAATGGCTCAATTATAAACAGGTGTCTGCCAATTCGCCAATAGAGGCAATGAACACAAAACATACAAATACATTACGGTTTAAATGCGAATTTCGATTTAAGGTTTATACGGTTATTATAAAGGTTTAAGGAAAAGTTGGCAAAATGTTAGATATTACTTTTCACTGAATAGTATAGATTGTGGCACAACCCCGTTTTCAAGAGTCAAATTTTACGGATCCTGTCATAGGATTTTTTTTTAATTATTTAAGCAGATGATAAAGTATAAAGATTATGATTTTTTTCCCCAGCGAAAGTATGTTTCTTCTTTTAAATGAAATCTGCATTATTATAAATTTTATGATCAAGTTATGAGTTACATATATACTCCAGAGTAAATCAACTAAAGTCAAAACTATGAAAAAGATTTCTACAGTTGAAGTGTAATAATTAGAATGAAGTAGAAAAGTAATCGCCGTCATCAAAATATAAATCTGGTAACTGCATATCACCTAAACATTCGTCATGAAAAAAGTGTACAAGCAGGTGCTAAGTAAGACATGTAAAATACAGTATTTAGCATAATAATATAAAACGAATGTCAATTGGAACAATAATAAAGAGAGAGAAGCTTTCAAGTTTCTACAAGATAAAGAAAATGTCAATGGTGTATTGGAAAGAAAGGTTAGAAGTTAATTCAAAACATGCAGGTATGAATAAGATCAATTATTGAAACAATAATAATTTATAAGAGTAACGGATCAGTAATTTTCAATTATTATATTTACAATGTGGGCCATCATCAAAAGTTCATTTACAATTGGGTTACATGCTTCATACACGTTATGAGCTTAGTGATGTTTTCTACCTGTTCCAACATAATTTAAAGTTTCGCTTGATTTCACAAAACATGAGCTCCTGTCTCCCGCTCGCACTATTTGTTAACAAATATGCGTAAATCCCACATTGAACAATATTATTAGTTATTTCAGCAAGCGCTTCGCGCCCGCATTATGAGCCTATATGAATGGCACATTTATCCTGATCACAAATTCCTACCAACAGTTTTTTTTAAATAAAATTTCAAGTTCATTATATATGTAACAAAAAAAAATCTTGTCGCGCTTCGCATTTTTTGTATACGGGCACGTATCATCTCCAATTCCTTGAACAAACATTAAAGGGATGTACACCCATTCCCCAAATTATTTTGATTTAAAAAAAAAACCATGAAACAAGCATAATGCTGAAATTCGAATTTCGAATAAGGAAAGTATTTTTAAGTTCCGCTTAATTTTACATAACAGTAATTATTCACGTCATTGCAGGTATGAGGGAAATGATGGAAACCAATAGCTTCACCTACTCACTATTTCTTTTGTGTTCTATTTTATGAAATATTTTTATTTTTTCTCCTAATGTAAAACAAAGCTTGTTCTTCCCTCAACACATAAGAATTGCCATTGTTGTAACACATTGTATATTGATGAAGAATCTCGTCTTTGTCAAATCGGCCAAATGTAATATTGTATAATTCAAACAATAAAATATAAAAGAAATAGTGAGTGAGAGCCATCACCGACTCTCTTGATTGTATCATTAAGTTGCAAGTTTGATTTTCCCCATTTTATTCAAACCGAATTTTTATTTGGGTGGACTCGAACTTTTCAGTTCAGTATATATCAAAAAGGGGACATCCCGATAGACCGCGGGTCCGATAGACCGCGGGTCCGTTAGACCGCGGGTCCGATAGACCGCGGGTCCGATAGTCCGCGGGTCCGATAGACCGCGGGTCCGATAGTCCGCAATGTGTGTAAAATTATGATCAGATATATCAAATGTCATCGAGAGGTCCAAAGGTCAAATGATACGAGGCCATGGGGTTCTATCAGGTGCGGATCCATGGGGGCCGAGGGGGAACTGCCTCAGCCCCCCCCCAAACCCACCCCCCCAGCTCAAAAAAAGAGGGGGGGGGAAGGGAGAAAATAAAAAAAGAAAGAGGAAGATGGGAAAAGAAGAGAATAGAAAAGAGAGTACGAAGGAGAAAGGAAGAGAAGAAAAAAAGAGAAGAAAAAGGGGAAAGGAAAGACAAAGAAAATGGGAAAAGAAAAGGGGAAAGAAGAGAAAAAAAGAGAGGAGGGAAAAGGAAGAGAAGAAAAGAAAGGAGAATGGAAAAGGAGGAAAAAGAAGAAACAAAAGAGGAAGGAAGAGAAGAATATTTAAATGGAGGAAGATGGGAAGAAAGATAAGAAAAAAAAGAGAGAGGAAGATGGGAAAAGAAGAGAAGAAAGCGAGAGAGAGGGGAAGGGGGAGGGAGAGAAGAAAACAAAGATTACAAGAAAAAAGGGGGGAAAGGAAAGAAAAGAAAAAGGGAAAAGTAAAGGGGAAAGAGAAAAAAAGAGGAAGAGGGGAAAAGAAAGAAAAGAAAAATTAAGAACGGAGTAAGGAAAAGGAGGAAAAGAAGAAGAAAAAAAAAGAGGAAGGAAGAGAATAATATTTAAAGAGAGAGGAAGATGGGAAAAGAGGAAAAAAAAGAGTAAGGGGGGAGGAAGAGAAGAAAAACGAGAAAAGAGAGAGGAAAAGAGGGAAAGAAAAGACAGAAAAAGAGAAGAAAAGGGGGAAAGAAAAGATGGGGGAAAAAGAGAAGAAAAGGGGAAAATAAAGAGAAGAAAAAGAGAGAGAGAGGAGGAAAAGAAGAGAAGAAGAAAAGGGGAGAGGAAGAGGGGGAAAGAAAGAGAGAAAGAAAGAGAAAGGAAGGAAGGGGAATGAGGATAAGAGAAAGAAAAAAAAAAGAAATGGAGATGGGAAACGGAAGAGGGAGATGTTGACCTGGACGTCGATTTGATGGCGCCAAAATGACGTTCGAACTATGGGGCGCCGAACTGATGTTTGAACTGGAGGGGGGCGCCAAATTGATATTCGAACTAGGGGAGTGCTAATTTGAATTTTGACCATATGGCGACAAATACATGTTTCAGAGAGGGGGAGGGAGGGCAAAGTTATATTTCACATGGAGGCGCCAAGTTTATGTTCAACCGAGGGCGACAAATTGACCTTGAACTTAGGGGGCTTAATGCAAATTCATTTTTGACCGGGGGGCGCAACATTGCTCGTATTGCCTGTTTATAGTGAAATATATGTCCTGCCCAAAAAACTTAAATTAATGCGGCTGAATTAAAATATCCCGCCTTTACGATAACAGACAAAACCAATGTTTTCGAGTTTTAAGTCTGTTTAGCGAGATAGATACCCTGTTCAGGGTCACAAAAAAGGGTTATTATCAAATTCAGCTCGCGCTACGTGCTCGCAATATTTGATTAATGAGGTATGCATCCTCTGCATCAATCCCACATGTAAGTGTTAGTGTTTTTCAAGTCAACATACATTGGCCGATCCAGGGGGCAAAGATTCCCCCCCCCCCCATGGTGGCGCAAAAAAGGGGTAAGAAACATAAAAAAAGAGAAAAAGGACAAGCAATTAGAATAGGAATTATACCTTAGTCTTTCTTAAGTCAGTATATAAAAAAATTGAGCTCGCGCTTCGCGCTGGCATCAATAAATTGTTTAGTTATATACGCATCCCGACCTTACAGTTTTTTATGCGAACGAGAAGCACAAGCTGAAAATATTTGATATTCTAACCTGACAACTGAAAATGTATTTTTCATTTCATCAAGTTTTCAGCTAGCGCTTCGCGGTCGCATTCATTTCTTAATAGATATGCATCGTGTTCATCATAACAACTACTAACATAGATGGATCCAGGCGGCCCGAGGGCAACCTCCCCCCTATTGACAGAGCAAATAAATTGGGAAAAACGGGGAAAGAAAAAAAGGGGGGAAGAAAGGAGAAAAAAAGAAGACGAAACATAACAGGAGGAAGACGAGTGAATAAAATAAGGTCAGGAGAAGACTTGGAAAACAATTTTTGAAAATATTTAATGTCACTATATTAAAGTTTCGCTCGCGCATCGCGCTCGCATTGCCTGTTCGATGAGATACATATCTTGCTCAATATGCTGATATGTAGTTTAAAATATCAAGTTTTGATATCAATATACAAAACATAATTCAGCTCGGACATCGATCTTTCATTATTTTGTTTTATTTACCAATTTATGTTTTTAAGTGCTCTGGAAAATGTCCGTTTTATGGTTTTAATCAACATTTACAACATTTTGTGCGCTCGCACTATTTGCCAAGTAGGCCTACCTATTGTCTTTTTGTATTTCATATAAGATTGTCTAAATATACCTTTTCAGGTGTCTCGATTGTAAAAAATAATAATAAAGGCCTATGAGCTAGCGCTGTGCGCTCGCATTTTGATTGATGAGTTATGTATACCTATATATTAATTCTATAACAAACTACTTAAATCCCCCCATTAAAAAATTCCGGATCGCGATTTGCGCTCGCATTATTTGCTAAAAATATATCAACCAATGAATCCTATTCATGATTACAAAAATACTTAAAATATCCAGTTTTCAGGCCTCATGCACTGGCAACAAATTTCACACACTAGGCTTAACAGATTAATAAATATTAAATAAAATTTGTATGAATTCATAATAACTAAATTTTCCCTTTTTCAGAAATAAATATCGACAAGTTTTAGGAAAAGAAATAGAAGACAGTCATCATTATTATATGATGACAAAATGTCCTTAGGCCTAAAATGTCTCGATCCTAGGTCAAAATAATAATAAAATATCAGCTCGCGCTTCGCGCTCGCATTATTTATATAGTGCTATCAAATTTCACTATATACACAGTGCTGTAAACAGTGCTTAAATTGACCCTTTTCATATCGGAATTTCAAATATTATTTTCAGCTCGGGCTCTGCGCTCGCATTATTGATTTTTATGATGAAAAATGAAATGTATTCAGATTGCCAGGATTCTGTCGAACTCTAAAACACGCGCACGCATGTTTTTTGAGATACAAAGCTTGATCTTATTCAAAATGTGCTAAAATTATCCAGTTTCGGATCAGAATATCAAAAATGTTCTGCTCGCGCTTTGCGCTCGCATTATTATTGTAAAAAGATACCAAAAATTATCCATGCTTTTTCATGATTGACAAACATGAATCGAATGTCCCATAGGGGGATTTGAAATCTCATCTTTTTAGGTTGGAATATCAAAAATGTTCAGCTCGCGCTTTGCTCTCGCATTATTTAATCGTTGAAATATGTATCGTCTTAATGGCTAACTACAAAACATCCTTAACAGGTCCCTTTTCGACCAGGCCAGAACGAATATTTAACATTTCTGCTCGCGCTTCGCGCTCGTGGTAATTATCTAATTACATACGCGTCCTGTTCAGGTTCACAAACATTGCCCAAAATTTTCAATTTTCAGGACAAAATACATGAAATTTCATTTTTAGATTACATAGGGCTTAAGAGATTATTACACATTTATGTGGCTTATAAAGTAAAGCTAGGAAATGACTGTTAGGACATGGGCATTTTGCCCACCCCCCCCCCCCAAAAAAAAAGAGAGAATCAAGACTAAGAAAAAATAGAGAGAAAATGAAATGGATAAGGATGAAATATAATATTATTTACCAAATATTATGTCAAAATCTATCACAACCTTGTATTTTTGTAATAAAAATGTCGGCATATTTGCTTGCTCGCTTCGCTCACTGGCAACTTCTTATTAATTTTATGCGATACACCATATCGAGCCCCCTCGAAATTGTTGGCTCGTTACGGCACTGGGACAACCCCTTCAAAGAAAAAAAAATCAACTTTGAGCGGCCGATCGGGGAAAATATGGGTGAAAAAATGGCCCCTCCCCCTATTGGCGGAAGCTGGGTCCACCCCTGACTTAGGCTTTCAGGATATAATACATGAAAAATCTATTTAAAAAATCAGATCGCGCTTCGCGTTCTCATTATTTATTTAGGCCATGTGAGATACCTCAATGTGTTTTTAAGAATGAAATCTCAGATTTTCTTTATAACGTCTACCCCCTCCCACTTCATTTACTTTTTTAACTTGGTGCCGTCGCCACCCCCCCCCCCCCCGTGCACCCATGCTGAATAAATACGCCACTGATGAGGAGAATTAGTCGATTGCTTCGAGATTGCATTATTCCCAAGAGGTTATTAATATTATTGAAGGGTATTCTAAATCAACAGTACAGAAACTACAGCTCCCGTTCACACAATATTCTAGTAGGGCCTACTCTGGTTATTAGAAGTTACACCAATTTGAACCCCCTCCCCCCCCCCATCGCTCGTGCTTCGCGCTCCCATTGATATCACATTATATATTGATGGATTTTTTTTTATAGAACACATGAAAAAGTGGTCTTTGTTTTTTTTTTATGTGATTATAAGATAATTCAAAATCCATTTAAGGCACTTAAGTTAGCCTGGCCAGGAGGGAGTGGGCGCCATTTTTCGAAAAGTACACATGGGCGCCAAAAATCAGGTCAAATTCCCCCCCCCTCCCTCCCCACGAAATCCTGGATCCGCGCCTGGCTTCTATAACAATAACCCAATTAGGGCAATCACCCCCTGACAACTACTTCAAGGAAAACATTATCCCCATATTTTTACCACCGGGGACTGTTACCCCCCCCCCCCGGAAATTTACTCTCCAGACAATTACCCCTAGTACGGAGCCTTGAAAATGCCATCAACGTGAAGACATGGCGTGGTACTTTATCTTGCCATGTCTTAATTAATCATTGGTGGCGGAAGGCAAACAAAATTAGGGGTCCACCTGAAATTTTGGGATGGACACAGGTAAAAATTTTGACAAGCAAATCAACCAAAATTGATAGGAGGGACCACCAAAATTTCTTGACAAGAAAAAAAAAGGTTATCAACCAAAATTAGGGGGGGGGACAAAAAGATTTTAGGGGGGCCCACCTCAATTTAGGGGGGGGGACGTAGAAAACAAATTGACAAGCAAACAAAAAGGTTCTCAACTAAAAATCTAGGGGGGACCGTCCCCCACCTCAAAACATAGAGGGGAAATACCCCCCCCCCCCCCCCCCCGCTTCCACCGCCTAAGTATACGCTTATTATTTCGACATAGCGATATATTCTATCTTGTCAAGTCGATATGTCCACATGGCGAGATATGAAGTGTACAAGTCCCGGCGAGAATCCCGATATATCGCCTTGTTGACATGTAACTTATTTAAGTCGACTTGGCAAGATAAAATATCTCGCCATGTTGACATATAACTTTTTATATAGGTGGACTGACTTGGCAGGATAACGTATCGCGCCATGCGGACATAATAAGCTTATTTAGTCGACAAGGCAAGATAAAGTATCTCGCCATGTCGTCAAGTCGATGGCATTTTAGAGGCTCCGTATGGCGTCTAGAGGGTAAATTTCCGGGGGGTGGGGGGTAACAGTCCCTGCACGATAAAAATATGGGGATAATATTTTCCTTGAAGTAGATGTCAGGGGGCGATTGTCCTTTGGGTCATCGTTATGGAACCCCATGGGCTCGTATCATTGGCCTTTTGACCTCTTGATGACATTGGATCTCACTATATCCTGATCATAATTTTACACACACCGCGGACTATCGGACCCGCGGTCTATCGGACCCGCGGTCTATCGGACCCGCGGTCTATCGGACCCGCGGACTATCGGACCCGCGGTCTATCGGACCCGCGGTCTATCGGACCCGCGGAGTATCGGACCCGCGGTCTATCGGGCTGTAACCATAAAAAAACGCTTCGCGCTTTGTTTCGCTACCTAGGCCTCATGTTAATGATTAAAAGTGTGCTTAGAATGTCCCGTTATCTGGTAAGTTCATACACATTTCAGTTTGCGCTACGCGCTCGCATTCTTATTGATAAACTTACCACGCTCATCTATTTACACTCAACTTGAGCTCACGCTTCGCGCTCTTATTTATTCATTCATTAAAAAAATACACAGGATAGACATGTTAAGTTATACCTTGGTCACATTTGCTCTACGGCGTCCACACGGCGAGTCGAAAACAGCCGTTTAAACATTTTTGTACCAACTACATATCGGTGGTTTAAATTAAAATTAATGAAACGGCTGTTTTCGACTCGCCGTACGGCCGCCGTAGAGCAAATGTGACCAAGGTATTAATATATACTCTTTTTCCAACATGGTTCTGTTGAAATTAATAAAATATATAACAACATACAGAAAAAAATTCATAAAACAATTTAAATTCAGATATTATAGATAGAAAATAAAGACTGAGTGACATAGGTATTAACAAACATAGATACATTAATAAACAAAAAATACATGTGCATTTGATAGTAAAATACCGAATTGAAAATGTAGACCTGCATAGAAATGTAGAATGGAGAGTGAATAGAGTGTTAAGAGAAGCACGTTTTCTTGTATTTCCTTTTAAATCTATGAATTGTATTTGCATTTTGGTGTTCCGAATTTTGTTTAATGAGATACTTAGTAATAAGCCAGTTCGTAGTTCCTATCTGCGCATGATCAAAAGATTCTACGCATGATCAGAGGAAGGTCATTTGTACTAAAGTGACATGGTGGTTTAAAATCTAATGAGATAAGCACCAACTTTGATGTCTTGATTATTCATATATTCTTTTGAATTGTGGTTTTCATTTACATCCACAAAAAACAACAACGCGTCCACGAACGACTGGTTTACACAGTTTGCCAAGTACATTGTGCAACATGCTATGATATGCATTCAAAGTAGGAATGCAACAAATACCTTCATAAAGTGTTCATTGGTGTGCTATTCTAGTCACCTGGTCTATTCAATTTCTTCATCCTGCTATGTAAGGCAAGCTTACGTAATATTTTGCTTTGAAATCTGCCTATCATAATGAAAGAAATGAAAGGTCATTTGACCGAAAATTGTCCATGAGTAACTACGAACTGGTCTATTCATCCAAACATAGTCCTTTAAAATGTTGGTGAGAAATTTCAAGGGAAAATCCCCGAATTATGTCATCCTGTTCATTATTATAAAAGAGTGTCCGATATTGCGGTATGAACACCAATATTTTGATTAGTAATAACAACAAAATTAATATCGATGATGATGATGACGATGATGATAAATATTGATGTAAATAGTAATAGTATGCATATGAACAAAATAATTCTAGAATATACAGTTGGCGGATCATTTAATTGGTGTTTATATTTATTTTCTTTTTCAGTGTGATTGGGCTGAACTTTGACTTCAATCTAACTGCCTTTAGAGCGCATGGTGTCTTCATTTAGGCATAATACTGGATGCAACCGATACAGGTGAGCTTGTGTTGTACTTGTTAAAAATTCTCACAAATATTTGCGAAAAACTGTGATGGATGAGAACGTTTCTAACCCATTTTGTTTACATAAGTTGAATTGTACAGAAAAACTTTGTGAAAGGGAGAATGGAATAAGGAAGATAATGGAAATCAGAAATGAAATCTTAGGCTCTTTTCTTCCGATAACTTGTATGAATTGTGGGCACATTTACTGACGAGTATTGCTTATAAAGTGCTTATCGCGTACTTTATCAGAATGACAATAACAGGTATGAAATACGAATCATATACAATGTTGAACAATTTTTACCATCGTTTTTTTTTCTTCAGTTTGGAAGTTTGTGAAATCTGAAATGTCTATAAGTCTTCGGCTCAATATGCCTGTGAAAATAATGTTCGGTTGTGTCATGATTGTTTTGCCTGTAGTATGGCTTTTGTGGATGTAGTATTTTTAACATTGTCATTTATCTCTTTATATAGGATAAATACACGGCGAAACGTCCATACGGCTTGCATCTTTAGCTCCATGCTGCGACATGGATCACAATATACTCCAATATGTTTAATGCAAGAGGTAGGCAATTTAAGTCTTCTGGTTCTGGATGAGCAGGTCATAGGTTTGAGACCCATTCCAAAATTATATTCCGATTCTCACAATACCTGGTGTCTGATAAAGAAAAGCATTGCAAGTGCAGCTCAGGAGAGTATACACTGCAAGAACTCCGGTGTTGATTTAACACCAACCTGGAATCTATATATGTCCGCACCAGAGAAGTATTGAAACAACACCAGTTTGGAATAAAACAGATGCTGTTTTGATACTAATTGGTGTATAAAAACCTATCTGGTGTTAGACCAAAACGAAACTTGTGTTGTTTAACACTTCTCCGGTGTGGACATATATAGATTCCGGGCTGGTGTTAAATCAACACCAGAGTTTTTGCATTTTAAGTGCATGTAAGTGATTTTTTTTTACTGAGACTGTTACTCTCTCCCCCTCTTTTCCAAACAGATGCAAGGGTTTTCAATGGCTTTTCACAGCTATTGCGAAATCTGACAAGCACTCTTCACGAGTTCTTTTCTTACAACCCTTTGAAACATTCTTCCTCCCGTTCTATTCCGTGTTTTGGATAGTTTCCTTATGTGTTTTATTGGCAACACAATTTACTAACACATTTGGAAATTGGTCTTGCATTTCTTTACACCGAGACCATTAATTTTTTTGTAGCAATTTTCACGAGCACTGGTCAAGAACTTAGGAGGGAATTCGAATCTGCAATTAGGTCTTTGGTAATATTATAATTTATGCTGTAAAATGGCAACACAATTTCTGACACATATACGAAAATGTGTCTTGTCCACCTTTACTTCATGTACCAAATTTCAGGAGCATAAGTCATAAACTGAACAAGAGGTTCGATCTTAATGCTTTAATATGCCATTACCATGGAAACGCATTTTCCAACACATTTGGAAAATGGATCTTGCATGTCGCTCAAGACAAAATGTTCGTGTCAAAAACTAAGGAAGAAGTTCGATCCGCAAGACTTTTTCCTAAATTTTCCACAATATTTTGTTACCATATGGCAACACATGATTAACTTTGTCATTGTAACTACCACGGAAACCTTGATAGCGATTTGCTGCTAAAAGCTCTGTAATCATAGTAGTTCCCATATTATTATCATAGGCTAGTTGTAACTCTATGAAAGGAGCTCTGTATGCATGTCTTAATTTTGTTGGAGGTCATAGACGAGAAACGGAACAAAATTGTGTAATACTGTTTCACTCTTATTCCTTTTCTGTTTCCATCCAGCGTACGAATTAACCTGGTATCGACCAAGACTTGTATCACATTGAATACGATTGATTACCAACTAATCCATGTACATCTGAGCCTCAATTATGTCAATTGTCAAGTGGAATATGGCCTTCGCTCGTGTATGCAATCACCATCCATGCGACCATGGACCTGCGAGCTGCTCAACGAGGGATAGAAGAGGTAATTATCAGGAGCTAGGTTATATGGCGGGTCAGGTGGACAAGATGATGTTGCTTGGAAGGCATCCGCATGTGGTTATCTCACGGTGAGAATGAGGTCTGACGTAACTGTTGAACGGCTAATCCGATTTCCCACTTGAGATGAGCCAGTTATGCCAGGAGGAGGAATAGGGTCTGGGCAGTGAACTTTGGTTGAGGAATATACCAAGACGATACCATGGTTATACCAAGTTCACCCGAAGCAGTCTCATCATGATGAGGGGTGTCATGGATCCAGTTGGTCATCCGCGGCCTGCCCGAGCCCGAGTGATCACTTAACGTTACATAACGGGAATGTTCTCGAGCTCGGGGACGTTAAAAAAAGAAGCTTTGTACAATATACAAGATTTGTTGATCAAAACATGTCAACCAAAATCATGTCGCCTTCCACGCATGGGACAACGTTACGAATTTCAATCATTAAACGATATATCTAGTGGCGTTATCCCGGGGGCGTTATTCAGATAAAATGACGTAAAGGACGAGGTAACACAACCTCCGTCTCACCTTGCTTGCGGGAAAATTTACATTACCTGTAGACAGGGCCTATAAATGCTCGAAGTGAATTCTGTTTAGGTATTTATCGTTCTTGAGGAAATTCCCGTGCTGTATATGCCGTGTATATGTAATTCTCGCTCCGCGTTGTACAGAGGGGTTCAAGAACACAGTATTGAAAATGCTCATCAAAATAATGACTGACAATTAAAGAACAGCTGCTGTGAGGAATTATTGTCTAAAATTGGTGAACCGGAACAGCAGTTTCGTACTAATTTTCGGAGCTGACGAAAAATTGGAAATATGTCGTTTGTCCAGAGTCTAGGACGAAACTGCTGTTTTGATCCAGTAATTTTCGACAAAGACTTCTTGGCTGTTCGTTCTCATGAAGGGCATTTGACAACACATTTTCTCTGTTCCTGAATCCTCCATAGTACGTCGCGGAGCTCACTCACTCATGTCTCAAAGTCGGTGAAATAACACATAGTCATCACAGTGTGTTATAGTCAACATTCATAATCATAGTCAGTTGTATGAATACATGTTGTAATATAGTCAACACATTCTGTATGAACAAGGTGTGTCCACAGTATGGGTGTATCACAGATTAATGACACAGAGAGAAACGGTTCGCCCTGCTTGACGTAACTTCTTCGCTGATGTGACGAAAATACACTGCTCGGCACATACTCGGCCCATTTAAAAAACAAGTCACCCCATTTGAATTGAATAAAAAGAGAAAAATCCAACAAGCATAACACTGATAAAAAAAATTCATCAAAATCGAATGTAAATTAAGAAAGTTATGACATTTTCAAATTTCGCTTGATTTCACAAAAAGGTTATATGCACATCCTGGTCAGTATGCAAATGAGGGGACTGATGACATCATCCATTTACTATTTCTTTTGTATTATATAAAATATGAAATATTCTAGTCCGCATCTTTCAGTGAAACAAAGTTTGATTCCTCCCTGAACATATGGCATTACCATTGTTATAACATGTTATGGTTCAGTATAAGTTGGTCCTTAATGTCAAATTGGTAAAAAAAAAAATGAAACATTGTATAATTCAAACAATAAAAAAAAAAGAAATAGTGAGTGAGGGACATCATCGTCTGTCTCATTTGCATGTCACCGAGTTGTGCAAACTGTTTTGTGAAAAATAAGCGAAACTTCAAAATTTCTTAATGTTCTTATTTTGCATCCGATTTTTATCAAATTTCAGCATTATATGTTTGATTTTTCTCTATTTATTCAAACCAACATTTTTCTGGGGTGGACTTCACCTTTAATGAAACTTGCAACTTTGAGAAATTCATCTGTTACAATGTGTTAATTCACACAATCCGTGGAGATAAGAACCAATGGAGATAAGAACCAATCACTTAAATCTATTCGAAAAGAGTTCAAATCATACATAAAATTAGTATGAAGGTGTGTTTTAAAACATAAAGTTGGTGCAAAGTGTTAATACTTTACATAAAACATACCAAAAGTATTTTGACCAATTTAGTTATTTTGACCACCTTAATCACGTGCTAAATGTCTGTGCCGGAGTCTATGAAAACTATACATATACAGTGTATGTCAATAAAACCGTTACTGGTAAAAGCTGTCAAAATTCTGTTTATAAGTATAAAGGAGTTTTAAAAAAAATATGTGTTGCAAGTTCAAGATTGCGATGGTTTCTTTGGTGATTATTGCGGGGATTATTGTTAGATATGTGCACGTTTGAAGACTTTCTGATGTAGAGTAATGTGATCATTCTATATACATCAGGGCCTCGTCTTACAAAGAGTTACGACTTGATCCGATCAATATCAAGTATATGAAAATCCATCAATGTCATGGTTTTTCCTTCAGGAAATTTTCCTCAATGTCCTTGAAAACAAAGAGAAGCATACTGAATTGTCAAGAAAAAAAACAGTGAATGTATAAATATACGTCATTTCTAGAAAATCTTTTGAACAAACATGTATTTTATATGTTGACTTTGCTGGCTTTCCATAGTTGCGATTGATCGGACCAATCGCAAATTCTTTGTAAGATGGGCCCCTGATCTCAATTAATGATCCTATTTATGAGCTTGTGATAAATTTTGATCACTGTTGATCAGCACAATGACCATTTACACCATTCTTATTTATCCGAAGAGAATGATAATCGTTATAAGGTTTTGCTTATTTCTGTTAAGTGTTTATTAAGGGTTGATGTACAATCAGGGTATGTTTTAAAGGGGGCATTATGTGCATCATAAAACATATATGTGAACTGTAATTTCAAATCTATGATGGCAATCTATTAGGCACTACTGAAACTTTGATCAAACTACAAGAGAAAAAATACTAAGATACACGTTTACTTCTCAAAATTTACCATATCTGGCATGTTAGGGCAAAAAAATAAATACTGCCCCATTTCGTGTTTTTCTTCTTTCAATGTCGAGCCCTCTCACCTTAAATATTAGCAATCTTTAGAAGTGTTTACCAATCAGTATTAATAATTTAAACGCAGTTGTTTAAAAAAGTTGAAAACCCCCAAAGCTACAGATATGTGATTTTCGTGACTATCAACCCAAAGTATAGGGTGCCAGTTTTATCCAAAAGAATCCCCTCCAAATTTGGCGTTTTTATACATCGTTAAACATGACTTGAATAACGTCTTTGTCTTTGAGGAAAATGCAACAAACTTAAAATGTTTACTTCGCACGCATCCTCTTCTATTCAGACAGTCCACATTCCAAGGAATTGTCAAATCAATTTCTGTCCAAAAGTACCCTCTCCGAAAAGCAATCTGAAAAGAGACGGATGTATGCCCTTATTGTAAAATAACCCTAAATACTTTCCATGTAACATTGTTGAATGTATTTTGATCCATTTTGGTCATTTTAGCCTCGACCATGTACACTTGTGTCCACTACAGTGTGTATCCCCCAAAACGTTAAATTGTGGAAAACTATTTTTCTGAATAAGAGTGAGATTTTTTGGTATTGATAGATGCTCTAAAGTCTTCGATTTCAGATGACTTTTCGTCCAGGAGGTAAAAAAAAACGGCTTGCGCCAAAATAATGGACATAATTTCAAGCAGTACTCACAATCGAACAATCGCTCATTGCATACATGTATGTGGTTATGTGTGATGTAATTGTGGATTCCATTGAAAAGGTTAGGTGTAATAACATCGTCACTGTTTTTTAAAGCAAGAGCTTGACCAAACTCCCTGCTTGAAGTACAAAAAATAAGTTGTTAGGCACATCGAAATATCAATGATTTAGCTGTTACAACCAAAGAATAGTTCTAAATTATAATTCTTTTTCATGTGAATAATTGCTCGATAAGCAATATCTTTTAACAACGTGATTTTTAAAAACAATTTTGTCTACCTGTTTTCAGAGTCATAAGTAATGAAACTTTCTAAGTCAAAAGGCTGGTAATTGAGTTAAATCCCTATTCATTATTTGTATTTGTTTTCATGTATTGAAGATCCTAATGATAATTACACATTAGTTATGTTAGTAATCTTATAAACAGAATATTGCACTTTTGGTAATAAGTTTTATAATACTCATCGTTAACATAATCACACCCAAAAAAATGCGAGGAGCAAGTAATTTGGAGTATTCAATTGCTGCTTTTACTGTGAACATTTCCTTCATTTTTGGGCAAGTCATTTTTGGCACCATAAAGGTCAGTGTTCTGTCTCGCAATGTTGTATCATCTGATAGAGGAGACTTAAGAGCATCTTGCAATATCAAAAAAATTGATCATTAAACGAGTGTTACACCTCCTCTTGGCTACTTGTATTTATTCTCGTTTCATTCAAACCTTGCCCCCCCCCCTCCCTTCAGATTAGTTGCATTTTCATTCATCATTTCATCTCTTTAATTTTCAACTGTTCTCACCCGATTGATGTTGGGCTATAACTCAAGGTCAATCATATCCAACTTAACCCATGACTTTGTCATCTTTCTTCATCAAACAATTTCATTATCTCACCTTTTCTACATCCCTTCCTCACTTCTCTCTTTTTCTCTCTCATATTCCCACATCTCTTTCTCACACTCCCTCTCTCACATCTTCTCTCTCTCTTTTTTTTGGGGGGGTCCTTATCTTTATCCCACCATCTCTCTATCCATTTGTCTTTCTTCTTCTACCTCTCATTCTATACCCCCCCCCCCCTCTCTCTCTGAGGAATAGTGATCTCCCCCTAGGGGACTTTCAAACTTGGTTTGGCGACCATTTGGTTACATTATATTTTGCAGAAGCAGTTGAGCGACCAATATTGAAAGCCCCCTTTATGTACATCTTCTTTACCCCATTTTCACACAGCTCTTGGGGGAAAAAGAGTGAACTTCATGAAGCATATGTTCCCATTTCAATAATCACCTCAGCAAAATAATTAAACTCCAATTGTCATCGGATGCAGAACTTTTTACGATAAGAATGAAAGAAATATCTCAAAACTAAACTTTATCCAATGTTTATGTAAAACCTTTGCCACTTTGAAGCGATATTTATTCTTGCTTTGTTAAATCCCTATATTTATGTACTATGTCTCTTAATTATTAATATTAACGAATACAAATGTAGAAAAATTTTGCAGCATATTGTCAGAAAATATGCAAATTACTCTTCAAACAAATCTAGAATATCACAAAATTAATAAATAAAAAAATATTGTTATTTTGTGAAGTTCACTCTTGTAAAATAAAATGTCCCCTTATTTCTAAATGTATTTATACTTTGAATGCTGCAAAGTGCATTGTTATTGAGGTATTTACTAATGACTCGATAATTTGCTCTTAATTTTCTTTTTTAGACAATGAAAAAAATTGAAATTGACCAATTTTTTTTTATTTGGGTGGATATTAAAATATTTCATCTCAAAATAACAATATAATGCAATATTGGCTGCCATATTTTTTAAAAGGAAGTTTGCCATAAATTTCAATCCATTTTGCAACATATAACCAGAATCTGGTTGGGACGGGGGGGGGGGGGGGGGGGGGTCTGTGAAGCCTGCTGCACACTCAAAGATCCAGTACAATCTGATTTTCAAAGTAATTGTAATTCCAACCTATAAAATATAAATAGCCTATATTAAAGCTCTGGATAGTGATGACAAAAACAAATTCTAGTCTATTTTAAACCTCCCTACAGGAATAAAAGCAAATTCAACTCAAAATCACAACGTCATCGGCTGTGACTTGATGCCGATTGTAGCAAATCATTCTATTTTTAGCACTTCCTGCATTATACTCAACTAAAATTATTTTACTTGTTCACATTTACATGGAAAATGCAATTTGTTAAAAAATTGTGTTGTATCGGATTGTATAGAGTGCGGCGGGCTAAACTTCTGCTAGCCAAAATATGACGTTCTTTAAGTATAAGCTGAAATAATCAAGGTTTTTACATTTCAATAATTTCAACCTTGATAATTTCTGCATGCTCTCATGTGCCTGTACATTGCACAAAAAGGTAATTGAAATAATGAGGGTTGATGATAGAAAATTAAAATTTATATATCACGGCATTAGTAAGTTTCATCTTGGCCTTGTACCTGAAAATAATTGTACAATAATGATGCATGCCAGCCTTCTAAATTTTGATTACCTTCTACAGTTTGTACAGTACCCATGACCAGTGGGGGATCCAGAATTTGAAAATGGAGGGGAGCAAAAAGAACATTTTGTAAGAGGGTGAAGATGAAAACCTTTCCTAGAATCAATTATATACACGAAGGCCTATATGTTCAATAAGTGATTCTCAATTTATAAAAGGGGGGGGGGGGTGCTCCCGCCGGGATCCCCACTGGTGAAAACGAGAGCAATAAATATCAGGAACGTCAATTTTGGCTTGCAAAAATAAAGGGGGGTGGGACAATGGATTAAATAGATGTACAGGGCAAGTTTCACAGCTAGTATACAGGAACATTATGCATACAAAAAGAAACAAGGCAAGGCTTTTTTTTCATTTTCAAAGATTTATTGGATATTTCATCAAACAAATTAGTAATATTTTATACAAAAAAAAAATGACCAGCAGCCCAGAAGATTCATCCAAGTTGTATCACCATAGCAACTGACCCCTTGATTAAATGGAACAAACCCTAATCCTCACAAAATGACCTCTAGTTGGATCTGAGCTGGGTCTTCTTGCCAAAATCACTCAATGTGACATCATTACCAAAAGTTCCATGATTTAGTGTACAGAGTGGGACACCTGACACTGTCACACATGATGTACTGCATCTTTAATGTAGGTGCTTTATTTTCAAGTTCAATGTTACATTGTGTAGCAATAAGTATGCAAGACTTGGTTTGTTATTGAGGAGCCCCACCCTCTTCTCTTCCCCCATTCCCTCCCCTTCTCTTCCCCCATCCACCCCCTTATCTTCCCCCATTCCCTCGCCATTCTCTTTTCCAATGAATCAGTCTGTTAATCTCCTTTGTAGTCTTTCTTTTAATCCTTGAACAAAGCCACCACCTTATTTCCTTTAATCTGCTCCCTTCCTCACTACCATCTTCCCCTCCCCTCTATTCCCACTTTTCTCCTCCTTTTTACAAGTTTAGCAGTTAATCCAGGTAATTGTGTTCTCTCTCCATACCTCCCTGTACTATCCATCCAAGTGTTCATTATTATTGTTTTCAGTGATTTTCACAGACAAAACTCTTGCATATGATTAGCTTAGAGCAAATTAGTCTGTGATAATCACTGAAAAAAATAACTCTTCATGAAATGCTCCCTATATCTTCCATCATTTCACATCATTTCAACATTTATTATCCATGACTGATATTACAATTTTCCAAAATAATTATTACTCTTTAAAACTTAATAAAATTTAAAAATTAGTATAATTACTACTCATTGTCACATTATTTCAATTTTTTATTTAATAAATATATTTGATTCATTATTTTTGTAATTTCAATAAATTTTATTTTTTCATTTGTTTTTATTTATTTTTTTTGAAATTATTTTTTAAATTGTATTTTATATACACTTTTTTTTTTTAGGGGGGGGGGGCATTTTTTTTCAAATGAGCAAATGAAAAATATTTCAATTTTGGGAATGAATATATCCTTTTCTGTACATAATTCAATTGTCAACCGAATTGTTCAAATATTTAGAAAGATGCAAACAGGAGAATACTTTGTTTTGGGTTTTGTTTTCTTTGTTTCCCTGTCAAGGTCACTCATTCACTGTTTGTGTTTTATACTACAGTTTCACCAGTTTTGAAAGTGGGGGGCTGACCATGCAAAATCACAATCTGATGGTCGTTTTTTCAATTTTTTACAAATTTTTTTAAAAGGCCCCCCACCCCCAGTTGAGGCCCCTGTATTGTATCCATCACTCCACCACACAACTCTGAGAGATAAGGCGAAAAGAGATGGCGTTGGCAAGATATGCGAATCTAGATCTAATAGGTTGGACCCTCAACATAGGTTCATCATGAGGAAGTGCACTTTATATCCCACAATGGTTTATAATACTCAATCAATCATTACAATACAATGCTTGTATTCTAGTCATGATGAAGCGCAATGTCAAATTTCACAGACGGCAACCAATAAAATTTATACAACTCATTCAAAACTGGAAACAGGAATCTATTTCTTCAGCAAAAAAATCATTAAGAGGCAAATTTCTTGAGACAGCACACTATAAAATTCATCAAACTGCATCCAGATGGCAAGTGGAAACCTTTTTTTAGACAAATGTTCGACAGTTGGAAAAAATTAATACAACAAGCATCGTCAAATTTCACAGGCAATACCAAATAAAACTTATAAGCCTCGATCCAGACTGAATGTAGAAAACCACTCCTTTAGCCAAAGGGTCATTGAAAGTTGGAACAATCTACCAATTAATTGGAAGACAACTGGATCAACTAGATGCTTTCCCAATATAGCAAACCTTCCTTACATTAATCCAGCCAAGTGAACAAATCCAATTCTGATCCCAAGGATATGACTGTAAGTGTTCCCTGAGGAGAAAAGAAAACTGACAATGCAAGGACTGATGGAACATAGACAATGGAGAGTTCCGAAGGTTGACAATCTGGTGGATCAATGCCCCACTCACAGACCAGAAGGTGGATGAGGAGCTTAGCACTGTATGTCAAGCCGCAGGACCTGGTTGAGAAACTTCATCTTCTCTGATCAGAGGGACCATGAACAAAAGGAAGGAACCAATTCTGATATGGTCTACAGATATGATTTGCATGTCATTACAATGACAGTGAAAGACTACAAGATCCCATTAAAGATCAAGGGATGCAGATGTTGTCATTCTGGATCACTTGCAGGGGAGGTCAATGAGCAATCAATCACCACGTAGTTTGAGCATCAGCAATACTTGGAAGATAGAAGCAACCTGAATAACTGAATGGAAGCCATAGGTTCCCTTACCGATCTAACTGACAAGGGTAAGCAGGAGTACCTTGAGCACATCAAACCAATGATTCCCCTCTCCAATATTTCTGAATGCATGAACTAGCAGAACTTTCCTCTACACAGGAATCTATACAAAATCCTTTCCAAGGAAAAAGCGTTGCTCCTAGACACAGAAAAGGAGTGTTCACCAAAAATTCCCCTTACTCGAATTCACACAAATTTATATAGTATGCGACTTGCATGATGTATTCAAGAGCACTGGACCTCATGCATAAGCTGAAAAGAACACCATTCCTCTTGGTCAGACACCCGGGGGAAAGTGATATTCACCACATCATGTGCTACCCAAGCGTGTCCACACACTTATGAAAAGAGACCCTAACAGCGTTAACATTTGCTATGTGATTCCTCAACTCAAAGTAAAAATTTTACTGCTAATGGCATATTTCTTGCAATACCATTTGGTCACATTTGTACCCCTTATGGCGTATTTCATGCAATCCCTCTGTGAAAATGGACCAACACCAAGATTTATTTTTGAATACCCTAATATTAAATGAAGATTAAAAAAAAAAAATTTGAAGGAAAACATTAAAGATGCTTCCAGAATGAAAAGTTTTGAAAACAGACACTTTTCAATGCTTTTTTTTTTGTGTGTGTAGACGCGCCTGAGTAGCATGCAATGTAGTGTGCTCTGCTAGCTTTCCAAATGTCACATGCAATTGAAACAAAATTCTGAAAGTCAGCAGCCCTCTCTTCAACCAAAGGTAAAAAATTCCTCTCTTTTTTTCCTTTGTGAAAACACAAATAGTATCCTCACTGAGCCAATACGGGGTGCAAACTGCTTCTCGATCGATCTTGATCAGTGCCGAGCCCCGAAACCGTCTTGGCTAAACTGCTCCATCGATGAAATTTGACGAACATGTCATTGACAAATTTTGATAAGAGTAGACTAGAAACATTACAAAGGCAAGGATCCTGCATAATGGCTTGAAGAGTAAACAACAACTGCAGGCACGATGGAAATCAAAATTTGACATTGCACTTCTAAAACTAGATTCTAGACTAATAGGTATTGCTCTGATTGAAGGAGCATTGTATTTTACACATTGTGGAAAAACCATTAAAGTACACTATGCTCATATGAATGGGTTGAAACTTTATATATGAAATTGAGTAAATACAATTTTTTGGCAGACGAACCGATATTGACAAGTTACCTTCATCACGGTACCTTTCCAACGGAGCCATTGAACCTCTACTCATTCTGTGATTTCATGATGGATACGTGTATTCTCACAAACGTGAGGCTTTTGGTGAAAGGACCCAGATAAAATTTTAAATAAATTAGCCTGTCCAAAAAATTAACATGTACAGAAAAGGGAATATCTTTATCACAAAATTATTCATACTGCTCCTTTACGGCTATACAATTAATATAAGATCAAAGTTTGTATTAAACTTCCTTGTTTAAAAATCTGTCTTCTTAGCACATTATTATATCAGTCATGGCAAATATCATGTTGCAATTGTGTGAAACAAATCATCTAGAGCAACAGCTTGAACAGATAGTACAGGGATGTATATAAAGAAAGAAAACAATCAATGGATCAACAGATAATGCAAGTATTGTCACTGTAAAAGGAGAGGGAAAAGTGAAACATGAGGGGAGGAGGGTGTAGTAATGAGGAAGAAAGAGGATTGAAGAATAAGAAAGGGAATGGCTAGTACAAGGAAGAATAGAGAGACTACGGTAAAGATCAACAGATTGAGACACACAGCCAAAAAAAGGTAAGAGTCGTTTTTTGGTTAAAGAGCAAAAGCAATGGAGATTTTGTCCCATCACATTTTCCAAACTTGCCCTCAGGAATGTCGTTTTGATAGATTGAAATAAAATGTTTGAAGTTCAGAAAATGCAATTGTGTCTTAAATTGAATTAAACAGCCCAATATTAAGCGTGATACCACCACCAATTTTTTTGCATTAAGAAATTAACCCTCAAGTAATAATTGCTGGAAAACCTTTGCATTGTCTTGCATACTCTAGGCTACACAAAATATCATTGAAAACAGAAATAAAGCACTTACATTATGGAAGCTGTATACCATGCCCAACTGAGTCAAGTGCCCCATTCTGCACACTGAAAAATAGATCTCTTGGTAATGATGTCACTAATTGAGTGATTCTGGCAGGAAGACTCCAGCTCAAGTCAGACAGGAAGCCATGTTTGTGAGTTCTAGGGCCTATTCCATCAATCAAAGAGGTCAACTGCTATGGCCTTCCAACTTGGATAAATCTTCTGGGCTGCTGGTCTTACATTGTTTTCAAGAAAGAATAACATCATGAATACAAAGCAAGTATATAGTACAGACATACAAACACTCTCGGGCAGGTCCAAGCTATTTGAGAATATATGTGAAACAAACCAAAGGGGTGTTTCCCAAAGATTTATGTGTGACTAAAAATAATTTGATGAATTCCAAAAAGGTTTAAAAAATAGCAGACCACCATACAGGTTGGGCCACAGTCATGGGAAATGCTCCACTGCACAATAATCAATGAAACTTCACATTAACTATCATGTATATGTAAAGACTTAAGCAAGACAGTTCATAGTCAGATTAAATTGTTTGTGAAACACTACCCCTGAATTGCTTTGCGACAATCATAAACTTTTCATGGATTCAAATTGATCCAATAATTTAAAATCAATTTTCCCACACTAGATACTGTGTTTTTACTGAATTAAAAAAATAACCCACATGACTGGCACAAGATGTATTGCTAATGGGTCTATGGAAAATTTGAAAAAAAGAAAATGCAAGAAAAAAATCAATTCCTCCAGGAACATTTCTGAAATATTGTCATGTATTACATCAATGCATCATTACACCTGTAAAATCTTTGTCAGGCACTGTACAAGCATTGACTGTATGATTCTGATAGCAATAAAATGAACAAAGACAGGCAGTACATTTATTTGACTCATATCGTTGGCATTCATCCAAAAAAAATGAAACATTCATCTTGTATAATTTTTTTTCTTTTTTTCATTCAAACAGTTTTGTTAACTGGGCTTACTGAAAGTACAGGATCTATTCCCTATGGCATTTTAGTAGAGGAAATTTCTAGATAGCTCAAAACAAAATTACAAGGATTTAGCTCTCCTGTGATATTTTTTTCCTTCCAATTCTTGATTTTGAGTAAAGACAAAGACGCATTTAGGAACATATCTTGGAATTTCTTTCATGTTCTTTTAAACTAAAGAAATATGGTAAACTTTGGACTGAATTTTCTTGAAATAAATTTCACACTGTCGCATCAGTGATATGATGTTTCGGAAGACTGCCAACCATATGAAGCAATATGACTACAGATATAAAAAAAAAGAAATTGAATAAACATTAAATGGAATGATGAAGTCTTAACCTTAGAATGCCCGGGGAAGGGGTTGGATTCCCCCATGTGCATTATGTTTGCGATGGGACTTCCGTGACAAAATTGGCAACATCCCCGCACAGGGTTCTGAAAAGCACAATTTTTTTGTTAGTGCATACCACATCTCAAATTGTTCAAAAATATTATTTCAATGTACAAATCTAATGAAACTTCTGTTACTAGCCAAAATTTCTTTTTTACTGATTGAAATACATTAATATCTTCAGAAATGTAATTTTTCCATGAATTACTTTTTGTAACCCAAGAAGATCTGCACTGAGGGGTTTCTTTTCACCTTGCATGTAGAGGCCCCCTAACGATCTTAGCCGCGGATCGCAACTCAAGATGGTTGGGAATGACATAATCTAGAGGCTGTTGCATAGGTAAATTTCACTAGATTCATAAATTCTATCAACTAATTATTGATGATTCATTCATGAAATCACACTTTTTGCTCTAATACGCTACTAACAATTCATAGAATTCTAATTTTTTGTGTAATTATTCTTTATAGCATTGTTCCAAAATCCATTTCTTATGTATTTGATTGTTTATTGACCAATCGACATTATTTCAGCCATAAATAGCATCAAATAAAAAATAATAATTACACATTTAGGAATATTAAGCTAAAAACACTATTTGTATTGCCTTTGAACATGAAATCACATTTTGAGCCACTTGGGGTCTAACATGCACATACAGTACACAATGTTGCGTAATTTAGGTCTCAAAAGATGCGTGAGACTTGAAGGTACAAGTCAACAAGCAGCGCGTTAAATTAAAAAAAATTGGGTGGTGGATCTATTGCGAAAAATGTTGATGGGGCCATTATGCCCCCTCCCCCACCTCCCGGGAGTATTAAGGTTAATACTTATACTAAACCTGATATTCTGCCCATAACATGCCGTGTCCTACAACAAAGTATACTTGGACTTTTTTTAAACATTTTAATTCATTTTACCAAATGCATGGTATTTTCATTTCTGTTTTTGCAATTGAAATAGATATTGAAATTGAAAATGTTCATATTATAAAACATTCTTTGTGCATAATTGATGAAATAAGACAAAAAATATTAATAATATTCAAGAATAATAAATAAATGTAGGCAATATGGGCAAAATTCAGGGGGTTGTTTGTTTTAAACTATCCTACGACAAGTAAATACAGGGTAAAAAACCAGAGATAAAACACAATAGGCGAAAACTCTGGAAAACCTTCGGATCCACTTTTGCAGAAGAGTAAAAAACAAAACAAAACACAATTACAAAACTTAAAGTTGAAAAGTAAGTCAATTCCACATAAAGCCGAGGGATTATCACCACATCTTCTTCATTTTCATGATGCCTGAGCCTCACATTACTTGCATTTCAAACCTAATGTACAAATCATTGTTTTTACTTCTAGTAAGCATGCCTTAGAGGTCACTGCATACCATACAACGGGTCTAAAACCCAATTTTACAACAAATCGCATATTCCTTTATATTCTGAAAAAATGAATGAACCAAATAATTTCATTTGAGGTTCAAATTAACTTTTAGAAAACCAATACCAAAATTTTGGATAATCACAAGCCTTTTTTACAAGCCTGATTTTTCAAATCATAGCCTATCTTATGATTGTTGTAACATCATTGCATTTAGATATTGAATTTGCATTTATTCTCATAAGAAGGGTACTATTGCCATGGATTTGAAAAAAAAGGTGTGCATATGATGATTTAGAACTTTGCAAGAGTAGGATATCTTGACATACGGCACAAATGTTACGTTTTATTCCAAAATTGGGTTGCAGACCAATTGTAAAGTGTGCAGTGGCCTTTAGAGACTGATAATTCACATACTTTGAACTGTCAACAGAGATAAAATAGCTTGGACCTGCTCCTTGGAGCTACACAAAAGTCATATTTTACATTAAAAAAAACCAGGTTCATGAGAAGTAGATGCATATGCAAGTATTACATTAATGTGACCTGCCACCCCAAAACCACCAATTAGTCGCCTAAAATTAATTTAAAGATTTGTATCGAGTTTGAAAATGTACATCTTGTGCTTTAAAATGATACATCACTTGCCAAAATTAATCAATAATAACCAATTCAAGTACAGGATTGAATGTAGAAGAAATTCAGTGAGAGTGTCAAGGAAATAGGAGAAAAGAAGGTTCAAAATTTACGGTTCACTCAAGCATGAGATGTGCACATTGTGATATTTCTGTGAAACATCTTCCGTGTTTATAACTTTACAAATTTTTGACAGTATTGAAGTAAAATTTCTCTTTCAAATGGGCTATTTTTTTTTTTTTCTTTTTGAAGGCCAAATGGCAATTTTGCCTATTTACAGAGAACTTTCCTCTAGGTGACTTATTGTTGGTTTTGGGGTGGCAGGCCATGTTCATTGTACATTGAAATTATTGAATCATATAATAATCATGAAACAAAATAGTAAGATTAAATGAAAACTTACCTGTTTGAAGTCAAAGCCCGTCTAAAGCTTTGGTAAATGGTCTGTAATGTGAACTATACTCACTCATCATCAAACATTACAAGATTGAAAGAGTCATCAAATACATTTTTTTCCAAATAGAATTTAAATGGCATTTTTCCAACTGTTAGGATTTTAATCTAAATCTAGCACCCTCTCTCTATATTGTTTTTAGTTTTGTTTAAATTAGCCATTTGAGCACTTATAATTGGATATTAGAAAGCTACTGATAAATTATATCCTGAAATTTTCAGCCAATTGCATGCTTTGGGAAGAAAATATAGATATTTTATTTTGATTTGGCACCCGATCAAATTAAATGTATCCAATATTACAAATTTGGGTAATATCCTTCATACCACAACCATTTTGGGGCACGTGCATTAATATGATCTAGTAATGAAAAGGAAGTGACGTGCACTTTTAGGGGATTAACTAAAGATATGCTTTAAATCATTCTTTTATAAGTATTGGTGCTATAAGAGGAGCTATTATCTAAAAATGAGAGCCATCTAGTAGGCACGCGTGATCCGGTCTTCAATCTTAGAGGCATAATTCATATTGTGAAATCATTAACTACAAAAAGGAAAATTACTGAGAAGTGAGAACTAAACCAGGGCGGGAGGGAGGAGACACAATATGAATATCTCCCTTTACATCACTTATAAAGTAATGACAATTTAACTTCAAACAGATGAGTTCTCATTTAATCTTACTACTCTATGAAGTAATGACGTTGAGAAAATACATCACGATGAGAGGTTTGAAGCCAGGTGTCATGAATATGCTCGAAGTGTGTAGAACAGTGTTGTTTCCAGCTGATCATCTGCTTCGTCCTCAGTGTCCAAGATAAGAGCTGTTGTTCTGTCACTTAGTCCTTTCCTTTCCCATGCTGCATTGGGTTTAAGCCTGCAACATAAAAGATCACGGCAATGATTAGTGGACGAGGCTCATGTGTGACTGGGTTAACAAAAAGTGAGCACAATTTACATTTCCCAAGTGTCATGTTGATCAGGACCTGGCTGAGAGGGCCAGTCAGGGACAACCATAAGTCCCAGAGCTTTGACTTTGTCCTTTCGTATTTTCTGCATACATTTTGTAACTGGGCAAAAAGGCGGGGAAAAGCATGGAAATAAAATCAGACCCAATTCACAGAGAAGGCATCTCCGGCCTCGACCTCATGTCTGCTGACCATGACATATAGCCATCAAGGTGTTTGTTAAGTCTTGATTTTGAGTAAAGACAAAGACGCATTTAGGAACATATCTTGGAATTTCTTTCATGTTCTTTTAAACTAAAGAAATATGGTAAACTTTATCACTGAGTTTCTAGGAAAAGAAAAATAATGCTTAATTCTGCTTTCACATTCAGTTTCCCAAGAAAAGGGATCCAAATACACAATACTGTAGTCCTGTATTTCTTGAGCAGCTCTATTGCAGTAACTGGATTTGGTAACCCCTCCCCCACATTGAGATAGGCAACTGCTGTGGTGTTATCTAGGTGAAGATATGAGTATCATGCAAGTGAGTACAGAGGACTTTCAGGCCTTACCCAGCTGCTAGTGTCTCAGGATAGTTTATACCAGTACACTAGAATTTGCATTTTGAAATTTCTCATTCACTCAATCTATGCAACGATAAAGGTCAGTTCCCCACTCCACTTGCAACAGAGTATGAGCAATGAACTTTCCCTTCCAACTTGGGCACACACTGACTCAATGTTGGAGAGCCACCATTTAAGTTCCTCTTTAGCCTCATGAGATAGGATAATCCTTCTTTCAATGTTCCTTTTTGCTCCTAAAGTGCCCTAATCTTATCACTTTCCAGGGTTCTACAGAGTGAGTCAGAAAAAATGTTACACTTTCTTACATGCTCATATTAGACATACAGTAGAATAAATCATAATTCTTGTACCAATGTCAGATAGAGTATCTCTTCCAGTCTTATTTGATACCACATTGCTCATTGCTCATTGTTTGTGTGAATGCTTTTGTCTCTGTTTCAGCAGGTAATCACCTGACTTGGCGCAAATGGGTTTTGACACTTTTTCAAACAATGGCTGTTGTGCACTGAACCATAACAACAACACTGAAACAAATTTTACCAAGTGACAAAGGAATATTTACTCTATCCATACATGCTAGAAATCCTTTCTGAATCCCACATTTTCTTTAAAAAATGCTTAATTTAAAAAGTGTAATATTTTTTCTGACTCGCACTTTATAGTGGAGGGGTCCATACTGAGTAGCAGGAAATGTAGCTTTACAAAATCACTATTATTCTGGCAACCCTTCTAATGGTAGGCTTAGTGGAACTGAGAATCAGTCCAATCATGCTTGAAAGACATATGGGGATAAATTACCATAATATAACATTCATCCATTTTTGCAATATACAGTGCGTCCCCCAAAAAACTATACACTTGTCTTTTGAAATGGCAGCCAAATAAAAAATATATCACTTTGGGGGGAAACACTTATATATATGAAAAGCCAATAATGTCAACTTTCAAATGATACCAAAAAGTTGAAAAAATATTCATGCTTGAGCGAGCACTGCCCACTGAAACAAAGGGTATGGAATTTAGGCTGGGCCGGAATCAGCCTTCCAATTTTTTCATTTTTTGTTTCTTTGGAACTTGCAAAGTTGAGGGTTTTGTGATGAATTAATGATCAATTATGATCAGTATGTTGTTTGAGAAATATTTGTTATTAAATTGAAATTTAATGCATGAGTGATCATAAATTGCAATTTTTAGTGCAGCATTTTGACTTTATCATGTGGATCTCAGCAATGTGTTCATGAGAGTCAGGAGAATAGGAGGGTAAGATAGGACTTAACTAGGTGAAGTAAGTTGATGGGATAAATGTAAACAGAACATTTAGCAACCCCTCCCTCCATCTCTACCCCCCCCCCCCCCCACTTCTCTCCTCCTGAGAGACTAAGCTCAGCTAGGCTGGGCAGGAATTAGCTTTACAGTTTTTTGAGTGGTTAGTCCTTTGGAACTTGCAAAGCTAAGTGAGTTATGCTAAATTAATGAGTGAGATAAGTTTTGGTTTCTTAGGCAAATTTCATGAGTTACTAAATTGAAATTTAATGCACGAGTGAACAGGAATTATAATTTTAGTAAAGCATATTCATCTTGTGGACCTCAGCAGTGTGTTCGTGAGAGTCAGAGTAATGTGATGACACCTGTTACAAGCAAGAGGGCAAGATATGGTAAGACTTGGTTAAAAGGGTATTCCTCTTCTTTTTGTCCTTTTTCAAATTAAAAGTCAAATGTACCCCCAACCTCCTTTTTCCAGGCTCCCCCTCTCTCACTTCCTGGACTGTAGCCTATTCAAAACTTAACTGCCAAGTGACCGGTGGCTGATGGGGTCACTTTTTTTCACTGAATGATTACTAAGAAATTGACTGATTATGATGATTTATGAAATAATTTATTGAAAAAGAAACCCTGAATGTTTGATTGCTCACATTGCACATTGAATGAGTTGATTTATTAATAAATTGTTGATTAAATGATTGATAGGAAAAAGTTGATGCCCTAATTTAGAATTTATCATTAAATCAACATTCTGCTCTGGACTTCAAGCAAACATGACAATAGCAATCAGTCTCTCAACAGGAGGGGAGGGCTGGAGCAAGGGGGGGGGGGGGGGGCTAAATATTCTGTCGACCCTTATTCCATCAACCTACTTCTCCCACTTAAGTCCTATCTCACCCACTATTGTCCTGACTCCCATGAACACTTTGCTGAGATCCACATGATAAAGTTGAAATGCTGCCCAAAAAATGTAATTTGTGTTCACTCACGCATTAAAGTTCAATTTAATAATTTACGAAATTTGCTTGAACAGCCAAAACTGGTCACGATTGATCATTAATTTATCACAACACCCTTAACTTTGCAAGTTCCAAAGGATTTGCCTCTCAAAAACTGACATAAATTGGAAGGCTAATTCCGGTCCAACCTAATTTTCATACCCTTTGTTTCAGTGGGCAGTGCTCGCTCAAGCATGGATAGTTTTCCAACTTTTTGGTGTCATTTGAAGTTGACTTTATTGGCTTCCATATTTATGTAAAAGTTTACCCCCCAAAAGATATATTTTTCATTTGGCAGCCATTTCAAAAGTGCAGTTTTTGGGGGGATGCACTGTAGTTTAGATTTTAGCTTTTAGGGGCCTTTCAAACTGCTGAAATTCAAGAAAGATTATTTTAGTTACCGCCCATGCATTGGTCACATTATCAGGCTGTAACTCAGCACCTTTTGGCCACTGGAGAGATGAAATATGGGATCTATATTGCTTCCTCCCCCACCCCGGAAAATAAACATATCATATAAAATATAAAACAATCCTCAGATCATTTTAAACCAAAATCCTTATTACAACTCTCAGCCTAACCCTGCATGCAGGTCAAAATATTTATTGAACAAGGTGAAATTATTGCAGGAATACATGTCATGTCTCTTGAAAGTGTTTCATGAAAGTTTTGTTAGTGATTTTAACCTAATGTAAATCATTGCTAGTATCTGATAGGCTGAGAACAAACTGAAGTCAGTGAAAATCACTGACAAAGGTCCGTATTCTGAAGTCAGGTTTAACTTAGACCATGGTCTAACTCTGTGCTAAAATTATGGGAAGCCAAAAGTGTCAAAATTTTTATTAATTTGTATGTTTCTTATGTTTGCTGTGCTCTTTCCTGATTCATTGATGGTGAAGACAATAATCTTTTTATACTTCCTAGACAATTATGAATGATTTGAGAGCCGAATGAGCTGAAATATGGTATCTCTACTATTAGTGATTTATGTAGCAATTGGCTATCCATACTTCAACCACATTTTTAAACCTGAGATTAAGTTAAACCCGACTTCAGAATACGGGCCAACGTGTTTCATGAAACGCTGCAATGAAATATGATGAGGGTATTTACTTACCACCTGAGGTTTATCAATGGAGTCATCTGCTGCAAGGGCGGGTCGATAGACCAGGAATGAGGATGCGGAGAAGCCAATTGGTTGGTTGGTTGGTAAAGTCACATAGGTTGTTAAGAGGGGGCACAGTGGAGGGTTATCCTTGAGGGTACTGGCACCGATAATCTCCTGACAGATATATCTGGTAAAACATGAATTACAAGTTTACGGTAAATCAAAGTGAAGAAATTTACAAGAATGTTTGTTAATTCTTCATAAAAGGGGAATCCAACCCAAATAAACAGTTGCTTTTATCGGAAGAAGAAAAATCAGACAAGTACATGGGTGAAGGATAAAATCAGACAAACTATATGAGAAAGTTATGAATTCTTAAAAGTTGTAAAAATTGGTTATATAGCTATACCCATGGAGATTTGAAAATTGCCACATTGGTGATGTCATAGTGATGTAAGGCAAGGACTACTCTCCCATTTACTCTTATACAAAAAACCTGTTAAATTATCAGGATTTTTTTCTCAAAAGTTTTATTTCAAACTTATTTTTCTGTCATGAAGATATCAAGCATTATGCTACATTGGTTATCTTTGGATTATTGCCTAAGGAAAATAGGTACTTGAGATAAAACCCCACAAATTCTTTATAATTAAGTACATGGCCTGTGGGATCTATTGTTGTCCTTCCCACTTGTCATAATTTACTTACCCAGTTGCCAATTTGAAATTAACATAGTTTTAGGGATCTCAAATTAAAAACAGTCATAACTCTCTTATTGCTTGTCCGATTTCTTTTATACTTTCCCCATTCTGTTAAACTTATTTTTCTCCTTTCCCCACATAACATTTTATAACCAGGGTTTAATTCCCCTTTAAATGAAAATACCAAGGACTGTTTAGGTTGGTGCACGCATCAGCAATTATTGTTTGTCTTATTTTAGATAATACTTACGGTCGAGTCATTATGGTCACTTGAATTACCGTACCTATCGGTATTTCCCCATTTTCGTGACATTTGGTTACCCAAATAGAAAATGAAAGAGAGTTAATCCCACTTAAGACCTCAACTTGCTGCATCTTTACATGGTTTATAAACATAAAACATGAAAATGGTCAGTTAAGTCTAAAAAGCCCCAAAGACCCTCAAAGGTCAAAACTGTTGGAATAAATTGAATGAGGTCGATTGTTAAGATCAAGCACATATTTTTTATAATAAATTTGGGTTTCTAAAAACATTGCAACAATAATTCTGATCAACATTTTAATCCTATTTTGGACCCCAAAATCACGAAAATGGTAATTACAAAAATAAAAACATGGCTAGAATGACCACTACGACCATGATTTGTCTTGAACCAAGGTATATATTTTTGCTTCAGATATACCCTTAATTGACTGTGGCTATAAAAGCATTCTGTAAAGTGACCCTTTTCCAAACAGCAGAAAAAATTGGCATGTTTGTTCAATAAGACTTACATTTTTTTAATCAGAGCAAACTTTTGCACCAGATATGCTTGTCAAACCTTCCTCAGCATAATTCTTATTAAAACCCCCTATCTCCTGAAACTACTGAGGTGATTAGTACTTAACTTACAACATTGGCTTCAGCAAATGAATTTGAAAACGAAGTATACGAAAAAGTTACATGTAGCAGGTGAAAAAAAAACATTGCAATTTTGTCTTAAGATGCATGTGTGGCACGAGCACACTGGCTACATGTAGGGCATTGCCCCCCCCCCCCCCCCCCCGCTATGTAGCATTAAAACTCAATGGCCCATATTCTGATAGCCTGGTTTATCTTAATCTTAGTCCAAGTGTGGCAATATAACATCAGTCTAACCGGCCAATAACCACAATGGGTGATTTCAAGTACGGTGTTGAAATCTGGTGATGGTGTTGTCACAACACCAACACCAGCCACAACACCGTACTTGAAATCAGGCTGATGTTGGGATTGAACTCAGAAAATATGACTTATTTCCGGCAGTTCGTGTTGAAGGCTGGTGTTGAATGTCGTCTGCTGAACCCAGCACTGCGGCTGGTGTTGACGATCTTCCCCATTCACCAACACCAACCCCCAGGGATAGGGAAAATCATGATTTCAAGTTCGGTGTTGGTGTTGGCAATATCAAGCTCGTGAACAGGCGGCGAACAAGATGAAACATCCCCGTAAAATTAGCTTTTACTGTTAAGATTAGTACAAATCATTTGAGCTTTATATAATTTGATGAAGAATAATGTTCACTCTTTCGAATTCTTGAATTAATTAAAGCATCAATTGGTAATCTGTACGATGAGAATAAATGTATTTCTCTCCTATTTCATTTTTGCAGTCGATACTTCTCGCGTGAAGGTGAGATGATTTAGCAGCACAGTGCAGAGGCGTGACGTCATGTGCTATCGATAACGCAATTGGTATCATTCCTCTGAACCCAGCTCGGTGTTGGAGCTCGGTTCAGCGGCCTTTTTACGCTCTCAACACCAACACCGAACTTGAAATCACCCAGTGTATGTATGAGTGCAGAGAAATGGATGCAATTGAATGCGCACTATTTCCTTTGTCCATGTGTAGTTTTTACCACAGTCAACAAAGTCATACCAAACTTGGTGAAGGCAGATGAATGTAGCGAGAAAAAAGATAACTCTCTTTCTTTAACCATTATAAGCATGGTCTAAATGCACATGTTTAAAGGGATGTTCTGGGCTGAAAATATTTATATCTAAATAAATAGAGTAAAATTCACAAAGCAAAATGCTTAAAATTTCATCAAAATCGGATAACAAAAAACGAAGTTATTGAATTTTAAAGTTTATCAATATTTTGTGAAAACAGTTATATGCACATCATCATGAATATTCATTAGGTGGGCTGATGATGTCATATCGGAAATCATAATTGTTTCATTTTTCATGCATATATAAATGTCTCCATTATGATGAAATAAGTTGCTGCAATAAATAATTAATTGTTTTTGTTCTTGGTAGAAAAATTTTGAAAAAACCTAATTTCATATAATAAAATGCATAAGAACAAATGGGGATATAATATATCAGACCACCTTATGAATATTCATGAAGACATGCCTAGAACTGTTTCACTGGAATAATGCAAATCTTTAAAATTCAATAACTTCAATATTTGTTATCCGATTTTGATCAAATTTTCAGCATTTTTGCTCTGTGAATTTTACTCTATCTATTGAGATATAAATATCTCCAGCCTAGACCACCCCTTTAATTAAAAAAAGTTTTTATAAAAAATTGAAGTAAACACGTACCTCATACTGATCCGTGCAGCAGCCTGGGCTTCTTTCAAGGTCATACTCATCAATGGTTAATCTTGGATAGCTTCTCAGATCATCCTGGACCCTTACTTGTCCATCCTATAATTGAAAATTGAAACATAGCTTTTAGGTTAAAATCATGCATTCACAGCAAGGCTAAAGGCAAAGATGCATGTTTTTGTCACAAATGGTGAACATTTTACTTTCTGATCTCTAATAAGCCCCTACATATTTCATGGTTCATTCACATAAATAATCTCAATATTGCAAATACTGCAATGAATATCTCTGCGTAAAGTAGACTAAATTCTAGTATAAAAATATCACAATTTATTTAGTGAGACATCATCAACTGTTAAGTACTAATGTATGATCATTCATTCACATTTTTTTTCCAGATTCGAATATCTTTTTTCTCCATTCAAATTCATTTTAATTTAATTTCAATGATCTATTTGTGTATTAGTTAATTTCATTTATTAATCTAATTCATTTCACTTTAATTTAAGATATAAAATTATGAGATTTCTTGCTTGAACATTATGATTATCATATTATTGCATTTGCTATATTATTGCATTTGCTCCGACATATTTGTTTAAACTACTCAGATTCTTCACTTCCCTTCCTAGATGGCGCTATACCTCCAGCCATCCAGCGGATTAATTACGAGTTGCAAAGAGAGTTAAGAGACAGAAAGTTAAGACACCTGCAGTCCCGCATCCATTTATTATAGAACAATATAATTTAAGTAAGAAAATTGAGAGATCATGCTCAGTAAACTTATTTCCATAGTAGACCTACATGTACTACTCGGTTGATCAAAGGTTTTAAATTTAATATCATATATGATTTTAAATTAGATTAAATAAGATTTAATCAAAGGTTTTAAATTTAATATCATATATGATTTTAAATTAGATTAAATAAGATTTTACAGACAGGGGAATTCAGTTTTTTAATGAAAAATTCATCAAAATTGGAGGTAAAAAAATTAATTTTATATAAATTATAATTATATAGTAATGGGTGAGGTCATCAGTTCCCTCTTTTGCACACTGACCAAGATGTATACAACTGTTTGTAAAATTAAAAAAAACAAAACTTTCAAATTTCATTTTTTTTCTTATTTGACACCTGATCTTGATGAAATTGTCACTTGTCAGCATTAATTTTTTTATTTTTCTTTAAGTTACTCAAATTAACTCAATGTTTAGGTGGACTTCCTTTTTTAAACTGGTAGTTTTTCAGTCCTTTGCGACACCAAATTTCTTACATATTTCTTCAAGTTTATTTCGCTGGTCTATTGGTCTTGGCTGAAAATCACCAGCGAGTACAGGCAAAAAAAAAAGAAGTTATGTCTCCAGCCTAGTTCTATCTAAAGCCCCTGTTCCACTATAGATGCTGATTTGGCTACAATTTAAGAAACCTTCAGATTGGGCTGGATCGGGGGAAAATGAAACATTTCAGTCCGCGAAAAAATAATTGGCAATTATAAAAGCTTTCCAAGGGAACTGGGGATTCATCACTTCCCAGGAAAGACCTGATTCTGCTCATCCCACGTCTGCACGCCGTGTTGCTTATGCTTTTCCCACTCCCCCGATTCAAAACGGGCGTCTTCTGATCCGGAAGATCGGCATGAAATTTTGAACATGTTCAAAATTTTTAACCGATCATGCCGATCTGAATAAAATGCTCGCTGTTAAACCGTCTTCACGTTGTTATTACGCTGCTCCCGATTTCAACCAATTCCTATCCCGCTCTCTGCCAATCTAATGATCAGGATGAATCGGGGTTTCAGATTGTGTTATTGGAATGGCCCCTTAAAAGTTTGATTTAATTCTATCTCGGAAAGCAATCATAGAAAACTTACATTTCATATGTACAATCTTTCCATTGTTGACATGCTCGATCTGATCCCCTTCATGGAGACGTCCTGTCAAAAAGTGATAATGAAATCTTATGAAAGATTATTCAAGTGGAACACCTCTGGCAGTCTTTACATGATTCAGTGCTTATCCAGGATCATTGATCTGAATTATACTCATTTAATTTCTGATAACTGTTAATCATTATATCCAAGCTTAACATGTAATACAAGCCAATATTGTTAACATTATCTTAAAAATTCAAAGTCTTAACCTTTGGTTGTTAAACTTGTTATTAGCATCGACTTTCACCTACATGTTTCAAGTTTCAAGTCTCATTTATTTCATTTATTATATCAAGATAAAAATACATAAAAAATAGACAATGTAGATACAATGAACATCAAATTTAAAGAAAGTGAGGAAGGTAATGGCCAAAAAGGAAGAAACCTTGTGTGAGGCCAACCCATAACAAAAATTGTACTAAAAGAAATATTAAAACATCATATAATCACAAATTCAATGAGAAAAAAACAAAAAACATAACAAACACCTAACTAAACCTTAACTGAATGAGAATGGGGGGGGGGGGGGGGAAACCAAAAAATAAATCTAAGACTTAGACAATAAAAATGTTTTGTATCTCCTTTTAAAAACAGATACTGAAGGGCTTGATTGAATGTCAGAAGGGATGGAGTTCCAAATAACTGGTCCTTGATAAAATATACTGTTTCTGAAGATGGAAGTACTGCACTGTGGAATATGGATATCTTGGGCATTTATTGTTGAATAAGTATGTATAGATGTGTTTAATAAAAATTAATTCTTAAGGGAATTAAGCAAGAGATCCTTTTTATAGAAAAACATGAAAAGTGCAATATTCATTCTATTCAAATCCATTATATTCAAAATTTTCAAAGATGTAAACAATGGTCCAGATTAAATGGGAGAGATAAGAAGAGTGAGTTATAATTCTCATTGCTTTTTTTCTGTAAAAGAAATATTCTGTTAATATGTGTTTGGAAGGCATTACCCCAGGCTATGGAGCGTTGTGGCCCAGTGGATTAGTCTTTGGACTTTGAAACAGAGGGTCGTGGGTTCGAATCCCAGCCATGGCGTAATTTCCTTCAGCAAGAAACTGATCCACAGTGTGCTGCACTCAACCCAGGTGAGGTAAATGGGTACCGATAGGAAGTTTTTTCCTTAAAAAGCTGTGTGCGCTATGAACGCCTAGCTTAGCCAGGTAATATAGGAGCGCCTTGAGCACCTAACAAGGTGGATATGTGCGCAATATAAATACCCTATATTATTATTATATTGCAATAATTCAAATATGGTAAAATCAAGGTATTATACAATAAAAGAAGAATATTCTTCGGCAATGTGTGGAGTTTATACATAACACCAACGTTTTTTGGCAACTTTGTTGCAGATGACACCAGCATGTTCATTCCAAGTTAACTTATTATCAACATTAACACCTAGAAAGGTAGTAAATGTTACTTCATTTACTGGCATCTCATTTAAACAAACCTCAAATTTGAATTGTGATCTATTTTTATTTGTAAAAAACAAAAAATTTGATTTCTTAACATTTAAGGTTAATTTATTAACAGTAAGCCAGTTTGATACATATTTCAGTTCCGTATTGAAAATATTTTGTAAAGTTTGAACATTTCTATGGGACATGAACAAGCTGGTGTCATCTGTCTCTGTTACCTGCATCTGTTACCTGAAATTTCCTTCATCCACATACCATGAATATTTGATAACTATTTATGCCACCAGGGGAGCGTTTCATGAAAGGATATGTCGGAAGTTTTATCCGACAAGTCCTGTTTTATCCGACAGTTACCATAGTAACATTGCTTCTCAGCCAATCAAAATCAAGGAAAGTTGTCAGATCTGACAACTTGTCGGACGATAATGTTGATGAAACACTCCCCAGGACTCCTATTTTCAATTTCAATATTATTTTTTACATGGTCAAAGTTCATTGACTCTGAATAACTTTTGATCTTGATGTGAACCTCATGCTAAATGGTGTGACATTATGCGTCGCTGCAACATTACTGGTTGTAAGAAGGCCGACACATGAGATTGACAAATTTAAGACTGTCATCTAGAAATAGGATTAAATTAGATGCCAACATAGCATACAGTTTACATTGACTACAAATCTGTTTTTGCCATTTTCTAGAAAGGGTTAGGAATTTTAAGAGTTGTTGACCATTGAGCTAGTTCGGTGTGATATTTTATTACAAATGAACACGCTTTGTTGTTTGGCCTAATAACTTTTGATTCAGAGCCCTAAAAATTATATCGGAAAAGAGTGAAGTCTCCCCTATTTAAAAACAATAACAATTCTAATAATTATAATCCTTTAATCGACATTGCAATGGAACCTCAATTTCAAACTTGTAAAAAATTCTATTGCAATTTCTACGTGATCAGATATGGGTTTAAATGATTGGTTGCCCAAATAGAGGAGAGGTGGAATTATTGACTCACTATTCTCTGAAGCTCACCCTCCAGGGATCACCCTCTTCACAAAGATCCTGAGGTCATTCTCAACGACATCCTTGATGTTACCTGCCAGGGATCCTCCTCCTTACAAAGATCCCAAAGTAATTATCTGCAACATCCTCACTGTTTCCTGCCAGTGATCACCCTCTTCACAAAGATCTTGAGGTCATTCTCTGCAACATCTTCGCAGTTACCTGCCAGCGATCACCATCTTCACAAAGATCCTGAGGTCATTCTCTGCAACATCCTCATTGTTACCCAAAAGAAAACTGTAAAACAATTCAAAAGATAAATTAAATACCAGTACATTGAAAAAATAAATCATACTAAATATGAAAATAATTTATAACAAGAGTGTCGCTAAGGTAAGCACATAAGCACATGTGGAAGCGCCGTGGTGTAGCGGTTCTGACTCTCGCCTTGTAATCAGAGGGTCGTGTGTTCGGATCCCACCATGGCCTAGCGTCCTTTGGCAAGGCGTCAATCCACAATTTGCCACTCTCCACCCAGGTGTTAAATGGGTACCCGGTAGGATGCAAAAGCCTATGTAGTATGCCTAGCAATTGAGTCTTGGAACTCTTGTTGGAATGCTCCCCAGGGAGTGGAGAAGGTGCATACATTGTATGCGGGCATGCAAGGATCCGATGACCGGGGTAATAATATATCTGTAAAGCGCTTAGAGACGTCGTTCCATTTTTGTAAAGCTCGCAGAAATCTGTTTGCGCAGAAATGCTCATTTTCACGCTGTGTCAAAGGGAAAGGGCAAAATCAAACTTACCCTGCGGAACATTTCTCATACATTTCCCTTGCACTTTTAGTCAATTGAAATAAAACGGATACATTCAAGTATTTTGTAACAATTTTGCCACCCAAATTGAAATTTCAACATTTAATAGGCACAACCTTTACCCTTTTTGTGCCAGCTGGATCTGAAGACATAACTGAATCTGAAAAAAGTTTATGTCAGACATCTCCAGCATTTTTTCACTAAGTTTTTATCATTTAAAGTGGGTTTACATTTCATTTTTCATTTAATACTTGTTCCTCCACACTTTTCCCGAGCTTGACAATGAATAACAAAATGAAAATCAAGCCTGAGCCATTTCATGTAAATCACAGCTCAATGTAAAGCAAATATCGTCACGATGGCCTCGGTGTGTGGGGGAGTTGGGTGGGGCGCAATGCACTCTTCGAAGTGTTTTGGGCAAGGAAACAAGTTAAAAGGGGTATAAGATATCTTCAAATCAATTTTACTAGATAATTCCACATGTTCTTCATGATTAAGGTCTGCTTTTATTCGCATAACTATTTCAAAGTTCTGCGCAAATCATTTTTCACCTACTTTTCAAAAGTAAGTGGTGCTCACTCAAGCGGAAATATTTTTCGACAGTTATATCGTCATATGCTTTAATGGATCTGTACCAATGATAAAATGTGGAAAAAACTTCAGGATAATACAAATGTATAATTTTACAGGATTTTTCCTAAGTGTAAACTTTTTTTTGATACGCACTGTATAAATGCGGAATACTATTATTATTATTATTATAATACGCCCGCCTGTAATACAGAAAATTGAGTTATTGGCCAAGCAAGAAAAGTGGAAGGTGGTGACTTCACCTTTGACTGTCTGACTTCAAAATCAATAGAATTCCTGGGATCTATGCTAGTATCATACACATCAAATTATATGAGCCTATAGTTTAAGTTAAACTAAAGTTATTGCGTTAACAAGGACTTCAGAAGGATAAGATGAAAACATGTCACTGTAGTCTTGACCTTTGACCTTCAGAATCAATATAGGCTTTCTGGGATCCATGCTAGTATCATACACACCAAATTATATGAGCTTAGGTTAAGTCAAACTAAAGTTATCGCGTTTACAAAGACTTCAGAAGGGTAAAATGAAAACATGTCAGTGTGACCTTGACCTCAAAATCAATAGGCTTCCTGGGATCCATGCAAGTTTCATACACACCAAATTATACAAGCCTAGGTTAAGTTAAAATGAAGTTATCGCATTTACAAGGACTGCAGAAGGGTAATATGAAAACATGTCACTGTGACCTTGACCTTAGGACCTCAAAATAAAGAGGCTTCTTGGGATCCATGCTAGTATCATACACACCAAATTATATGAGCCTAGGCTAGGTTAAACTGAAGTTATCGCGTTCACAAGGAAAAGTTAATGGACGGACAGACAGATGGACGGACGGACACCGAGCGTGATACCATAATACCTTCCATCTAGACGGGCATATAAAAATACAGCTAAGAATCCTATGGGTAATACAAGTGAACAGGAATAGGGTAGACAAACTACAAATTACAGAAACCACAAAGGTCACCCATTCTACAGTGCATCAATAATGGGAGATTAAAAAACTTCATGTATTACTTTTTGCTATACGATATCAAAAAATTGTGAAGAATTCCATATGAAATTCAGAGGAATGAAATTTGTCATCATTTTCAACCCCCACCCCCTTAAAATAAATACCTCTTTAACGTTAATACTGTACATAAAATTGTTTAAAGAAATAATGAATTAAAAAAGAATAATTTGAATACTGAAATTCATATCAATTTAAGCTCAACATACATGTACCGGTACACGTATTTGAGGAAATCAAATCTCAATCACCCAGTGCGAGCCTATGTTCGTGTGTCAACAAACGTTCCATCAAAGTCCATACAATAAAAAGATTGGCCACTTTGCCAACTTCGCGTAACACTTTGCATCGATTCAAATTCAAATTCAAATTGTTTTATTCTCTCAGTAAAACCTTACATAAAAACAAATATAATACAAAGTTAAAATACATGTATTACAAATCGGTGTAAAAGACAGTCTAAAAATTGCATTATGGTTCAGAATCATACTGAGGGGTAGCAGCCAAAAAGGAACAAAATCCTTATAATTAGGCCGACCCATTATTAAAACGAAAAGGTGACATAGAAAATGCAATAACAGGGATATAGCAAAAACATTTCTAAAAACAAACAAAATAACTTAAAAATGCACATAAACAATGAATTAAGATATCAAAAAGTGCCATGCCCTAACATAATATTACAATCATTATAATAATTTGCGATTATGAGTCCAATGCTCTAACCACTGGACCACACAACCTCTGTACTTCCACCAATAGACGGCGTACACAAAAATATGCCAAAAATTCAAGTTTTTGAGCGCTCTGGTGAATTCAAAAATGATCCCCACGTTAGTAATGAAAATAAATTGGAACTGTATGGAAATTAGTATTTTTGGTTACAAAAGTGATATTTTAATGAACTTTTGAAGTGTGTGCTGTGTACTGCATTGGCTTACCATATTAGATCTACATAAAGATTCCCCACAGGCAGGTTGGTTGCAGTGAACAAGTGGACGATCCCAATTTTCTCACCAGCGCCTAACTTGTTTCTGTCTGATCTAACTTTAGAAGATTATTTTCTCCATGTTTATATTTTCAATTTTAGTGGGGGTTGCATATTGAACTCTTGCCAAGGTAAGCCTCAAACTAAACTATTTAGATGCTCGCGCTGCGCCTGTTTATTAAAAAGAAATTGTCGCTTGTGACCCCCGCAATTCTTGAACCTGGGGGGGGGGGGGTATTTTGAAAAGTCTCAAGTTTCCTCATAAGTTCCCCATCTAATGGAGTTCTAATGGACCTCCAAATTTGTATTCTGAAAACTCTATTAGCGCTCAATTAACTCCCTTTAGGCCACACCCCTACTGAGCCGAATCGGCCAATCAATTGCGCTCTTTCAACATAGAATTTTCTACCAGCGCGCAGTGTTTCTTCACTTTGCTGGCTTGCAGCACAGCGCCCAGCTGCTGCAGGTGCACTGCGCCATGAGCTTGATAAAAAGCATTTTTGCTGAAAAATAATGCTAAATGTTTTTGCATCAGAGATTAGTGGTTTGCTATGTTGTTGAAGTTGACTGTTGTCTTGTCCCTTTCTCTCTCATTTTTCTTGTACCTTTGTTGCTTGTTTTTTCAATTTCGAATGCATTCTGATTTTCACATCCACCTATTTGAATCCATTTGTAGCTTTCTTTCTTTCTTTCTTTCTTTTACAATATGCCTCTATCTTCGGGATGGGGATTTTTCCAAATATTAATTCCTGCTTATTTAAAAAAATATAATACATTTCATTTTATTATATAGGAAATCTCCAACCAAATGCTGATTTGAATAAAAAAGATTTTTTCAAAATCAAAAGCATTTCAATAAAGACGAAATTTTAACGAAAGCTGTGACATTTTAGATTTTATAGGTGGGGAAAACAATGACAATCATGACATCACTCATTCACTAATTGTTTTGTAGTCTATTCTATGAGAGAACATTCATTTAAATACTAGAAGTTTGATTCACCCTTAAAAACATTAATTACTGCACCTACCGTGATTTAGCAATCTCATTATTGTCAAAATAATGTGCAAAAATAAAATACTGTATGATGCTAATAATAAAAGAAAATTTATAGAAATAATAGTCATATTTCCGTTATGTACACAATTTCTGTTTCCTTTTACCCTCTTTTCTAATTTCTTTATTATCAAATATATTCCCTATTCCTTATTTTACTTGTTTCTATGAACTCTTATCTTCTTTTCATTTATACTGCAGTATTTCCTTTTTATACCTTTCTCTTTTTCTCCTCAATTCTCTTCCTTCCTCCTACTTTTGGTCACAGCAATAAACCGATTTGATATTTTTTAGAAATGAAAGCCACACTAAAGAGATGGTGATCCAAGACTTAATGGACCTTTTATCACCAAATAGGCATAAGGTTTATCGCTAATCAGAACCGCAATGTTTTATGGGATCGAAAAGGGGGCAAGCAAGCTAGCTCCACGCACAAAGCATTGCGGTTCTGATTAGCTATAATCTCTCTCTCTCTCTCTCTCTTGGGTGATCCCTCCACCGTTTTGGAGATTCCCAGACTTTATTGGAAAGTCCACTAATTGAGTGCTATAAAAAGAGACTTTTCAGAATACCAATAATACCAAAATTAAGTCTTGTAACTACTCAATTAAGTCTTTGCACGGTCATAATGCAAACTATTGCTAAATTGCACCCCTGCCAAATAAGGAAAGGGTGAGCCTAAGTGACTTTTCAGAATACCAAAATGGTTTGATTTGTCTGAATGATAATAGACCACTATAAATTGAGCTTTCACTACCGCCCCAGATCTAGCCTTGAGGACTCTGTGATGATGTTTTTTAAATATAAATCTGTCAAATTATATTTAAAAACATCTGTCAAATTATATTAACAAGTGGAACGCCTCTGGCAGTCTCGCCTGCATCACGCGATTTAATATCAGCAGTGCTAACTTTGAAAACTACTATAAAATAATCATTCACAAAAACACCATTCATATAATGACATAATACCACGTTCATTGACCATAAATGACATTTGAACGGTGACTTCAGACTTGTCAACTACACCCATGTCCACATTTCATTCACTCTATCCATAAACTTTCAAAGTTATGATGGCAATTCAACAATTACCCCAACATGGCCTAAGTTTATTGACCTTAACTGACCTTTGACCTTGGTTTTGTGACCTGAAACTCACAGGGGATGTTCAGTGATACTTGATTACTCTTATATCCCAAGTTTTATGAACTAGATCTATAAACTTTCAGAGTTAGGATGGTAATTCAACAAATAACCCAAACATGGCCAAAGTTCATTGACCTTTAATGACCTTTGACCATGGTCATGTGACCTGAAACTCGTACAGGATGTTCAGTGATACTTGATTACTCTTATGTCCAAGTTTCATGAACTAGATCCATAAATTTTCAAAGTTATGATGGTAATTCAACAAATACCCCCAACTTGGCCAAAGTTCATTGACCCTAAATGACCTTTGACCTTGGTCATGTGACCTGAAACTCAGGCAGGATGTTCACTCATACTTGATTAACCTTATGTCCAAGTTTCATGAACTAGATCCATAAATTTTCAAAGTTATGATAGTAATTCAACAAATATCCCCAACTTGACCAAAGTTCATTGACCCTAAATGACCTTTGACCTTGGTCACGTGACCTGAAACTAAAGCAGGATGTTTACTAATACTTGATAAACCTTATGCCCAAGTTTCAAGAAATAGGTCCATATACTTTCTAAGTTATGATGTCATTTCAAAAACTTAACCTTCGGTTAAGATTTTGAAAATAATTTTCCCAACATGGTCTAAGTTCATTGACCCTAAATGACCTTTGACCTTGGTCATGTGACCTGAAATTCAGGCAGGATGTTCAGTAATACTTGATTAACCTTATGTCCAAGTTTCATATTTGATGTTGATGCCGCCGCCGCCGCCGCCGTCAGAAAAGCGGCGCCTATAGTCTCGCTCTGCTATGCAGGCGAGACAAAAAACATCATCACGGAGTCCTCAGCTTCAAGGCTACCCCAGTTCCAGATTAATATGTTCAGAGCTCCGCCGCGGCTAATTTGGAGTGCTATTGCGACCCCATTCTACCCCATTTTGGAGAGTATATGTCTGCCTAGTACTACACGGACGAGTCCAGGGGCCTGTTGCATGACGAGATGAGCGATACGTAGGAACGTCCTAGGACCATTCTTCCAAGATAGGAAGATTGGCGACAAATCAGCGCTTTCCGTTTCACGAAGTCAATTTTGTCTTTCAAGTCCGCGACATCGATTGATATCGATAGTATTGGAAAAATATTTAGTCTTCATCGTCACCTGAACCTTTCATTTCGGAATGACGACTTTTGATAAAATCATATATTTCAATAAAAGGGGATCAAACAATGTTTTATTTATTACTGATTGTAGAATTGATGTATGGAGCTTACTTTATGAGGTAAAAAGAGAAACAAGTGGAACGCCTCTGGCAGTCTCGCCTGCATTACGCAATTTAATATAGCAGCAATGCTAACTTTGAAAACTACTATAAAATAATCATTCACAAAAACATCATTCATATAATGACATAATACCACGTTCATTGACCATAAATGACATTTGAACGGAGACTTAAGACTGTCAAATACACCCATGTCCACATTTCATTCACTCTATCCATAAACTTTCAAAGTTATGATGGCACTTCAACAATTACCCCAACATGGCCTAAGTTTATTGACCTTAACTGACCTTCAACTTGGTTTTGTGACCTGAAACTCACAGGGGATGTTCAGTGATGCTTGATTACTCTTATATCCCAAGTTTTATGAACTAGATCCATAAACTTCAGAGTTAGGATGGTAATTCAACAAATACCCCCAACACGGCCAAAGTTCATTGACCTTTAATGACCTTTGACCATGGTCATGTGACCTGAAACTCGTACAGGATGTTCAGTGATACTTGATTACTCTTATGTCCAAGTTTTATGAACTAGATCCATAAACTTTCAAAGTTATGATAGTAATTCAACAAATACCCCCAACTTGACCAAAGTTCATTGACCCTAAATGACCTTTGACCTTGATCACGTGACCTGAAACTCGAGCAGGATGTTCACTTATACTTGATTAACCTTATGTTCAAGTTTCATGAACTAGGTCCATATACTTTCTAAGTTATGATGTCATTTCAAAAACTTAACCTTCGGTTAAGATTTTGAAAATAATTTTCCCAACATGGTCTAAGTTCATTGACCTTTAATGACCTTTGACCTTGGTCATGTGACCTGAAACTCGTACAGGATGTTCAGTGATACTTGATTACTCTTATGTCCAAGTTTCATGAACTAGATCCATAAATTTTCAAAGTTATGATGGTAATTCAACAAATACCCCCAACTTGGCCAAAGTTCATTGACCCTAAATGACCTTTGACCTTGGTCACGTGACCTGAAACTCGAGCAGGATGTTCACTTATACTTGATTAACCTTATGCCCAAGTTTCATGAACTAGGTCCATATACTTTCTAAGTTATGATGTCATTTCAAAAACTTAACCTTCGGTTAAGATTTTGAAAATAATTTTCCCAACATGGTCTAAGTTCATTGACCCTAAATGACCTTTGACCTTGGTCATGTGACCTGAAACTCAGGCAGGATGTTCAGTAATACTTGATTAATGTCCAAGTTTCATGAACTAGGTCCATATACTTTCTAAGTTATGATGTCGTTTCAAAAACTTAACCTTAGGTTAAGATTTGATGTTGACGCCGCCGCCGGAAAAGCGGCGCCTATAGTCTCGCTCTGCTATGCAGGCGAGACAAAAACTTTTAAGATTCACAAACATAACTGGATGAAATCAAAATGTTCATTATTTCCCTTATTTAGAACACGGTGTCCTTTTAGAGACACCTTTCATTGATATTTCAACGAAAGAGACCCTTGTCCGACATAAATATTTATTTAACCAAGTAATTTCGACATTTAATTCGTTCAATATTCTGTATTTTTATAGAATACATACAGTATATATAATGATGATTTTGCAAATTATTCGTTAATATGTTATCTGTTGAGGTAAAAATAGGGTTTGAATGGAGTAAACAAAATCAACAGTGTCTGATTGTATGAGACTAAAAAGGAAAATATGAGAGGCTGCCTGTGAAAAATCTAATTTATTTATTTTATTTGTCAGATATAACGCAAGAAATACAAATGTGAGTGTTCAGAGTATAAACATACCTCAGTTGCATGATGAGTAACCGAAGACAAGGAAAATATGAAAATTGCTGCAAACATGTCCAAGTGGATAAAAGTAGTGATTTGCAATAATAATTAAAACACTAAGGTGTGCAATCCGCAATGGAAAAAATACTATTTACAGAAATAATGCTAAAAATTACAATGATCATAAACGTCGGTCATCTTTAAAGTTGATCATTAATTTATGGAAGCTTATATAAATGGCATTTATAAATTTACCTCCCATCTTTAAAATAAATTTTACGACATATACTAATACTTGTGAAAGTTTCATGCTTTTGTCAGAATTTGCACAATTGTTGTGATTTTTGGAGCTTATACGCTCTACTATATAAGAATATAGGGTTTAAGAATATAAAAAATATATATGTTCAACATTTCAAAGTTGAGGAGTAGAGACTACATTATTGCTCTAACATTACATAGGGGCCGAAATAAGGGGCCTACCCTACGATTTAAAATGCGCCTCTTCGTATGAACTTTCCACAATCTTTTCTTTAATGAACTTCATCTTCATTTGTAATGATTGTGATGGATTCGTAAGCTATAGGCCTAATCTGTATCTTAAATTCAATTAGCTATTTTGTTACTGCAGATTTTTTGTTTTGTTTCACTGTTTTACATCTCAAGTTAGCCCAAATCCGACAATTAATTTTCATTGATCAAAATTAATCTCAGCAAAAAAAAAAATAATTATAATAAAAAATAAAAATAAACTAGATTTTAATTCGTCATGCGGACGAATTAGGTGGTCTGTCCTTATTCTCGCCATCATGATCACTATTACCATGTTCAAGCAGATCAATATGATCTTCATGATGACAACGGAATGTTCATTATGGATGGAATACTTGTGAAAGACGGGAGATGATAAAGCACTGTGAAAAGGGTCTCTTTGATATATGAAATTACATGTGATATGAAAAAAGTAATTATAATCTGTTTAATCTTGCTAAATTTTAACTTTCTTACCTTTTAATTATCATAAAGGATCATGTACGAGGTGGTAAAAAGAAAAAAAAAATGAAAAAAAAAATCATCTTGTTCACCCCCAGGACTCGAACCTGCGCCCCCGAGAACTCAAGTCAGGTGCGTTATCCATTGAGCCACGATATTCCCCATAGAGATTACACGTTCCCATAGAGATTACACGTAAGCAAATTTGAGAATTACAAATCCAATTTTGCAAGCGAAAAACGGGCATGATCCTGGCATCTGATCGAAAAATGGAGGGCATATTTCCGAAAGCTTAGAATCTCAGCTACATCATACCAAAAGCTCAGGGATAACTAACAAGAACAAGTGGAATGCCTCTGGCCGTCTCACCTGCATCACGCGATTCAATATAGCAGCAGTGCTGATTTTGAAAACTACTATAACTCGCACAAGATGTTCAGTGATACTTGGTTACTCTTATTTCCACGTTTTATGAACTAGACCAATACACTTATAGAGATATGATGGCAATTCAACAAATACCCCCAACGTGGCCAAAGTTCTTTGACCTTACATGACCTTTGACCTTGATCATGTGACCTGAAACTCGCACAGGATGTTCAGTGATACTTGATTACTATTATGTCCAAGTTTTATGAACTAGACCAACACACTTTCAAATTTATGGCTGTAATTCAACAAATACCCCAATTTGGCCAAAGTTCATTGACCCTAAATGACCTTTGACCTTGATCATGTGACCTGAAACTTGCACAGGATGTTCAGTAATACTTGATTACTATTATGTCCAAGTTTCATGAATCAGATCCATAAACTTTCAAAGTTATGATGGTAATTCAACAGATACCCCCAATTCGGCCAAAGTTCATTGACCCTAAATGACCTTTGACCTTGGTCATGTGATGTGAAACTCATGCAGGATGTTCAGTGATACTTGATTAACCTTATGTATAAGTTTCATGAACTAGGTCCATATATTTTCTAAGTTATGATGACATTTCAAAAACTTAACCTTAGGTTAAGATTTTGATGTTGATTCCCCCAACATGGTCTAAGTTCATTGACCCTAAATGACCTTTGACCTTGGTCATGTGACATGAAACTCAGGCAGGATGTTCAGTAATACTTGATTAACCTTATGGCCAAGTTTCATGAACTAGGTCCATATACTTTCTAAGTTATGCTGTCATTTCAAAAACTTAACCTCAGGTTAAGATTTGGTGTTGACGCCGCCGTCGCCGTCGCCGTCGGAAAAGCGGCGCCTATAGTCTCACTCTGCTATGCAGGTGAGACAAAAAATGGAGATATAGCTCACGAAATAGAGGAATGTAGAATCTAGTTTTGAGAAAAAGTCATGTCCCATAGAGATTACACGTAAAATGAGGAAAAATGACATGCCTCTTTTCATCGCAATTTTACACCATGATGCGTTTTTCAAAATGAAAATTCATGCTAACTGACGAGAAAGAGTACATTCTAAACTACAACATATCGAAATCTGGGCGAAAAATGATCAATATTCACGGAGTTATGATCAAATTTGCATAAATTTGATGACGTCATTTTTGAAAAAATGAAATTTTCAGTTTAGGCGCAATTTTGATGACGTCATGATCAAATTGAGGGACAATGGTGACATGAAATCAAATCTACAACTCATACTCTATCGATATATGAAAAAAAAAATTGGGGTCAACGGACTATTTAAAGAGCTACAGTGAATTTTCAATAGACATGTTTTTGCCCATATATGGCCTGTAGTGAGAGCTCGCGCGCACACGTGCTGCAAAGTTTAACGGGTGATAATTTCGTTATTACTTGTCGTAGAAGGTTGATCAAGGTATCAAATTGTTCAGAATTATATTATCGGTGCATTGATATAAAAAAATTTGGCGATTCTATGTTGAAAGATGCAATTACGCGCAAAAACGCGCGCGCATGTGCGTGCGCGCGTTTTTTTGCAAAATGCTTAAAATGGCCTGAAACGTATGGAAAATTAATTTGGAACGAATTTGAGCATTTTAAAATTTTAATGCGCGCGTACGTGCGCGTCGAGGTGCGCGCGCGGAATTTGATGAAATTTTTAGTTGACCGTTGACCTGAAATTGATGTATACCAAATATAGTTGATTTTTGATGACTCGTTATCGAGATATGATAATGACCTGATTTTTACAAAATGGCGCCTGGATGACGTCACGATGACCTGATGACCTTGAAAAAGTTGATTTAACTTGAAATCATAAGGCTTGATGACTGACAGAAATTTGAAGGAAATTGACCATGTCGATTTCGAGTGAACGTGTGTGCAAAAAAGTGTACGGAAGAAATAAAAATAAACTAGATTTTAATTCGTCATGCGGACGAATTAGGTGGTCTGTCCTTATTCTCGCCATCATGATCACTATTACCATGTTCAAGCAGATCAATATGATCTTCATGATGACAACGGAATGTTCATTATGGATGGAATACTTGTGAAAGACGGGAGATGATAAAGCACTGTGAAAAGGGTCTCTTTGATATATGAAAATACATGTGATATGAAAAAAGTTATTATAATCTGTTTAATCTTGCTAAATTTTAACTTTAATACCTTTTAATTATCATAAAGGATCATGTACGAGGTGGTAAAAAGAAAAAAAAAAATGAAAAAAAAAATCATCTTGTTCACCCCCAGGACTCGAACCTGCGCCCCCGAGAACTCAAGTCAAGTGCGTTATCCATTGAGCCACGATATTCCCCATAGAGATTACACATTCCCATAGAGATTACACGTAAGCAAATTTGAGAATTACAAATCCAATTTTGCAAGCGAAAAACGGGCATGATCCTGACATCTGATCGAAAAATGGAGGGCACACTTCCGAAAGCTTAGAATCTCAGCTACATCATACCAAAAGCTCAGGGATAACTAACAAGAAAAAATGGAGATATAGCTCACGAAATAGAGGAATGTAGAATCTAGTTTTGAGAAAAAGTCATGTCCCATAGAGATTACACGTAAAATGAGGAAAAATGACATGCCTCTTTTCATCGCAATTTTACACCATGATGCATTTTTCAAAATGAAAATTCATGTAACTGACGAGAAAGAGTACATTCTAAACTACAACATATCGAAATTTGGGCGACAAATGATCAATATTAACGGAGTTATGATCAAATTTGCATAAATTTGATGACGTCATTTTTGAAAAAATGAAATTTTCAGTTTAGGCGCAATTTTGATGACGTCATGATCAAATTGAGGGACAATGGTGACATGAAATCAAATTTACAACTCATACTCTATCGATATATGAAAAAAAATTGGGGGTCAACGCACTATTTAAGGAGCTACAGTGAATTTTTAATAGGCATGTTTTTGCCCATATATGGCCTATAGTAAGAGCTCGCGCGCACACGTGCTGCAAACTTTAACGGGTGTTAATTTCGTTATTAATGGTCGTAGGTTGATCAAGGTATCAAATTGCTCAGAATTATATTATCAATGCAACGATATAAAAAAAACGGCGTTTCTGCGTTGCGTTGAAGGCGTTACGCGCGGAAACGCGCGCGCATACCTGTGCGTGCGCAAATTTTTGAAATGCTTAAAATGACCTGAAACGTACTTTACTTTGGTCAAAAAGTGATTTTGAGCATTTTAAAAATTTGACGAGCGCGTACGCGCGCGTCTTGACCTCCAGGTGACCTTTGATGACATGACCTGTTGACCCTTGACCTGAAGTTGATGTGATGTTAATTTGATTGATTTTTGATAATTGATAATGGAGATATGATCGACAATGTGATTTTACAAAATGGCGCCTGGATGACGTCACGATGACCTGATGACCTTGAAAAAGTTGATTTAACTTGAAATCATAGGGCTTGATAACTGACAGAAATTTGAAGGAAATTGACCTTGTCGATTTCGAGTGAACGTGTGTACAAAAAAGTGTACGGAAGAAATAAAAATAAATAAAGAATAAATAAAGAATAAAGAAAGAAAATTCTGGCGAAATCAATAGGTGATCTGTCGTTGACAGACCACCTAATAAAGAATAAATAAAGAAAGAAAATTCTAGCGAAATCAAGAGGTGATCTGTCTTTGACAGACCACCTAATAAATGATTTACCATGTTTAACATTTTAGTTTTGAATCGTGTTTTTTTTTTGCTGAACATTATAAACATGTTTTTACCTTGCATAATTTCTTTTAAAGAAATTTGTTTTCATGTTGTTTAATTAAAATGAGAAAGCATGAGGGGTCAGAGAGATAGTGCCGCCCATTGCGATTTTTCAAAAAAAATTTAATGGAAATGGTGTGGGGATAGGACCGAGGGAGAATAAAAGAAAACATATTAATAAAAATATTTGGGCCTACATTACCCCCGGACATAATAGTACCCCGGAGAAGTTAAATTGACATCCGTTTTTGGTCGTCTTGCCGTGCAAAAAGACGACCTGAAATTGATGACAACTAGCCCCCATATAAAAAATAACTTGGCACTGTGACCATCCCAGATAATGCATCAGTGCACTCACACTATTGCGAGGTTAGTATATGCTATACGAACCTCGCACAACCTACGTGTTTTTGTAGTGGATTTTAGAGTTGTCGTTAACATCGCTTCATAACGTGAATGATGTTAGCCGAAACCCATTCCGCTACTCACCAGGGCTTTTCCTGGTAGAAAGCGTTCCATTTTCAATTTTTAACATATTTTTTTAATTTAAAAAGGACACAAAAAAGAGCAAAATCGCTTATCTCCGCCTGGAAAGTGGCTTTGCACGTCTCTTCCACGGAAATAAAAGGAAGGTCGTTGGTGGCGCTAATACAGTTCACAACCTTAATTCAGCTTGGTGGTATTTTTAAAACTAGATTCATATTCATTGTATGCGCAATTCCAATAATTGTTTGATAAAATAGAGACCCCAATAAATGCAATAACTTAAAAAACATACTTTTTTATTATTTTCTGACGATAATACTTTTTGGAAAATATTCAAAACGATGACAAATTAAACAAAAAATAAAGAAAATTCTATGTACCTTGAACGAAGCCCCGCAAGTGCTACCGTTTGTTTGTCAATTAACGTTCCACCAAATTCTTTACAGTAAAAAGATTGAACACTTTGCCGACTTCGCGTAACGCTTTGCATCGATTTACGTGTAAGATAATTTTTGTGTCTAGTCTTTCAATTGTAGTGTCTTTGATATGAAGATAAATCGCGCGTCCTTTTTCGCTCATTAGACAAAAAATTTGAGAGCTAGAAAGGTGGCTTTCGTATTTTGTCAACGAGAAGAAAAATCAATGCTTAAATGACACATTTTGACGCATTCGTATTAATTTTTCATAAAGTAATGTTATTTGTTGAATGCGCCGTGCCTTCAATTATTCTGTAGTCGGCGGCAGAGATGTAGCCGTGGGTTGCATCAGTGTGCAACCCCCAAAAATGTTTAAAGGTGATATGTCAGTGTGGCTTGCTATAAACACATTTTCTCTCAATGCCGACGGTGGCAGGCGTAGCCAGGCGGCTTCTTGAGAGTAAAAATCATTTACTAACGTAGGCTTACTCTAAACGAAGCCAGGGAGTCCTTCCTATTCATCTGCGTGTACCGCAAAAAACCCTGAAACTTTCGCCCCCGAGATTTCTACTTTCCTTCTAAAAGATCTAGCTCTAAATCATGTACATGGGATAAAACTTCAAAAAACGTGTTCACCCAAGCAAAACATCGCCGGCGAACTCGATAAGTCACGTGACCGCCGCCATTTTGCTAGGTCAATTGTTCGAGAACGCGCCGTAGAAGGCAATTGAAAGTATGTGCAAGATGCAATATGTTTTCTAGTTCAGTGGTTGAAGCGGGACATTTTAGCACTTTTTAATCTAGCACCGCTCATAATTTTGCCGCCCACTATACGCGTCACGTAACTAGGTTGCATTAACAAAGGATCAATGATGGCGATGTCAACAAGTGTAAGTAAACTCTCTTCTACTTTTATTACTGCATGTCATTTTGGCGTCATTTTGTAACCATAACTATCCATTTTTTGCCAAACGTTGCCAACCAATATTTTTACCCATGTACAGAAGTGTTAACCTCAGATTCTAAACATAACTAGCAGTTTGGCGCATTTTTATAGTTGCCTTTTTCTTTGGTGCGTGGGAGCCTATATGTATGATGGGGTGTCCAAACTTCGCGCACTTTTCAAAAATATTCATCAGGCTTCAATTTTTTCACAAAATATTCATAATTTATACAAAACCAATTCAAGAAATAGTTACCACATTGACGGCAAGATCGTAAACTATAAAATCATGAACGAAAATGTAAAGTAGGTCAAGGGGATTTGCCGGTATCGCGATCTCAAAATTCTATTCCGATCGGCGAATGCGCGTTGTGCTGGAAAACCGTTCAGAAAAAGTGTGACCTAACTTCGCGGACCAAAGTTTTTGTGGACATTTATACAAAACTCAAGCTCAAAAAGTGAAATATTTATATCAGATTGATGGCAAAATGCTATAGAATCGGTTAGTACCACATTTAACTCACATTTTTGATGATTTCTGCTTGCAAAATGGTGATATCGTGATGCTTGTTGAGAATATCAGATTTCTTCAAAACGGGCGCTAACGGTGACAAATTTGCCGATCTTTTGCCAATATTTTCATGAATACTGAACTCATCCTAAAGAAACTTACACCAAAGGGTAATTTTAGGTCGCTTTTCACGTTGATGATGTCAGATTTTAAGGATATTGGCTAGTTTTTTAGATAATGACCGTCCGCGAAATTTGGACTCACTGCCATACAAACGCCAGGCGTTCGGGGAGTGACCATACGTAGAGTATATTACTTTTACTCCCCAGACGCCTCCAGGCTAGGTACACGCAGATGAATAGGAAGGACTCCCTGGCTTCGTTTAGAGTAAGCCTACGTTAGTAATGATTTTTACTCTCATTCTCAAGAAGCCGCCTGGGAGACTCTCATCAACGCAAGCGTCCGTATCGTGGGTGAAGAACAATAGAAAACAAGATGGCGGCGTAAACATCGGGCAAGTCTCTTCCGTCTATTCATGATATTTTCCTCATTTTTTTTGATGAATTCTTGTCTAGAAATAAAATCCATGGCGTAGAAATGTCGGAAATGAAGTTGTAATTATCCCATGTACATGATTTAGGGCTAGATCTTTTAGAAAGAAAGTAGAAATCTCGGGGGCGAAAGTTTCAGGTTTTTTGGTGGTACACGCAAAAGTATAGGAAGGAAGACCTGGCTTCGTATGAGAGTAACCTTACGTTAGGAAATGATTTTTACTCTCTAGACTAGTACTAGGCCTAGTAGAAGCCTCCTGGCGGCTTAACTGCAGAATACCCCGACACTGCTCACTACCCAATCGTTGGTCAGCCAACACAACGATGTCAAGACCTATAGCTATATACTAATTCAATGGTATATAGCCTAGATATATCCATACTATTATATACGTACATGCATTACTGGTACTACTACTACTACTATACTACGTACGTACGTACGTATGACGGTACGTACGAGCAATGCATCCAGGCCATACGTAATGACCTTTGCCCTTTGACTACTACTAGAGCTATAATTAAACATCGTTGGGTGCGCTGCTAGCCAACGACCCACGTTGTGACGGTACGGACGGTGCAATATAATATTCAAAACATCGTTGGCTAACCAACGACCCACGATGTGAAACTGTTATATCATAAAATAAGATTAATACACTCTTTTAAATTACCTACTAGAGCTATATACATCGTTGGGTGCGCCGCTAGCCAACGACCAACGATGTGACGGTGCCATGTAACATTTAAAACATCGTTGGCTAACCAACGACCCACGATGTGAAGGTGCAATAGTACAAGATTAATACACTCTTTTAAATTACCTACTACTACTAGCTATTGCTATACATCGTTGGGTGCGCCGCTAGCCAACGACCAACGATGTGACCGTGCAATGCAACATTCAAAACATCGTTGGCAAGCGTTTCAAAGTATGGTTTCACAAAACAGTTTAATATATGCATATCCTGGTTAGTGAGGTGATCGATGTCATTCACTCTCTATTTCTTTTGTATTTTTTATACATGAAATATTTTCATTTTTTCTTCATTAAAATATGAAATAAAGTTTTAATTCCCATTGAAGGAATTCAATGGGAATTGAATTCAATGGGAATTGAATTCAATTAGGGTTAGGGTTAGGGTTAGGGTTAGGGTTTAGGGTTAGGGTTAGGGTTAGGGTTAGGGTTAGGGTTAGGGTTAGGGTTTAGGGTTAGGGTTAGGGTTTAGGGTTAGGGTTAGGGTTAGGGTTAGGGTTAGGGTTTAGGGTTAGGGTTAGGGTTAGGGTTAGGGTTAGGGTTAGGGTTAGGGTTAGGGTTAGGGTTTAGGGTTAGGGTTAGGGTTTAGGGTTAGGGTTAGGGTTAGGGTTAGGGTTAGGGTTAGGGTTAGGGTTAGGGTTAGGGTTAGGGTTAGGGTTATATTCACATCATTGGCATCGCCGGCAATGTTGGCCTCTACAACAGGCATATTCACATCGTTGGCATCGCCGGCAATGTTGGCCTATGTAAGATACATTCACATCGTTGGCACTGTTGGCATCTACTACAGGCACCAACACATCGTTGGCATCGCGGGCGCTGTTGGTATATACATACTAAACATACATTCACATCGTTGGCATCGCCGGCAAAGTTGGCCTATACTTACTAAAGATACATTCACATCGTTGGCATCGCCGGCAATGTTGGCCTCTACTACAGGCATATTCACATCGTTGGCATCGCCGGCAATGTTGGCCTCTACTACAGGCATATTCACATCGTTGGCATCGCCGGCAATGTTGGCCTATGTAAGATGCATTCACATCGTTGGCACTGTTGGCATCTACTACAGGCACCAACACATCGTTGGCATCGCGGGCGCTGTTGGTATATACATACTAAACATACGTTCACATCGTTGGCATCGCCGGCAAAGTTGGCCTATACTTACTAAAGATACATTCACATCGTTGGCATCGATGGCAAGGTTGGCCTGTACTACAGACACCAACACATCGTTGGCATCCTGGCCGGCGCTGTTGGCCTATACGTACTAAAGATACATTTACATTGTTGGCATCGTTGGCACTGTTGGCATCTACTACAGGCACCAACACATCGTTGGCATCGCGGACGCTGTTGGCCTATACATACAAAAGATACATTCACATCGTTGGCATCGCGGGCAAGGTTGGCCTATACTACAGACACCAACACATCGTTGGCATCCTGGCCGGCGCTGTTGGCCTATACGTACTAAAGATACATTTACATTGTTGGCATCGTTGGCACTGTTGGCATCTACTACAGGCACCAACACATCGTTGGCATCGCGGGCGCTGTTGGCCTATACCTACTAAAGATACATTCACATCGTTGGCATCGAGGGCAATGTTAGCCTGTACTCTACAGTACAGACACCAACACATCGTTGGCATCGCGGGCAATGTTGGTCTACATAGGAAACTACAGATATGATCGCATCGTTGGCATCGCGGGCACTGTTGGCATGTACTACAGACACCAACACATCGTTGCCATGGCGGGCAATGTTGGTTTACATAGGCAACTACAGATATGATCGCATCGTTGGCATCGAGGGCAATGTTGGCCTGTACTACAGACACCAACACATCGTTGGCATCGCGGGCAATGTTGGTCTACACCACTCGTCATCCCCGACCATTTGCCAAACAGCAAAAGGTAGGGGATGGGACTAGAGGTATGTGAGGCGTACTCATAGACAAAATTTGTGATAAAAAATGTAAAAGTAAGAGAGTTTGACTTACCAGTCTTTCCCCCCGAACCAAACGTTGATCTTCCTTCCGTTGTTGCTGGAATTTATCTTGGACTCAACGATATCTTGTCAATTATTCGAGGACTCTTCGGTAAATCGTCAGAATGTATGATGAAATTTGTCATGATCCTCAGCAGCGCATAGACTTCTACGTAGAGGATGTAACGCGCCCTCTTGTGCTCAATTAAAGAAAGCTCACGGAAGCGACCACACCACTGTCCTCTACAAAGCTGTATAAAAATCATAGAGATATACATCTCTATGATAAAAATGCTTCTCACCACAGATACCTGTTTCCGGTGATGCTTCTATTTCGGAAATCCAAGATCCAGCGATAGTAGTCTCTTTCTCCCCTGACACACAATATTTTATTTTTATTATTTTATACATCAGAATAATTTTAGCGCCATCAGCTTAGTTTATTCTATAATGAACTGTATCTTGTCGTATGCTGAAAGGAAATATGATGCCTTTTTTTTTGGGGGGGGGGGGTTATTGCTTCTTTTCTCGATCCCCGATGCCTCTCTTTTATTGAGTACTATCATTGTAAGGGTTAATTATTAATATTATTATTTTGGTTTTCTATTATTTTTCATATTATTATGGAATATTCATCATCATATCACTTTTGTAAGCCAACATTTTGTACCATCCTGAAATTAATATGGGTCAAGGCTGAAATGTGAAAAGAATGGAAGGGGCAAGAAACTCAAGACAAAGTGATAAAACAGAACATAATTACGTTCCAATTCTTTTTAATGAGTTTCTTTTATTTATCCAGGATGGGGAGCACATCAGGCTCGTGCCCACCCCCTCGAAAGCCATAGAACACATTTATTTTGCATCCATTTTGTTTGATAATTTGTACTGTTAATTTCATTTGATTGTAATCCTTTATGTTTGGATTTGAAATCAATTAAATTAACTTGAAACTTTCCCGCCCTCCCCTTGAAAATTGTGATCTACCCCTAAATAGGCCTTTGTGGTAAGTGATTTTTTATTTTATTTATTTCTTAATGAAAATCCTTTAGGTTAGGATTTTAAATCAATGAAAACAAACTTGAAACTTCATACTGTATAGCGAGGAGCTGTTATCATAATAAATAAATAACTAAATCAAATAAATCAAAATCAAATCATAATTGTGAAATTATTCGTTACATAAATCTCCTTCACGGGGGGGGGGGGGAGCTTGTGATTTTTTTCTGTAAAAGAAACCACCCCTCCCCCTTTGGAAAATCCTGGATTCTCCCCTGATTAGACCCACAGTAAAGTTTGTTATTCTGAATTTCTGTTACATAATAATTTGGAAATTAATGCCTAACTTTGTGAAAAGTATTTCTATCGTCAGGTTCATTAATTAGAAAAGAATAAGGGGCTTTTTCATCAAGAGTCCCATAACAGAAAATTAACAAAATCAAAACAACTGAATTTCTCCTTAATTTTTTTTTTTTTCATACAAAAATGTCTTATTTCATTCCACTTTCACAACTACTAGTATCACTTTTGACTTTGTATAAACATGAAACAAAATTGCAAATTTGTCTTGATTGAGGCTATCAAGACTTCCTTACCAGAATTCATTACAAGCAAAGTTTCGTCGAAACATCAATGGTCAGTGGTCCAAACGGGTTGATGAGCCTCTATGGTTTCGTGAGTTCTTTTTTCTTTTTCGATTTGTCACTGTCGAACACAATAGACGTAATGGAGGCAGTTGGATGAGGTTCACGTTGAGAAATCGGTGAGTTTTTATTCATTTTTTATATCATATTTATTAATTTAAAGTCATATCTGTCAAAATAACAGTTTACATCAACGGATCAGTTCAAGTATGAACTGATTCGCGATGCTTTGGGCAACAGATGGGGGGAAAATGACCAATATATATTTTAACAATAGAGAGGTATACAGCCGAGAACGAGGTTATATTATAACCTCGTTCGTAGGATGAGTGGTCTACACATACTACGGAAATATACACATCGTTGGCATCGCGGACACTGTTGGTCTACATACTACAGAACACAGATATAGATCGTTGGCATCGAGGGCAGTGTTGGCCTGTACCGACTACAGACACCAACACACCGCTACCATCGCGGACTGTGTTGGCCTACACGTACTACGAAAATATACACATCGTTGGCATCGCGGGCAATGTCGGCCTACATACTACAGATGCACACAGATATATATATAGATCGTTGGCATCGCGGGCAGTGTTGGCCTGTACTACGGACACCAACGCACCGCTAGCATCGCGGACTGTGTTGGCCTACACGTACTACGAAAATATACACATCGTTGGCATCGCGGACACTGTTGGTCTACATACTAATCGCGCGCGCTCGCATCGTTAGCGTTACAGTGCAGTCTGAACACTTAGAATCTATTCAAAAAATACTTAATGTAAGTTGTAAATCATTCAATTATTTATTATAGCTGATTTTCTGATTTGATAGCTTAAGTACATCGTTGTGCGTTGGCTCTCCAACGATAAGGTAACGCAGTGTCCGGGTATTCTGCAGTTGTTCCCTCCTGGCTACGGAGGACCACTCATTCAATGAACAAGGTTAGGACATGTCTGGAGGTGTCTTTCGCTTTCCAAGGACTATTCTTCGTATCGCCCAAATCGGCCTTGTGAAACAGTTGAGCGATATCTCGTTCTTACGTCATGTACGTATGGTTCTACGAAAGACCCTTTCAAAACTGGGCTGCGGCCCGCGAAGCGGGCCGGAGCTCCCTGCCTGGGTTACGCAGCGGCCTGCTGCGCCCGCCCGCCAGCTGCGGCGGCGCGGCAGCCCCAGATCGAATCCACACACACTTCCAAAACAAAATTACAAGAAAAAGAAAAGAACAAAGTGGCATGCCAACAAAGTATGAGAACGTACATTATCGCAATTCAATCATAAGCAATTAAAGGGTACAAAATTTATTTAAACTAGGTACCTGGTACACTCACCTCTACTAATAAGATTATCAACATTTTGAATCTGCCGGCGAAGAAACTAGCTGCGATGCGGCGACAGTGAGGTCACATGACGTATGTGATATGATATGGCACGCCATTTGTCCCGGCAAAACTAGCACTTAATTTGTGAAAATTTCAGTACAAATATGTCAGATTTTAAGATGTCTGGAGGGTAAATCCTTCCTTTCGCTGAAAACTGAATTTTTTTTAAATTTATCGCGCCCTTTAGCTCCCCTTATCATAGTAAAGTTCTTCTTCTCGAGGGTACCCCGTTCACCTATGAATAAGTGACCTGTATTTGACTTGAATGTCCTTATTTACTTCTGATAAATGCCCCCTATCTTTTCTTGTTAGTGTAAAACTACCAGTATTTTAAATGTAAGCCAAGGTAATTGCAAATAGCATCCTTTTCTTCATTCTGCAGGGGCAGCAGAACTGGAGGAGGTAGGGGCACTTATTAATTCCCCCAATAATTTTCATATGATTCTTTAATGACATGTGCCTAGTGTGAGTGTGAGTGTGAGGTAACATTTTTTTTTTATCTGTGCATTTTCATTCCTGAAGTTGATTCTTTTTTATTTATTAAGTATTTGTTATTGTGTTGTTGTTCTTTGCGCCTTAAGAGGTGGGTATAGGTACGACATAATTGGGAGAATTTTATTCAACATTTTATGCCTAAAAGGGGCATTAATCCTCATTAATCCTTACAGTGCACTCGGGTCGGGAGGCCCTGTGTTTATTATGTTCTCTTCAGGCGATATAAGGTGACTTTACAAAAGTAAGGGAATTTTCCGACGGTTACTTTCTCTTCAACAAACACTTCATTTGAAAGTGAATAATATTCTATATCCTTTTAAAAATCAAAAAAAAATCAGAGTGAAAAAAAAGTTGTAATTCAGAATAGCCCACATAGCAGGTTTACAACTTAAGTGTGGGGGAAGTTCTATGCCATCACCTTGCCCCTCACCCACAGCAACACTCACCCTTGTGAAACGCAGCAATGAACAATAGAAGAAAGTGAAAATGAGATTGTTTACCATGCAAAGGTACATTATGTTTCACGGGGGCATATGGGACATACTCATCGAAGGACTCGAGGCTACCACCTTTACATTAAATATACTTAATAGAAAGGTTAATTGTGCCCCTGAGGGGCGAACATTTCTCATTTTTTCAGTTACCATTTTTCGACAAGAAAAGTGCTTTCATGCATGGAGGGTTTTTTCTTGTCTTTAAAAATTGATTATTTCCTAACTTAAAGGGGCACATGGAACCATGGCCGTACACATAGGGAAAGGAACAGTTGCCCACCCCCGTCATTTTGAAACCTACATTTCGTAATGAATATTTTCATAAAATTATCAAAAAGTGTGCACGAACTTCACTTTATAAAATGCAGACAAGCTTGATCGCTTCTCACTTAATTGCCTTCGAGTTTCTTCTAACATCTATCCCCCCTCCGGAAAAAATATATTCGGACATTGGGATTAAGGGTTCTTCAAAAAAAGTATAATTGGGGAGGGGGCAAGTGTTGATCCCCTCCCCCACCCCTTTAAACCAGGAGAATTAAACCCCTTAAATAGTTTTGCAACCCATAAATTCTATTGGGGGCAAGGTCCCATCTTAAGTTTACAAACATAAAAATAAAAACTTATAGTAATGTTCATCAAAAATGGAAAAACTAAGATTTTCGATTGATAAACACAACTTATCAAATAATTGTTCATCAAGTGGAAAACTCATTTTCTTGCTCGATAAATTAAGTTTTTCAAATTTACAATTGAAAAACTAAGTGAATCCTTCGAAAACCCTAGGTTTTCACCGATAAATTGAGTTTTTCGATGAAAAACTGAGTTTATCGCCAATACACTTAGTTTTTTCAAGCAATATACATGTAATGAAAAATTCTATTTTGGGGGTGATAAACAGTATTTTGTTAGAAAAACTTGGTTTACATTGAAAAATTGAGTTAATCGCCTTATGGGACAAATGGCGCGCCATACACGGATGCAGAGACCAAGTATAGTGTCGCCGAAACGTCCAATTGCGAAAAAAAAGAGATCAGAATGCGAAGGGCTAAGCATACCGGCTACACCCGTTACTAGTATATAGGGCAGATTCAGCATGTCCAATAAAGTGTGTGTGTGTGTGGGGGGGGGTATTGGTGTGACTGCTTCAAAGCATTAATTGTTGGGGTAGCCCTTTAAGCTTTTATCAAAAAATGCAAAAATGTTCATGTTATTTAGAGATTCAGATTTATGAAGGGCCTACAAAAAATGATGCGATATTACTTAGGTGACCCTGAGCAGAACATTCTTGAGCAGAATGTGAAGCGCGAGGTGAATTGGGGGGTGAATTACCGACATACAGACCCGAAAAAGTGTAATTATAAACTGTTAAGGAATTAACAAAGAGGACTAATCAAACAATGCAAGTAAGAAGTGCTAGCTGAAAATTTTGATATTTAGACCTGGAAACGGGACATTGCACTTTTTGCCAATCATCATATCTCACCAAAATAAAATAATGACAGCGTGAAGTTTGAGCTGAAATCTTAATTATCATCATATCAGCCATGTTCAGCCAACTGCAAGTTGAAGGCCTCCTCAAGTTGGTGCCAAAGGTACGTGCTTGTCTTGTGCTGATGCAATCCAATTTATGCTACTAGTATTATGAGAATCACTGACGGTCTTTTAGCCACATTGAGAATTAAAGTGTAGCGGGGCCTATATCCATGAGCCATGGAGTTAATACCTTAGATTTATTAATCCCATGTATTAAACTGTTCATGATGCGTAAGTAATCAAAAATGAAAGGAATAACTGGACTTTATGTAAGTTATTTACCTCTTTGATCATAAAAATAATAACTCAGCATCTCCGGTTCATTCCCATCTGGGATGCACAAAAAATTTCAACCAATTCTTCTGTTCAATCTATGCATGAAAATATTACGTAGTAAACAGTAAATACAATATAAATCATTTGCCTCTGCTAAAAAAGTTATTGATACCAGTTTGGGTTTTTTTTACTGGGACATATTGTATATCGTGTCCAGTGAAAGACAGAGGAAATGCCATTACTCAAATTTACACACTTGGTTAAAACCATCAGCAATTATTTGCACACACACACACACATAAATTTGATTTTGCACGTTTACTATTATCTATCACACCATCATTCATATTGAGCAAATTGAGCCATTATGCACCATTAATCACTTTGCTAGGTCCTGCATCATTGTCTCAATACAGTCATTGATAATTAATCCTTGAAAATATTCCTTTAAGCTGTGTGTAAAGTTACGTATGCTCTACATGAATATGTACCACAGGATTTAGACACCCTGTATTTCTCCTGGGATTTTCTCTTTTTTAAGGGGGACATAATTCTCATACAACCCTGATCAATTTTTTGAAAAATAACTTTTGCACTGAAATTCTTATTGGCAAACAAGAATATTAATCTATAAATGTCAAAATTTCAAGTTCAGCTTTAGTGAATCAAAACTATTGAGAATCTGGTTTAATAGCCATGAGTAAGGTAAGTCATTGTAGAATCATATTATATGAAACTTTACAAGCTGCTCAATGAAATAGTCTCAAATTTTTAACTTTGTTTTTATATACACAGTTTATCTTTTACTGATTAACTTTATTCCACGACAAACAAATAACAGGCGACAAGTCAAAATTTTGAAATATTTTTGTGTTTTTTTTTTCTCATTCACAAAGCACAAATGGATATCATCATCAACCACATTTCACAACTTCATTGTTAGATTTATATTTTATACATTATTGTCACTGCTACATAATATACAATGGTGCTTAACATGGGGGAAGCATGTTCACTTTAAATATACTCTCATTGTTACCTCTGTTTGTAAGGAAAAATAATTAAAATATTCCCCCAATTCAAAAGAGGACTGAAGAAAGTGTACACATCAAAAGCCACGTTTTCAGAAGCACATCAAGTATTCTGAATAGTGAATACAATTTAAAAATTTATAATCCAGCCCAAACTAATGGGAGCATATATTATAAATTTGATGCCTTTATATAAGGTGCTTTATACAAAACATTGACCTGACATAGCTCTATGGTAATGTTGCTTCTAAATTAAATGTGAATATTCATCTAAATAATCTGATACAATTCTCCCTTCCTGAATAGAAAAAATACTTTGTTGTCCAGAAAGATACTGATTAGATCAAATTTGAGGCCGGGAATTTAATGAAAGTACCAAATGTGCATTTTATAATTAATGCTCTAAAATACCAATAAAGTTTTCACACCCCCCCCCCCCCCCAATAACAAAAGTATCCTATTAAAACAAAAAACAAAAAACAGCTGCAAACCATTAATGTATTTTTAATATGAACTAATTTTCAGTTTTCTATAAATAACCACTGTAATTATTTTAAAATATACAATGCCGAAGTCTGTTCCTACTTTCACTTTGTTCATCATAACCTCTTCACCACAAATAATTTATTTTTCTTAAAAAAGAATAAATCCTAAAAGAGCTAATTTATAACTTGCATATACTGATTGATGGGTCACTCATTTCTCCTAAAAAGAAATACTGGAGGCGTCTAAAAAAAATCAATAGAATAGAATACCAGCACAATCTTACAAAAATCCAGTACAAGTATAATCAAATTTGACAATTGCAAGATATGCCAATTTTCTCTTGGATTATAGATTCTTTTCATCTCTAGTGTTCTCGTCTAAATAATATAAAACAAAACACAGTATATCTTTTACAACTGGCCTTATCATAAATGCTTTGAGGTGTATATAAAGAGTGATTCTCTAAGTATTATTATTTTTTAAATGCACATTAATGTGTAGAACTAATAACCACTTATGTTGATCTATATCTTTATAATAACACTGCATAAAAGGTGATTTTCTTCTACAATGTAGATAAAGATTGGGTATTTTTGGTATATGGTATGTAAACAACACATACATCTAAACAAAGAAACAGACAATGATTTTGTGCACTAATTCAAGAGTAAAAACAACCAAACATTTCTTGCAATGACCCTGAATAGTGCATAGTGGTACCAGTGATAACAATAATACTAATTAAAGCATAGCATATGATGAGAACCAAAAGAATAACTCATTTAAAATGTAAGCACCACCCTTTGACTGACAGCAAAAATACGTAGCATACAGAATCCATAAACTTACTAGATTAAGTTTTCATCCTTTGTATAAATGTTGTAGAAATGCTGACACAAATAGAATGCATTTTTAAGAAGTAATTGGTGGTGTGGGGGGGGGGGGGGGGCTATCAGAAAAAAAGTACAAACCTTTATGCATGAATTTCATTTGATATCATTTTCAACAGCCCATAAATACTAACTTTTTTTTCTGTTGGGTCTACTAACACAGGTGCTACCATCAAGTATATCAACTAGAAAATGTTGGTGCAGCTTGACATGAAATTTGCTACCATCTCAAAAATAGAATCTCTACATGGTAACATGATCAGTTGAGAGAGAAGACATTACTAGGAACCGTTTAATGACATGTAGAACTAGCACAGGTTGGAACACTGATCTACATATAAAGCAGGGATGTAATTAGGCACTTTGTTACACAAACTCAACATCCAATACAGTAGACATATTCATAGCTTTTTTATTTCTTTATACACATATCAACAAGAAATCACTAACCTTCCTGACCAAATTTCTACCACCCACTTATAAAAAGGATGCAAGTCTCAGCTTCTTTAGTTTCACAGATGAATGATCCATCTTCTTTCGTGTGTGTACATTTTTGTATCATGAAAAAATGAAGGTCACTAACCCCAATCCTGTGTCTATATCAAAAGTATATTTTGACAAAACAACTTAAGATGAGATGAATCCTTTTATAATTGGATGATATATTTGATCGAGTGAGATCATATAATACCCATATTATGTGATAGGTAGTTACAAACAAACCAATTAAACATATGCCACTCAATTCAATCTTGAGAGTAAGCATAATGTGATCATTTCCAGTCAATTTTTTTCTTTAAAATAAAATAACACTCCTAACCCTAGTCTAGAAGAAGCTTACCTAGCACTCCTTCCCTGCTACATGAATGTCTTTGGAAAGAGAAGATCCCATCTTAGGCAAACTCAGGTAGATAAATAATGCACTACATTGGTAAAGGCAATAAGATTCGCCATTAGAATCAACAATCCACATACAAGCATTGATTCTTTTCTACGAGAGACTCTCAGAGGGATTTTTTTTCTCAATAAATTACAATTTATTTTCCTATGGACAGCTGCTGCAGCGGGCGTAAACTGCAAATCAAGTCAAAGTTAACTCTTCCAGAAATGACTCTAATAAGCAGTAAAATGCAACATGTTCATCGTAATTCACGCTAAGCCAGCATGTAAATATATTACCCAGAATATAACTAAATGGTGGCGGTGTACACAAAAATAAAGCCGTTCAAACAGCTCAAAATCAGTCAGTGTTATTCAGCACTACAAAAATAGGATTCCATATACATATTTGCCCTGAAGTCATCCCAATATAGGAATCGATAAACATGATCGTCAGAGCTGGCCTCTTCAAGGCCGATGAACTACATTGCTACATATAATTCATTTCCAATTCAAAGAAAAAGTATATTTTCTTTGCATTATTTACAAAAGACTTTGTAAAAACTCCTCTTTTTTTTAAATATCAAATGGACAGAGCCCCAAAGAGGACAAGAATGAATGGCACTGGATGAACGCATGGTAGAAAATAGAGGATGGCACGGAGCAATCAGGATGTATATGTTTCAACATCCTGATTGAATGGGGGCCAGATGCAAAGAAACAAAACAAGAATTTTATTTTTTCAAAGAGGAATGCATAAAAGGAAATGATACATAATTGTGGAGGCAAAGTAATATCAAGAAAACTTCCTCCAAAGAATCATATATGAGAAGAGTAAAATGCGTTCATATGCAATGCAGATTCGGGGTTGGTTTCATAAAACTTGTTACAGTAACAAATTCACAATTTCTGATAAAAGCCACTGAAATCCTTCAATCTGATTGGTTGATAGTTCATTTGTAACAGAAATTGTGCATTTGCTATTATAACAAGTCTTTATGAAATAGGACTCTGGGCTTCATAGGTTTCCTTTTGGGGGGATGGGGATTGGTTTTGGACAGGGACAGTATAAAAGATCCAAAAAAGGGGAAATTTTGGATCATGAACAAACAAAATAAGACCCAAATACGAGGGCTGGTGGAGTAAGACTCAACTATTGGTCTCGGGTGACGAGACGAGGAATTCCTCATGGCGTTTGTGGGAGCCAATGGCCTTGATGGTGAAGGCATCCCTTGGAAGCTCCGATTTCCGTCTGAGCAGGGGCTTGGATTCCTTCCTACCTCCGGGTACTCCTTCAGCAGCCTGCGGGGGGGGGGGGGGGGGGTTAAAACAAAGGAACAAAATAATTAAGGCACATTATGAAGAAAAGGGTTGGAGTTAAAGAGTAGGAGGAAGAGAAACAGGGTACATTAAAAAGAGAAGAGTTTGAGTGATGGAAAAAGGGGAGAGAGACAGGAGGGTTTTCCCCAGAATGGAATAAGAAAGGCCAGACAAGAGAATGTATGCCAAAAGAGGAGAAGGAAAAGAAAAACAATAATTTGCATTATAACTGAACTCCTTGCATCTCCTTAACTGAGCACACAGAGTAAATTATTGACGATAGGAAAACACCCCTCGGCCATACATAATAGTCTGCTACATTCCACCCAAAGGGCCGTTTAGCAATGTAATGTAAATGTGATGTAAAATTATATATGACAGAACCAAATGCAAATGCAAAACAGTCATTCAATTATGCAATTTTTTTAAAAACAAACCTCACAACCCTGTGCACCCCTCCCACAATAAAAGTAAGCAGTGAATGGTCACACATCGTGCACATGCAACTTGCATGTACGAGCAGGTAATAAAATCAGACCAAGTGGTCTAAGACTAAAGTGCAATTAAACCATGGAATTGATCAGAAGGGGTGGGACCACTTCACTGCAGAATTCAAAAGAATGTAGAGTGAAGTACCTAACTCTTGGTAGAACTAAGTGACTCTACTTTATTAATGTTTATAATAGTGCGCCAACTAGATAATTAGCACCTCATAAATGTTATATATTATTATAATGACATTCCTTCCAAAAAAATATATTTCTCCTTTTCTGAAACATATATTGGACAGATTAATTTTGGAGGACATCTCACACAATATGACAAACACTTAGCAATAGAATAACAATTCACCACAAAAATACATCATTGTTCCAAGTTGACTGCAACATGTTTTCAGGACCAGATATACAAGAAATACACAAGTGCATCCTAGCCCCTCCCCCATGCTTTTCCTAGTAGCAAGAATGATTGCTGGCCTGATAATTCTCTAAAGACCTAATAGATTATTTTTTCATGACAGAGTCAAATTAAGAAATGTCATCTTGCGTAAACCACTAGTGGGATTTTCAAGCCAGCACAAATAATCCGATCTAATAATATTTCTTCAAGCATAAACATGGGTAGAGTGTGCTAATCCATGCTCATTGTAGCCAACTTACAGAGATTTAAACCTTTAATGTGCAATCCATTAGTTCCAAATGATTATGTATGTTTTAGACACAATGCAAATATCAATCTTAATATCAATAGACATCTTCCAATGGTGAACCTTTCATTGAGAAGTTGATATATATCGGCCCATTGCATTTTGCAATTAAATTGAAGCCCTAAAAGTGTGCTTCTGATCGAGTGAAAATGAAGCTTTGTTGATTTTTTCATTGTAAAATTTAGGCAACGGGTTAAGGACCATCCCCAAAAATGGAATTCAAATACTATTCTTGACTAATTCTCAAGCAATTTGCTAAATTAATTCCCATTGTAAAGAGGTAAAATATGGATATCTTCTGTTATTTTTCTCAAACAAAATTCATCCCAGAAAATATAATTGAGATTTGCAGTATGCTTAAATCAGCACTTCAGAATATCTGCTCTGAAGTTTGTTAGTTTTCACCTCACTTCCTTTTTTTTTACTATTTTTTCCAATTCATCTTTTTTCCTTTAGTTTGTCATTTTTATATTAAAATCATATTTTTTCCTTTTTCTCCTCCATTTTTGTTATTTCAAAATATTATTATGATTATTTTTCTTTTAAATTTGTATTGATTATCTAATGATTTTCTCCCTCTCTCACTCTCTTGTTACAATTATCATTTTGAGGGGGTGTTCAAATGAGCACTAACCTCATTCTTAATGTGTTCTTTGAGTTCGGCCTCAGAGTCCATCTCCATGTCGGGGCTGTTAATGCTTCCAGCCATACTATTGGGTCCAGTTAAACCCACTTTGGGATACTAGGCAAAACAAGAAACAAGCAAGCTCCTAATTACATACTCTCCACATAGTGTTTTTTAAAGCGTGGTATGCAGGGGGGTTTGAGCCAATCTACCCAGGTCAAATTCGGGCTAAGGTTTCTGACACATCAACTAAATATGACAATCTGGTAACCTTTCCCAAAGAGTTGACTAATCAATTAACAAACTACTCTACAAATATCTGGACTATGAGGATTGACAGTAGTGAAGTGAAGTAACTAATCAGCTGTAGTTTTATCTCTGATCAGACATGTTTCACTGAATGCCTGGAGAATAAACTACTTTTAAGTGAAATGATATCAAACTCTTACATTACTACACATACCATGCACAGAAAAAATTAACATGCAAAAAAAAATAATAAAGAAATAATATCTAGACATCAAATTGGGATTACTCTAAGCCATACTCTCATGGTACTTTCTACAAAAGACTTGATATACTGTAGTTTGTTTTATTTTTCTTGGCATTGCTTTATTGTTTGGTTGAGAGAACAACATAATAGTGGTTCAAACTTTTTTGACAAATTCAAACTGTGTAAGTTTTCAATTCTAAACTATCATTCTAGAATCTCGACACAAAGTTGAAAAGTGAAGTGTTAAAGATTATATTACAAGTAAGTTCATGTAACAATATTCTATTGACAAATAAATATTAGCATGTATATATTTATATTGTTAAACTAATATTCCAAATCATAGATCAATATCAACAAGTAATATGTTCTGTGAAAATAAATGTACCAAATTTGCTTATGTTTTATGATATGCATACTTCAATATTATTTGTATTCTAAAAGATAAGGAAGGTTTCTAGCAATACATAAAGAGCGTTTTTGCTAGCATGGGGCAATGGGGCGGAGGGGGGCGTGGCAAGACTGCTGACAAGTGTACATCTTTCTGTGTAATATAAAGTGCAAATACTTATTTGGACACTACCACCCTCTCTTCTACAGTACCTTAAATTATATGTAATCATCTCAATCCCTTTAAAGATTCTAAGAGTCTTTTCTTAAACTCTGGGTTAATCATGCATGAAGATAACAATGATATTGAGAAAATAATTTTTCAATTTCAGTTGGGCAAAATAATAGCAAGACCGGATGAAAAATCACTGAACATAATCATGATTTGTGCCCGTGCAGAGCAATAACATTGGGAGTTTCATCACATGCAAAGAACACATTAGTTTTCTTCGAGAATATGTCCCAGATCTGGAAACAAGCCACCTTTTAGGCTGCATTTACTTTCTTGTTTTTACAATGAATATTCAAACCGATATTGACACAAATACAACTAATATGATACAGAATACATGGTTCTACAGACATCAAAACCTTTACTGGGACATATACAATGCAAGGCCTCTTTGAACTACATGATTCATTTTTTTTTATAAGGAAGGTGCAAGAATATGGGACAAGCAATGAAGAATGGAAAGATAAATATTCAATTAGTTGAGTGTGAACGTGATCGATTTTAATGGAAAAACAATTTCCCACTATCAATTTTTGTGTGTGTGAAAGCTATAAGATTAGCCCAAATAGACATAACTTTGGCAAGTTTGATAGTTTTTGTACATTCTAAATCCTTGATATTCTTACCTTATATTGGTACAAAATAAGGTAAGTCTCCCTCTAAAACCTAAGATCAGCTTGGCCTGATATTAAACTTTCCCTTATCTATGAAATTTCCTTATTCTAGCTGATCACGGAAAAACAAAAGAAAAATGGTATATCTCGTGTACAGGTTTGAACTTGTATTATACTAATCAGCTTCAAAGTGACTTATTTTTATACATTTAATTCATCAATTCATGTTTTATATTAGGAAAGAGATAGTGACAACAGAAAACATTCATCCTATTATTATATTACTAAGACTTATGAACAAGAGATATTAAATGGAAAATAATGAACACTTACCGATGGATTTGATCTTGCTTTGGATTCTAATTTATTCCATATCTCATCCATCTTCTGCAGCTTATCTTTTTCCCTGAAAATGATAAATTAACCCCCAAAATTTTATGGCATCATACATATCAATGCATTTGATTGCTTTATAATGATGAAAAATCTTCCCTTAATCACATTTGTCCTTAATATAAAGATGACACAAAAAGCAACTTCCTATTAAATCTAAATCCCATAACAACCAATAAGGACTGAAAAACAACAGCACATTTAATTTTATATTTCTTTTGTGACTTATGAAAAATGTCAATAGTTTCTTTTTTTATGTGTGTTCAATCTTACATTTTTACACATATTTTAGTCTCTTAGTTTGAATTAAAACAAATTATTTTTTTCAATTTTTTTAGATATATTTCATGCGAACACTTTTTTTGTGTTGTTGAAATAGATGACAGTCCTATGAAGATGAAAAGTACATCACTATGTGGGTAAAGATTGCAATGTGATATCTTTCCTCTTAAATAAAACCCAGTATGTTCACATGTAAATGAAACTTCACACCCTAAATGATTAGAAATAACACCCACCCCTAAAAAGCCATTAAGATGATTTTCTTCTGGATACATCATTTGTTATGAGAAGGAAATTCATCCCCTCATGAACTCTGATGCTCAGGTCACAATTGAATGGGGACCACTCAACTATACTCCACACTAGCAAAACCAGAGGTTATCAAAATGGTAAATTGCTGACTGGTCTACAACCACTTTGTCTAACTACCATAGGAGCTGAGGAACTGAAACTCTGCAACATCCTTTGAGGGCACCCTTAAATTGCATTAGTTCACCAGCAGGTACTGGCTTTGCAGACAGACATTTTTCCTCATTTGTAATGCACCATTTCTTGTATTTCTCTTTACTCTTTGTTTTTGCTCTTTTCTATTAAAGCCCCTTGAGCTTAATCAAAAGGGATGAGACACTATATAAATCCTATGTGTTATTATTATTATTATCATTATCTCAGATGGTCTAATCCCATTTGTATATAGCCAGTTTGTCTAATTCCTATCTAAGTGAAACCTATTTGTTCTAGTATCCACTTGGTCTAACTCCATTGAGTCTAGATGGTTAGATGAACTGTTCATGAACCAAATTTTAAATTGACAAGGTAAAACATAAGTAGACAAAGAGGGCATTAGACGAACTTACCATTAGACCAAGTGGGAATTAGACCAAGTGTACTGTAAATCATGTCATTTAGACCAAATAGATTAAGCTCATGTGGTATTAGACTATTTGAAAAGTAGACCAAGGGATTTAAACCAACCCTAACTGATCTTTATTTTATTTGCCAAACATTATACCCTATTCACATTTCCACATGCTTTCTTTGTCAATTTTATTTTTATAAACAATCATTTTTATCAAGGTATATTACTTTATTGCACACAAAAAAGGCAAATATGGTGGAAGAAACGCTTAACATGATATAGTGTGCCCATGAATAAAGTTGAGTGCCCCCCCCCATCCCTTACCCCCTGCAAACTGATTATCAACAATAAAGTACCTGAATACATTCAAGTAAGAGTTATAGTACTTACAATTGTACTTCATCTTTGTACCTCTGCATGCATTCGTCAAAGCGTTTCTGATTGATTTCCATGAAAAGCTTCAGAGCGTTGTAAATCAGGCCGTTGATGGTTCTGAACAAACAGTAACAACATAGTCAGGATTTATAAGAAAATATTGAACAAATGAGAAGTAAAATTCAGTTCCATGATGTTTGCTCCAGCGACAATTGCTCCTCTATGAATTTCACACACGAATCAAAGAACTTCAACCCTAGATTTACCACTATACCCTACCCTAAACATAATATAAAACTCTATTGCAAACCCTAACCCTACATCTTAGATGAAATAAAGCCTGGAGCAACTGTCGCAGGAGCAAATGTGTCACCCTTAGAACCTGAAATTCAAGTCCAAGAACAACTTTATTGGGTGTTGAAAGAAACTTGCGATCAATTGCAAGTCTATTTTTGGTCCCTAAATCAATCATATGTCTTGCAATAAATTACAAATTCAGGATTGATTACTTATCTGCTCTTTGGAACAAGGGATGTAATCTGATTTGCTAGAACTGAAATCAATCTTTCAGTTGTAAAATTGCAACAGAATATTTGCAATTGATTGCAAATTTTTTCTTGTAACACCCCCTTTCATAGTCTATTCAAATACCAGTATATAAAAAAAATACTTGATTCCTTCAAAATTAATGTTACCATTATTGTAACTTCATTTCATAATAACCTTAACCCTATACACCACCCCCCCCCCCTTTGTGATCTACCAAAATTGTGAAGGTTAAACCAGCTGTAAGAACCAATTTGATTGCTGCAAAACCATCATACATCACAATACAATGTTCTTTCTTTCAGGTCTTGTGCATCTCTTGGTAACAAGTTTATGATAATTGGAAAAAAAAGTTATGGGGCCATGGCTTGTTTTTTGTCCCTTTCCAATTGCCTACCCTCATATCAACTTCCTTTTGTCTATTGGTTTGATGGTTAAATTACAACAACCAAAGGGGCATTTTTCATAGACCATGGGAACAATTAGATGACTAGCCCACATCCATTTTCTTCACATTCATGGTCTTAACATATTTCAGAGGTCAAATCTTAAGGGATCAGAAGGTCAAGTCAAGATAATGCACGCTCCCA